>NW_020954599.1:26280000-26460320 GCF_900497805.2 Vombatus ursinus
ATCTGGCACACAGTAGGCATTATATAAATGCTAGTTATTATACCCCAATTATTTATTTTCATTTTTCTATGTATTATTTACTTTTTTAAGTCATACCCCTAATATGAAATCCAGGAACACAGCATGATATTTTTCTAAATTTTGTAATTCTTCCCATTCCTACTTACCTTCAACTTTCCATACACTAGGTGCTTAATTGTTGTTATTATTGCCCAATTGTTTCAGCCATGTACAGCTCTTTGTGAACCTATTTGAAGTTTTTTTTTTTTTGACAGAGATACTGGAGTAGTTTGCCATTTCCTTCTCTACCTCATTGAACAGATAAGGAAACTGAGGAAAACATTGTTAAGTGACTTGTCCAGGGTCACACAGCTAGGAAATGTCTGAGGCCAGATTAAATTCTACCCAATGGTCAGTGGTCTTAATTTTGTTTCCTTATAGTTCTGTGGTAATCTCCCCTGTTTACTAGGATTCGTCAGTTAATTTCTAATGTTCTCTTCCTAATCTTCTGAGGAAAATGGACATGTAGACAGCTGGCCTCTGAACCAGGAAGGCTTCAGCTCAAGTCCTACTGGCAGGGTCATTGGACACATCATTTATCTTCTCAGTGCTCTAAGTCAGAGGTGTCAAACAGATTGATAGAGTGTCATATGCTCCCGACAACACTTCCATGTTTAGGAGGAACCAGATTAAAATGTAATTGAGAAATATTTAGCACAATAAGGAAAAATGTGATAAAACATAGATAATGTTATTATGTGGTTTTCTAAGTCAATATACTGCCCTCAAACATCCTTCCATATGACTTTATGGCTCTCATTTCTATTCGTGTTTGACAACACTGCACTAGGAAACTCTTTAGGATTGTATTTTGCATAGAGGGGGCCAACTATTTATAGAGAGAATTTTCTCATCTTTAGAGTTCCTTACACTGAAGGACACACAAGTCCTATCCCTGCCTCTCTCTTTGTCCCTCCAGCCATTAGTATTCAAGAGATGAATCATACATATGTTGTGAATTGAGGTAGTATAACTACATGCATACATTATTTATAGGTAGATGATGAGCATATTATGAAGATGGGCACTGAGTCCCACTAGCCATAGTGAGCTGCACTCTGCCATTATATCTGACTTGTTCTTTTGCTCTAACAAGTGTAAGCACTAGGAGAGAAGGGAATCATTGTTTGTAATTCAGGGAGATGAATCATTCCAGTAACATCACTGTTGGTATCTCCTAACTGAGGAGAGAGCTAAATAATTTGTCACTGATCCTGTCTCTTTGGACTCAATCTTCCACGGGGTTGGGCTATAACCCTAGAGACCAACTCTCCCTTCTTTGATAGAGAGGTGGTCTTGGGCTAAGGAAGCCTGAGTTTGAGCCTCATACTAACTACATATGAGAGCAAATCCCTTAATCTTTCTATTCCTCAGTTTCTTTGTCTGTAAAATGGAGATAATTATACCTACCTCAAATGGTTGTTAAGTAAACTAAATAGAACTGTGTATATAGAGTGTTTTGAAAACCTGAAGACACTACATAAATGACATCATCATCATCATCATCCCTAGAAAACATTACTACCTATATACAAACACTATGGAACAGGTACTGAAAGAAACTGAGGAAAATAGTTAAAAATGTAAAGCCATGCTTGTTCTTACAATATCTTTGAACTCTTGTGCCTTGTGGGAATGGTTAATAGGATGCATTAAGCCCAATGAGGCTGGTAATACTAGGACATTTTCTGTGTCCTTATTTTGTAATGAGTTCTTCTGTTAGAATGATTTTCTGCTGGGAGTGGGGTAACTAATAACTTGGATGGGAAAAATATACCTTTATTTCAATATAATTGGTTTCCTCCCATATATGTGTGTGTGTGTGTGTGTGTGTGTGTGTGTGATATGTGTATATATATGTGTGTGTGTGTATAATAAATACATATAAATGTTTATGCTCATACATATATGTACATATATTACATATATACACATATATAGTTATGTAACACATTTAAATATCATTCATCTGAGAGTTTGCAATCTTCCCCAGACTACCAAAGGGATCCATGACACACAAAAAGGGTAAGAACTCCTATATTAGAGAGTCGTAGTGAGAGGTTGTGACTTATCCATGTTCATACAGGCAGCAGTCAAAGCAGGATTTGTGCCTCAGTTTTCTTGATTCCAAGGGATCCATGTTGCCTCTCAAATCAATTTTATCACTTTGGGAAATACTCTTGTCAAAAGCCCAACCTTGAAAAACTGAAAGATACAACTATACTGCAAGATACTAACAGAACCTGATAGTTTAATCTTTTTTTTATATTCTTTACATAGAGACTAAAAAGGAGTAATATCATTGACTTTCTGTTATAACTTCCTCTGGAATACTATATATCTTTTATAGTGGGTGAAAATAAGGACTCCTTTCTCACATATCAAACAATGTACAATATTAAGCATTTCCTATGTACCAAAACTCAAAGTCTGGGTTGAAGTTCTGACACATGTTAGCTGTGTGACCTTAGGCAATTGCTTAACAACTCTGTGCTCTAGGCAACACTCTATAACCATAAGTTGCAAAGAAGGTGATGATCTTTATTTCTCATCTGAGAGTATCCTATGATGATGAAATCACATGTCCAGTCCCTTTATGCTAGGCACCATGGTGTTCAATAGGAATAGAACTGTGAATACTTTGGTGTGATGTACTCCCAGGTATGGATAATTTCTATGCTAGTGAAGGTCTGCACTTTCTTTGCAATTTTTGCCTAGAATAGTAACATTAAATGATTTCTCCCAGGTCATGTGACCATTATATGTCAGAGGCAAGATTTCATCACGGGTTTCTACCTACTACACCACATTTCCTTTATGCTGAGGGGTAGAAAGACAAAAATCAAACATCAAGGAATTTGCATTCTGTATATGTATAGAATATGAAAACAGGTAAGTATATTATCAGTTGGAGAATGAAATGGATAAGGGAGAGATTGAATATAGTTTAGAAGCGTGATTAAAGTGTTCTAGATACATTTAAGAGCAATAGAACATTAACAACTGGGAAGACATCACAGAAGAAATGATAACTATTCTGAGACATAGATTAAAATGGGGATTCTGAAAGGTAAGGAGGGAGTACATTTTAGGCTTGGGGCAGATTCTTAGGGCAAAATTCTACACAATTCTTGGAGAGGAGAAATTTACTCTTAACTCTAAGGAAAAACCAGAAACACTGTTCTGCCTTCCAGGAGGAAAGAGAAGATGAAACTAAGAAATGAGCTATTCCAGTTTCCTAACGATGCTTCCTTAGCTAGAGTTTTTATGACACTGAGTGAATAGGTGATTATTAAGCCATTAGTCATTGGACGCTTAGAACTTATCATCTTCAAAACATTTTACAGCATTAGCTAATTAAAAGAACATTTTACTGTGAAAGTTCAGAGATTACTTTTCACTTTTGAATTATTATTTGGCTTGGTGAGTGACATAGGGGTAATTTATGCTCAGTTGGTGTAACTTTGGTATTTTAAACAAAAATTTGACATTTTACATCTTTAATTATGGTACTTTTTTCTTCTCTCTCCTCTCCATATTTCTTTTCTTCCTTCTTTCTTTATTTTTCTTTCTTCCCTTCCTTCCTTCCTTCCTTCTTTCCTTCCTTCCTTCCTTCTTTCTTAGATTTCAAAAGAAGGGAAATGGCTATACTTTTTGTTCGTTGTTTCATACCTAGTGATTTCAAATAAATTGATTTAATCTCATGAACTGGTCTTTTGATGCAATATCATATCCACTGCATTTTACCATGTTATAGAAAGTTCAATTTGACTAGCACAAAATAAAAAAAAGGGAAATAGAATGACTTTGCATGTTTTTCTTCATGATCATCAAAAGCATATGTATTAAGCCTCTACATGTACATGGAAATTTGTTAGGAACTGATTCCTGCTTGCTTAGGATTTCACTATATTATTTTTAGCCATCTCCTTTATTAAGTTTGTGCTAGTGCTTAAAAAAAAAGGAAATCCCATATAACATTATTATACTACAGAAAGATATACATACACATGCATGGGGAAAACCAATATACAGTGTTTTGACTGCATATAATTTGTATTTAAGCAGTGGAATTCTATGTAATGGAAATTATACCACTCTTGACTTAGGGCTTTTCGGAACCACATGACATTTTCCTACCACTTAACATTACTTCCTATAATAGTGATTAATCTGTTGTTTCTTCTCCAGATTATGGTATGACATATCTGGGAAAGTATAGCAAGTGATTATATATGCATATATATGCATATACATGTATATGGAGTGAAATTTTAAAGTTTCTCCATTGGAAAATAAAAATGTTCTGGGTCCTCAAGGATGTGTGAAATGCTACATCTCCTCCCCTGCCCCCACACCCCACATCATTAATTGGGGTATATTTGCCCTTGAAATGTTTCATTTGGAGAGAGTCATGAGGCTAAGGAATAGACATAATATTTAATTTCAGAATTTGACTCAACAGAATTTTAAGTGGGAAATCTAAGTACACTATTATGTTTGCCCTATATTCATTGACCTACAGTTGTCAGTCTTTTTAAATTGACATTCCCAAAAATACTTTTTTAAATATTAAAAAGCATTGATTGTAAATCTGGCAATTATATGTAATTCATAATACTTGATGGTTAAAAACTAGTTCACTTCAGGCAAAAAAAAAATTATTTCAATTTTATATGCATATATACGTATCTGTACATAAATCTAAGTGTATATGTGTGTTTTGCATATCATATATGTATATGTTTGTGTATACTATATATTTATGTATATATATACATATATTTGTTTTTATATGTTTACCTTTGCAACATCTAATTTACCTAGAACCCACTCACTATTCCAGAAAAAAAAAACCTAGAAAACAGTGTGGCAGAAATTATGTGTAAACCAAAATCTCATACCATATTAAGATAAGTTTGAAATGGACACAAAACTTAGATATAAAAAGTTATATTATAAGCAAATTGGAGGATTGGGAAGAAATAACCTTTTGAATCTATTGCTAGGAAAATAGGTAATAGTCATTGACACATTGAAAAGCTAGAGAGATATTAGCTAGATAATATTATAATTAGATATTATTTGGAACAAGTTGAATGACTAGATGCAAAACATAATAATCTTAGTTTGATGTCAACTGCAAGGGAAATCTTCCATGGAGTCCCACTGGGATATTGACTTCCCCCTCTGATATCGAACATTTTTTATCAGGCACTTAGAAAAAAGTCTAGCTGGCATATTAATTAAGTTTGTAGATGCCACAAAGCTGAGAGTAATTGTTCACACACAGATAATGTTTCAGATTCAAAAAAGATCTTGACAGGTAAGAACTCTGGGTCTGTAATTTAAGAGACAAATATAAATTCACAGGAAGATTCAAAACAATATATTACTTAAATATGTTAGGAGAGGTGTAGCTACAAAACAGCTTGTCTGACAAAAATAAATGGGGGTGGTATATTGTGAAAAGTATGGATCAGAGGCATTGATATGTCAGCTATGAAAGCTTATGCAATCTTAGGCTAAAGATGAGAAGCTCTGTTTAATACTAAGGAAAGATATTCCTTCTGTATTCTGCTGTGGTTAAGTCACATCTGAAGTATATTCAGTTATGGATACTACAATTCTAGAATGATATTAGTTACCTAGAGAGTTTCCAGAGAACAACCTTGGTGGTGAAGGGTCTTGAGAGCATAACATGTGAAGATCCTTTAAAGAAATTGGAGACATTTAGATTTGGGGGAAATATAATAGTTATTTTCATATATTTCATTTGGACTTTTGTACTAGCCTCCTAATTGGTTTTTCTGCCTCCATTTTCTTCCTTCTCTATTTCATCCTTCATTCAGCTTTCAAAATGATATTCCTAAAACAAGTCTGATTATGCTACTCCCTTGCTCAAGAAGCTACAGGTATTACCAGTTATCTCTGATACAGTGCAATGTACAAATTCTTCTATTTGAGTTTTAAAGCCCTTCAAAATTTAACTTCAGTCCACCTTTCTACACTTATTACACATTTCTCTCCTTTACTCTTCATTCTAGCCAAACTGTCCTCTTATATCCTCATAATTAACATCGTTACCTATATTCATATACTTGGAATGGTTTCTGTCTTTAACTCTGTCTTTAACTCAGACTCCTAGAATTACTAGCTTCCTTCAAAGGTTAGGTCAAATGCTACCATTCACATGAGATCTTTCCTGATAACTCCAGCTTCTAGTACCCTTTCTACCAAGGCATGTTGTAATATTTAGTTATTTTTCAATTGTGTCCAACTTTTTATCTTACTTGTGGTTTTCTTGGCAAAAATACTGTAGTAGTTTGCTGTTTACTTCTCCAGCTCATTTTACAGGTAAGGAACCTGAGAAAAACAGTTAAGTGACTTGCCCATTGTCACAGAGATAGTAAGTGAATGAGGCCAGATTTGAACTTATGCAGATGTCTTCCTGATTCCAGCCCCAACACTCTATCCACTGTGTCACTTAGCTACTCCCATTTTGTAATGACTTTGCACATAATTTTTCACTGACATACAAGTACTCAGTAGAATGTAAGATTTTTGAAGATGAGGACTCTTCATTTTGTTATTGTATTCTTAGTGCCTGCCACAGTGTCTGAGGTATAGTAAACATTAAATAAATGTTGTATTCAGAATCTAAGGTTCTGGGTTGTTTTCCCCCACCACACTATGTTGTGGAATTCTCCAAATTCTTTAAATGAAACTCTTCATCCTGCAAGATCACTTCAGCCCTAAAATTCACACATTGTCAGTTCCCTTTGTGACTAGGGCATTACTTTTCCCCACCCCACCCTTTTTTTGTTCTAAGAGTATAGCATAGTGTCTGGCTCATTGTAAGTGCTTAATAAATGTTTATTGACTGACTTACTGCGTCCAAATGCTGGCACTTCTATGTGCTTCCTATGAATATTACTCAAGTCACAATATCTGTGGGCCTTAGTATCCTCATTCTTGAAATGTTGTGGGCAGAGAAGTTGGTAAAGATGATCAACAATATCGCTAAGGGAGAATGAGGAGGAGGCCTCATAACAATACTTTGCTTCATGGAATGAATTCTAGAAGCTTTGTTGGGGGGTGAGCATTCTGGAATTGTAACCTGTCACCTCACTTACACAGAATGTAAGTTAAAATTACTTTACTATGTGAACAAGGGTAGATCTACTAGGGGTATCCTTAAGATTGGGATAACAGAAATAAGACCCAAGGGGATGTTAAACAATGCAAAAGGGAATGCTAAACTAGAGATCAAAGAGCCACTAAGGGTATTCTGTTCTCCATAGTGCCTGGAAGTCTTTTGACACTCCTTTTTTGCAGTAGGGATTAGGGACACCCTGAATCTGTGTAATGAGTAAGGAATGTCAATCCCCAAAGGTATTTTTTGTTTCTGTGACAGTCAGTTTGCAAGAATGCTCACAATTCATTAAATCATGTTAGTCTACAATAAAATTTCCATATTCTTCAAATAACAGGAAAGAAAGGAGAGATTAGAATAAATATGTCTCCTTCCCTTTAGGTCAGTAGGTATCAAAAACATCTTTCTCAACAGGACATAGAATGAGCATGTAGTTTGATATTATGGATAATATAGGACTCCATTGACTTAAAATTGTGATCCTCAATGACTTTTGTAAACTTTACAAAGCAGACAATTTTCTTTTTATAAGTGGGGCAAGATCTCCTTCTTTCAAAATTGACAGGTCATTGGAAAAATAAAATCACCTTCACTGAACTTTATAGATGACTAACTTAGGAGAGAAGCTATTATTTCACCATTGGAGGAGAGCTGAGGAGGAACCTTGGATTCTTGGAAAGAATGAATATGACTTGTAAGTATTTCAAGATCTTGGTTTCTTGGCAACTTCCTCCTGAGTTTGTTCTCTATTTGTTGAGCAGAGTAGCATATCTCTCTCTGCCCTGACTTCTCTGCTTAGGATCTAATAGTATGGAACATCATAGCTTTTTAGCTATTCTATAAATATATGTAGCTAGAAAACTGCTCTTCTGATGGGCAGAGGAGAGAGCAAACAACATCTTTCCTTATTTTCTTTTTTCTTCCCTCACTATTAGGAATTGAACAGTTTGTTGTGTTTCATGCATAAGTATCCTCAACAAGGCCTTGGTTAAATGGAAAGGTCTCTATTCATAAGGGAATGTCATTGATTGGAAAGATAGCCAAAGTACAAAATTTTGTTGAGTCCGTATAATGAACTTCACAATATTACTTTAATTCTTTTTGTAACATTACAATGCTAATCAAAATAGACCTATAAAACATAACACAATAAAATCAATAATTAGTACCAAGGACACAAGCAATGAGAACAGACATTTGTAGCAATTTAATAATGACATAAAAAATAAGTGGGTCAAAGAATAAGTCATAGAAAAAGTTAATAATTGCATAAAAGAATAAAACTAATAAAATAATATACCAGCATTTCAAGAAAACAGGTAAAGCAATCATCTGAGGGAGGAAAAATTTCTACAAACACACAAAAAGAGCAAAAGACCTATCTGTCTGTTTGCCTCTGTCTGTCTGTTTCCCTCTATCTCTATTATTAAATGAAAGTTATTGAAGGGGTGCAAAGATGATTCAATAGTAGGAAAAGCTAATTAGCTGAAATATTTGCATTAAAAACAAAAACAATGTCAACCACTTGGTTATATCAATAAATTTAGAAAAAGCTTTGGCAAAAAAACAACTTTCATTTATGCTTAAAGTTCTAAAAATAATAGGCCTTTACAATGCCATAATAAGTATACACACACACACACACACACACACACACACACACATACATACATATATATGAGACCCAAAGTTATGTCTTTGGCACTGGGGAAACACTTGAAAATTTCCCAATTAATGCAAACCCAAAGGATGATCATTTCTAAAGAGGATAATCAGCAAAGAAACTAATGAAAATAATTGATAAGTTCAATCAAGTGCAGGATACCCTTCTTAATAGCTACAAAAAGTAGAAATAATAGAGAAGGAAATCTCATTTAAAATAACCATAAAATATATAAAATATCTGAGAGTCATTCCACCAAGACATATCCAAAACCCATAATTACAATTAAAAATAGGATTTAAAGAAATAAAGAATGAGCTGTATGTGGTGGTACGTACTTGTGGTCTCTGCTGTTGGGGAGGGTAAGGCTGGTGGATTACTTGGATCCAAGCTTTTGAACTGCTGTGACAGGAAGGGAGGGCACAATAAGCTGCTTAAGAAAGTACAAACCCATTCAGACTGGAAAAACAGAGGATATTAAAATGTTCATGTCTTTAGCAACGTAATAGGATACATGAGTGGCCCTTGGACCTCTAGCCTGGTGAAATAGGAGACCAAGAATCTACATATGAATGTATGTATGTATGTATGTATGTATATATGTATCTATCTATCTATCCATCTATATATCTATGTTTCTATGTCTTAAATTTGATTTTACTAATTTTTTGTCTAGGATGTAAAATATAATCTTTATAATTTGATAGAGTACAAAATCTGTAAATTAACCTATGTAAATTTTTTAAAGTTGGCACTGTGCAAATATGAGCAGTTAATACCCATAGCATTCATGCACATGCAAGTGCATGTGTGCATACATGTATATACATAAAGGTACTCTGACATATTTATTTCTATACACATATACACATATACACATATGTATATGTATTTAAGCATATATCTCCACAAACATAGAATTCATAGATATGTTTATTTATGGAATATATATTATATGTATACAATCAGATATGTGCACCTATATATATGCAAATTTATAAAATTTTTTCACGTTTGTATACATATATTTTATCTCTTTTGTTTGAACAACTAGGTGGCACAGTGGATAGAGTACTAGGCCTGGAGTCAGGAAGAATCATGTTCCTGAGTTCAAACCTATCTGCAGACACTTACTAGCTTTGTAACCCTGGGCAAGTCACTTAACCTTGTTTGCCTCAGTTTCCTCAAATGAGGAATGAGTTAGAGAGTTGGAGTTGGAGTTGGAGGTGGATGAATTGGAGAAGAAAGTGGCAAAACAAATTAAAACACGTGACGGAGAATTGATTGTAACACATTTTGTTACATCCCTGCTTCAAAGGCTGCATTGAGTGTACAACTGTCTGCAAACAAAAAATCATGCACTAACTTTGTCTCCATTTTAGTCTTTTCTTTTCAAGTTAAATAATCTGCCACCAGTGTGGTAGCTGACCTTTATGCTGTTTTCATTCTCATTAAAAGCATCTGACAATATTGCTGAAAACATCATGCTAAAAAGCATGGAAACAAGCTCATAGCCTTGCTTCACTCCATTGGTTTCTGGGAAAGTGTGAGCACATCATCCATTATCCACAACCAAGGCAAGCATGCTGTCAAGGAACTGATGTACAAGACTGAAGAACTTCTCTGAGCAACCAAATTTTGACATAATATTCTACAAAATGACTGACAGTATAAAAGACCTTGGTCAGATCAATGTATGTTATGCACAGACCTCTATTCTGCCCCTGGCATTTCTCCTGGAGTTGTCAGGCAACAAACACTATATCAACTGTTTTGGGCCCTTTCTGAAGCCACACTGGCTTTCAGGTAAATGACTATTTTCCAGGTGAAGTATTAACCTATTAAGGAGTACTCTGGCAAGAATCTTGCCACTAATGACTAAGAGAGAGACAACTCCCTCCCCTGCCCCCCCACACACACTTCCTTTTGATTGTCAGAGGACAACCTATTTCCTTTACCTTTATAGAGATGAACAATGGAGGCATCCTTGAACTCCTGGGGGATAACCTCCCCTTTCCATATAAATCAGAACATTTTAATCAGCTTTTGCATGAGCAGTGGACACCCCACCTCCTGCCATATAAATATCAACTGGAATAGCATCAGTACCAGGCACTTTACCACAAGAGAGGAACCTAATATCATTCAAAACTTTCAGTTGGAAATTCTGCTAGAGAAAGATTGATTTCAACCTGAGGTGTGTGGTCAATGACTTCTGCATTAATTGATGATGGTCTGTTGAGAACATTATGGAAGTCTTCAGCCCATCTCTCTAGGATCCTGTCCTTATTACTAATCAATGAGCCTCCATTAGCACTGGTAGTTGAGAGGGATCAGAGACCTTTGGCCCATTAATGGCTTTCAGGGAATCAAAAGAGCCCTTTGAATTGTTACTATTGGTGTAAAACAATTTCCTCTACTTTCTTACTGAGGCATGAATCTTGCATCTCTCTAAGCTTTGCTTGCCTTTTACTTTTAATGGAGTTAAACACTGTCTTCTTAGAAAGAAATGAACTATGTTGCTGGTAAACCCTGTGGAGTTTTTGTTTTTCATTTAGCAGCTTCTGAATTCCCCCATCATTTTTGTCAAGTCAGTCTTGATCTTTGTGAATATTCTGGCCCAGCTGTGTAAATTCAGTGGTGTAAACCAAATCTGTGAAAGCTTCCCAGTCCTTTTCTGCTTTGCTTTGACAACTGTTGGCTCAGATTTCCCTCTAACTTATCAATGAACTGTTCCCACTGAGAGTAATGCTGACATTAATGTTGGCATTAAGTCTTCTGGTAATCATTGGGCCTTGGGGCTGCCCCTTTTATTGAATGGGAATATCTAACTTGGAGAGAATAAGTCTATTATCAGTCTAGCACTCTGTACCACACATTGTCTTCATTATTCTCACATCCTAACTGTCCCATTAAATGCCAATGTTGCTATGAGTGTGCATGTGATGGGGTGCGTGGGCGCTTGTGTTTGGGTGTTTGTGCTTGTACTTGGACCCCAATTTCTCTCTAGTCTCAGAAACACTGCCTCTGACAATCACTCCTCAGCCCAAGGACACTGTGCCTAGCAGTTACTCATATGTGGGCCCTGGCAAGACCGTTATATCTCTCCCTGGTGCAGCTACATAAAGCTGGGTGAGAGAGTGATGGGCTGCTCAGGCCCCAGCCCTCAGATCATGTCTCTGGAAGCCTCCCAATTCCTTAGTAAGCTCCTGTCTTGTGAGAAAGCTTTCTCTTGTTGCAGAACTTTCTCTTATCAAGACAGAGAGAGACAGGTGCTTTGCACAGCCCAAGCAGTTTTGTCCTTGGCCAGCCCAAGGACTCTTCCTCCTGCCAGACTCCATACCTCTGTCATCTCCCTCCCTGTCTGATATACTCCCTGTACTTTCCCATCCATAGCTCCCAAAGACACCTGCACCTTTAGATTACCTTGTCAGTGTCCCTGGCATTCCTTTTCCATGACCTTTTCCATATAAACCCTAGCTCCATCCTCAGTCTCTCACAGGATCTTTAAGAATCCTTGCCCGCTGAAAAGCATAACAATAAATCTTTGCCACCTTGACTTAAAGAATGCTGGAGTCTGTGAATTCATTCCAGACAACCTCCTTCTGTACTTCAATCTTTGAGGGGTCTCAACCTCTCAGACCACAACACATGCATGAAGCTTTGTTACCTTTAGGTAAGTAGAAGACAGTATTAGTGATTAAGTCATGGCATAGGTCTTCAGTAGTAAGTTACCATTACTATTGCTGTTTCTGACTCCATTCCTCCCTGCCCCCATCTGGTAGTCTGTGCCAACTCTAGGATTAAAGTCACCCAGAATTATAACTTTCTCTTCTTTCAGCAGGCTGATGATGAGTATTCATCATCATAAGTATTCATAAAATTTTTCTTTGGCCTCATCAGGGTTAATTGTGGTGAGAACACATGCATTGATGATGGTGGTATGGCACTTTCCTGCAAGTAGTAATCACATTGTCATTAGTCTATTGTCATTCCTTTTGGCGGGCATACAAGCTTGTTGACTAGTTTTGATTTCAAAACCTATACCAGCCTTACGGTGCTCTTTTTCACTGTAGCCACTCCAGGAAAAACAAAACAAAACAAAAAAAACAGAAAAACAAAAACATTTAACCAGCTCCAACTTCAGTAAACTGGCCTTCACTTGCCAGCCTTGTTTCACTTAGGCCTGTATTTGGACGTGATAACTGCTGAGTTCTCTCAGAACAAGAGCTGTTTGTCTTTCAAGTCTACTGGATTTTGTGTTGTTCATAAGTGTGCATGCATTCCATGTACTGATTGTGAGAAGAATCATCTTTGCAAAAGTTTTTATACATTTTCTGTGCATTTGTATGTGTGTGTGTGTGTTTTGACTGCAGGGTGGATCCATGTCTGCTGTGGTAAGCAGGCCAGGGTTGAGTGAAGCAGACAATTTTTAGGGTACTTTATCTAGCCTCTTCCTCATGCCAGGAGGTTAGTAGTGCAGTCCTTCATAAAGGCTGCTCAGACACCCAGGGTGCTGCTGAATTCCACCGTTGCTTCCAGTGAGAAGACAACCCTATGGCCTGGGCCACCTGTGTGTAGAGTTGTAACTACAGCTCCCAGTGTATCTGCAACTACTGTTTCATCAACTTGCCCGTCACCACAGGACATTGAGACAAGTAAAAATGGTAAAATGATATGGGCGATGTCTTTTGATCTATGCATAAATTGGATTTAAATGAGCCTAAGTCGCTCAAAGGGTTCGACTTCACTCTCTTCCAGAGTCAAGACAATTGGTGATGGCTCAGGATTCAGTGGATGACCTTGGTGTCTTTGATGTCTAACCAAGTTCTAAGAGCTCCATAGTGCCTGCTTCAACCGCCTTCATGGCCATTGGAACAATTTGTTCTTATTCACCCATTCTGCTGGGGAAGTCTTCATATGCTTGGGGTCGATACCTTCCCCCCCCAACTCACCAAAGGGTTTGAGACCCCTTAGTTTCCCTCAATTTGGTTTATCCCATCTGCCAAACCAGTTTACTGGGATGTGGCCACTGCACATGCTACAGCTTCTTGGAGCTGTAGATGAGAGTTGAGTGAATCAGTTGGATGCCAAAGGTGGAAAGCAGCCCTGAAAAGGGCTCAGCAGGCCTTACTGGTGAGGTATTAGTCACCCCTGAACACGCACTAAACCTCAATAGAAAAATATACTTATAAAAGTGTTATTCATATAATACTCATGTTTACATACCCATAAGTAAATAGGCGCATACTTATATCTTTGTACACACATGTGTCACAATCATCACAAAAAAATTAAAAGATGATTTATTTACATGAATGTGAAAAATGTAACAAAGCGTCTGGTAAATATGTGTCTTTGTATATGTCTTCTTCATATTGACTTATCCATCTACCAAAATTAGTTTGGTAGGAGAAAAGAGCTGTCATTCAGGAGAGATAATGGAAAAATGTATGAATTAATTGGAAAGAGCATATACATAGAACATATTTTGACCTAATATTTAAATCATTAGAAAACAAGCCATCAAAATTAATATAAATAATTATTTAAAATAGGAAAGTAGGTCAATGAACCAATAACTATTTATTAATGACACTCATTGTGCTAGGATCAGAATAGACTACATAAGTAAGAATCAGAAACATTCAAACTTAATAAGGCAATATCGAATGAATCTGAGAACAAAAACTATCTGTGGGTAGTATTTCCCTATCTGGAAGAAATCACTGGAAATACTTGAAGTTTTTTCCCCCCTGAAATTAACTTAAAACCATCAACTTACACCATATACCAAAAGGTTCCCAATATAAATTTGACCAATATAAAATGTCATACTTTTAAAAATGGCAGTACTGGGAAGAAATACTTCTTAGTACTATGGGCTGAGGGAGAATCTTTAAATATACAATGCCTAGAGAAAAATGACAATTTTTTAAAAGATAATTTACATGAAAAACAACATAGTTTCTGATACATGTCAAATTTTTAATACATGCTTTTGTACTGTTTTTTTTTTTTTTTGTAACAAAATCAATGCAGCTAGTACCAGGTAGGAATTGGTCTCCTGGAGAAAAATCTTTGCAGCAAATGTCACTGCTCAGGATGTGATACTCAAGAAAATTAACACAAAAATAAGGCAAGAAGACATTCTCCAATGTATAATTAGTCAAATAATATGAACAAACTATCCTCAAAATATCACAAAATGTTAATAATTATATGAAAGATTATTATAGATCACTAATAAAAGTTACTGTAATTTGAATTTCCCTGAGGAGTTGTTATTCCTACCCAGAAAACAAAACAGGAAAGATCACAAAAAAGATGGAAATAGTAAATGCTAGAGAGCTCATGTAAGAAAGGCATACTCATATACTTTTGGTGAAACTATGAATTGAACCAACAAAGCAAGAAAGTAATTTGGAATTATGCTTTTAAAATGTGACTAAAACACCCATACCCTTTTATCCAGAGATCCTACTGTCTAGAAGATTACCTATCCATCTATCTATCATCTATCTAACATCTATCTAGATGATAGATATTTAGAGATACATGTATGAATAAAGGTATAAATAAATATCTATTTATCTATCTATATATGTACATATATATGATGAGAGAGAGAGAGAGAGAGAGATTCATGCCTCTAGGAGACCAAAAATACAGAACTAGTTTCTATATATACCAAAATATTTATAATAGAACTTTTGGACTTTTTTATTGCAGAGATGATTCTCATTATCATTCATCATTCAATTGGAAAATATATAAAGAGTGTGGTATATAAATTTAGTGGAACATCATTTCATTCATAAGAAACAAAGAATATGAGGAAATCAGACAAGCATAGAAGATTTATAAAACTGATATACAGTGAAGTAAGTAGAAGCAAGAACAATACAGAATGATTTGTCTATAGGGAAGCATATGAAGTGAACAATAAAATGAAATTCACATCTCTAATTATAATGACTAAGCCTGCTCCAAAGAAGAGCTAATGAAATGTATCTCATTCCCCTAATTACAAAATGGATGATTGTCAGTCTGTAATGTTAGATATACTGTCAAATGTAGACAATATGCTGTTAGTTTTGTTGAACTACCCCCTCCCCTTTGAATCTCCAGACTTTCATTCAAGAGAGGACTTGTTGGGCAGAATGGAACTTAAGGGTTTATTGCAAATGACTGTGAAGTAAAAATAAAAGATCCATAAAAATATAAAAAAATGATCACTTGACTGCTTTAATGCACTAGATTAAGTGACAGCAAAATGAACATGAAAGAACCAACAAAGACATAATAATACGGGATTATGGAAATTAAAGAAAGAAGGAAGAGGGAATTGGGAGGTGCTTTTACTGCCAGATCTCAAATCACACTATGAAAAGGTAACTATCAAAGCTACCTGTCACTGAATAAAATGAAGGCACAAATAAAAAGGATCAATTGAACAGAAAAGTACATCTTGAATTATTACTAAGGACATACAATGGATCAACACTTGAGATATCCAAGAGAACAAAATATAGGAAAGGAAATATTTTTTAAATAAAACCCATTTTGCAAATTGGATAGGAGAAATGGATTTACACAACAATAAATTCTGAATGAATTAATGATCCAAATAAAGATAAAATCATTAAATTCATAAAGTCAAATAAAATGATAGATCACATTTATTTGTGAGTATAACACCTTTTATCTTTTCAATAACAAAAGAAATCAAAGGAGAGAAAATTGATGAATTTCAGTTACAAAAAAATTGTGCAACAATAGCATTGCATCAAAGATACAAAAAAGAATTAGAAAAAAACCAGTAAATGGTGTGTGTGTGTGTGTGTGTGTGTGTGTGTTGAAGGTATGATTTTTCTGCTTTAAATCACTGAAAGGGAAGAGAACTCAAAAACAATTAGGAAAATGATGTCTGAGTAACAGTAATACCTAATATTATAGTATAAAGTTTTCAAAGATTATAAATTTAGAGATGATAGACACCTTAGAAGTGATCTAATCTAGCCCCATTCATTTTTTCAAATGAGGAACTAAGGCACAGTGAGTTGAAGAGACTTTCCCATTGTTAGATAGTATGTTGAATATATTGCCTCATTTGAGCATCACAAAAACCCCACGCATTTAGTACTATTGGTATGATCACCACCACCTTGCGAATTAGGACATAGAGATTAAGAGACTTATTCAGGGTCACTTAACTAGTTAGAGGTAGAATTTTAACTTAGGCATTAATAATTTCAGTTTCCATGCTCTTTCGACTGAATCACAGTGTCTATGCCCCAAAAGTAGTTACCTAGATCTTTGTTTCACTGCTTAGTGATGAAGAATCCATTTTCTCCCCACTGTAGCCAATTAGGTTTTTGAGCAACTCTGATGCTTAAGTTTTCTCTTACATCAATCCTTTGTAACTTCTACTCATTGCTCATGTAGCAAGCAGATCAAATCTAATACCTCCTCCATATGAGAACCTTTGACATATTTTGTGTTTAATATTTTATTTTCCCCAATTACATGTAAAAAAATTAACATTTTTAACTTTGAGTTCCAAATTCTCTTCCTTCCTCTAGTCCATAGATAATACCCATGTAGTCATGCAAAACACATTTCCATATTAGTCATGATGTGAAAGAGAACATAGACAAAAAAATAAACTCAAGGAAAATAAACAAAAGTATGCTTCAATCTATATTAAGATACCATCAGTTCTTTCTCTGAGGATGGATAGCATTTTTCATCAAGTCTTTCTGAGTTGTCTTGCATCATTGTATTGCTGAGAAAAGCTAATTCATTCACAGCTGATCATCTTACAATATCACTGTGAATTTGTACACAGTACACTTCACTTTGCATCAGCTGATGTAAGTCTTTCCAGGTTTTTCTGAGAGCATGCTGATCATCATTTCTTGTAGCACGATATAGTATTCCATCACAATCACATACCACAATTTGTTCAGCCATTCCCCAATTGATGGGCAGCCCTTCAATTTCTGATTCTTTGCCACCAGAAAAAAAAGCTCTCTCTCTCTCTCTCTCTCTCTCTCTCTCTCTCTCTCTCTCTCTCTCTCTCTCTCTCTCTCTGTCTCTCTCTGTAACACACACACACACCCATGTCCTTTTCTTTTTTTGTTTTTATTTTCTTTTTGGATACAGACCTAGTAGTGGTATTGCTAGGTCAAAGGGTATTCGTGGTTTGATAGCCCTTTAGATATGCTTGTAAATTACTCTATTCTTCAGATATTTTAAGGCATCTAAATTGTTCACCATCCTCCCAAGTGTTTTCTTAACTAAACAATCTCATTTCTTTCAACTGATTTTCATATGATATGTTCTCTAGAGCTTTCACCTTCCTGGTGACCTTCATTCTGACACACTCTACCTTGTCTACAATTCTAAAAATGTAATTCCTTGAACTGAACTCAATATAGCCTCGGGTAACATGATATATTTTGATTTCAATGTCCTAGGTATAATTTTCCTGGTATGATAACTTGATTTTACTGAGAGCATCTAAATGCTGCACAATAGTCATCTTATATTTTGGAGAGTTTCCGCTTCCTGATAGCCATTGGGTGACCAAGATCCGACATAAAAAAGATAAATTTTAGATAAATAAAATAAATGTAATTGGGAAAACTTTTGAAGTTTTATGATTAGGTTCAAATCAGTTTTATACTTACAGGAAATGAGAAAATGAATAGAGAAAATAATTTATTTTGGCATGGAGAGGAGAGCTAAGGATTTTAGTAGATTACAAACTCAGTATAAAGGAGTAGTGAGTTTATGTCCTCAGCCCTTTCAAAAATAATCTACATTTTTTTTGGCTGCTTTAGCAATAGAATATCTTCCGGAACAAGAAAAATACCAGTTGAGATGATTTTGCCATGGTTAGGTGATATCTGGAGTAGCATGATACTGAACTTCAATGTGTAAGAATAAAATCAGTTCTGTAAGTGATAAATTCTCAAGTGGTATGAACAGTTAAGTTCCAAAAGATGATACACAATTTGTCAATAACTACCTAAAATATTCAAACCAATAATCAGAGAAATAAAACTTCGAGATGTATTCATGTAGTGACTCAAATGGGAAATAAAGTTCAATGTTGTGTCAGCTTTAGAGACATATAGTTTTAGTGCTGGCAGAGCTGTGATGTGATTTTTTTGACTGCAAAATGGTAATATATTATTTAACTTACAGAGCTGTTGATGTTCTTTGTTCAAGTGACATTCTGTTAGGACTTCATCTTTAAGGATGCTATTGAAATCAAGAAAAAAGTCAATAGTACAAAAACATTAAAAGCAGCTTTATGTGAAATAGCAAACAAATACATAATTTAGAAAAACTAGAACTACCTATATGTCCAAAGACTTGGAAATAACAGAACAAAATATAGGAAGATCAGTAAAATTAAATATTATGGCAACATGAAAAATGAAAAATATAATAGATGCAAAGAAATATGGAAAAGTATTGGAAGCAATTCAAACTAGAGAAAAAAAGAACCACTTTTTCCCAAAATATATTGCTATGTAACAATAGCAACAACTCTATCTTATGAAATTTTTTAAATGAATAAGAAACAGAGGGCTATGAAAAGTGTAATAATCAGTGTGAATGAACTACAGCAGATGACAGGGATTATAATTCCAAGAACAGAAGTAAAGGATATCATTATGAAAATGCCTGTTCAAAAATAAAAGCTGGACACCACATAGCATGCTTAAGAGAAAGCATGTTGACAACTCAAGTTCTTGTGATGTCAGAAGGAAATAAAGAAGGTGCTGGGAGAGTCATTCTTACTTTTGTGGTAAACTTAGAGGAAAACATGGACAAGAGGATGGACCAGCATGAACAGGATGCAATTTACCTTGAGGGGAGGAGACAAATTAATGAGATCCTATAAACACCCAAGTATTTGAATAATAATAGCAACAAAATGAGGAAAAAGTATACAGAAAAAAAGAATAACTCAGAAAAAGATAAAGGAATAATCAAGATGCTTTTTGTTCTTAAAGTAAATATACACATTTTTCAAAATGGAGTGGAATCTCAAATATGATTCTCCCCACCACCTTTTTGTATTCAAATTTGTGGTTTCTTGTTCAATTACAATGTTTAGAATACTTCAGTGGATGTATAAACACACCATTCTGGCTTCCATGATATACAGACCAAGGTATTTTTTTTTCTCCATTAAGAACATCAGCTTTATGCATTTAACCAATTGTGTGTACTTTGAATATATATTCTACTGTGTAAAATCATTTGTAAACACCTGCCCACTCACTTCTAATATTTTCATCAAATATACATTGGATATATGTGTAGTGAATTTTCATAAAGGTTTTATAAAGATAAAAAAGTAGCCATATGGCTCAATGGTTATTGATGTCTTTTTCATTGCTTTTTTGGGTATCATTCTTGTTTCCCCTCCCCAGTTGTTAGGAATCTTTTCTTCTTTCAAGCATCATGAAAACTGATCCCTCAATGATTTAAAATTATCTTGTCTCCAGCACAGATTTCCCCTGTGTGTATTTGAATGGAACCAACTGCTCTCCCTCTCTTTATCTGGGTTAGTGCCATATCCACTTCCTTATATCAGATCTAAGGTATTAGAATCCAAATATGGTAGATCAAATGTCATTAATGATAATATGACTTGACATATATATGGTGCCAAATCTTTCCTATTTTTAACCTATTATTTTTCTCCTAGTTTCACCTGGAAATATTCTTGGCATTATCTAATTGTGGAAGACCTATTTTACTGAATAAGATTGTGTTTGTGATTAACTTCTATACATAAATGATACGTTTTCTTTATGTGGACTCTATTATTTTAGTTATTTAGCTATGAGGTGCATTGGATAGAGCAACAAGTCTAGATTCAGGAAGACCTGGGTTCAAATCCAACCTCAGATACTTACTAGCTGTATGACCCCACACAAGTCACTGAACCCTGACTGCCTCAGTTTCCTCATATGTAAAATGAGTCAGAAAAATAAATGGCAAACCACTCTAGTATCTTTGCCAAGAAATCCCCAAATGGAGTCATAAAAAGTCGAACACCATTGAAATGATTGAACAACAACAAAATTATTTTAGTAGTGGAGGTTTTTTTTTTAACTCCACAGACACTAGACCTCACTTTAACAAAGTTGTGTCTTTAAACCACATAGGCATCAAATACCCACTCAGCAAAGAAATGGTATGTCTATTACCAAATGAATAGCACACTTAAATTTGGTTCATAGCCAAAAGTTTGGTGACTAAGTAATGAAGTGGTTTTTTTTTTGTTGTTGTTGTTGTTTTTAGCAAGTCAATCAGTGACCAAGGCTTTATGAATTGCTTATTAATTGCCAGGCAAATATTAAGCAAAGAAGATATAAAGAAAGTTAAAATTAGCCTCTGCCTTCAAGTTTATAGTCAATATCTTCATATGTGTAAATATGTCTTCTTGTCTCTCATAAACACATAGAGATTTTATATACATAGATATAGATATATGGATCTATTTTTATCTATCTTATCTACAAATTTTGTATATACCTAGTTATTTAAGTGTTGTCTTGTCCCTTAGGAAGTAAACTCCCTGAAGGCCGGGGCTAGTTTTAGCTTTCTTTATATCCTTTTTGCTTTATATATTGTCTGGCAATATGTAAGTACTTTGTAAAAAAAAAAAAAACAAACAAACAATAAAAACCTCATCACTCTTTATATCTCTCTCTATATATATCTATATATAGAGAGAGAAATAGAGGGGACAGACTTACAGAAGATTGAAGGCAATCAGAGAGAGAAGGATGGTCCTATTTAGGGGAGACTGTGAAAGGTCTTCTGTAAAGGAAGGAATCTGAATTGATTTTTGAAGTAAGCTAGGGAAACTTCAAGGAAACAGTCAGGAAATAGAGCTCTTCTAGCATGGAGGGCAATACAGTACAAAGGCACTGAGATAAAAAATGGAATGTTATGTATAAGAAACATCCAGTAGACCAATCTCACTGTATCATAGAGTGTGTATAGGTGAGAAAAAATATTGACTTAAAAGATTAAAAGGTCTCAAGTTGGAGGAAATTATATTTGACCATACAACTCTAGATAATAGGGAGTTACTATAGCTTATTCAGAAAGAGAATGATCATATTTTTCAACAGGTTAGATATGAGCCAGGAATTAACGATAATCTGAGGTTGAAAGCCTGAGTGGACAGTAAAAAGGATGGCAATGACCTCAAAAGTGGGAAGTGAAGTTTGGAAGGAGGGATTGGAGGAAAATGGAATGAATTCTGGCTTGGACATGTTGAGATTTAGATGCCAATGGACCATCCAGTTAGTAGATCATAACTAGAACAGAAGAGAGACTCAGTCTACATTTATAAATCAGGGAATTATCTGCATTGAACTGGTAACTGAACAAACAAGATTTGATACGATCACCAAATCAGAAAATAAAGAATGAAAAGAGATGTAGCAGGATACAGCCTTGGAAATGTGCATTCTCCTCCCACCTCTTCTTGCATTAGTGGATGTGACAAGAATGAAGAACCAGCAAAATTTCAGCAAAACTTCAATTCTTATATTTTCCCAGCTAAAATATGGAGATATTTGGATTTATAATAGTGGAAGAAGGAGTACCTCTCCCCAACTACCCTTCTCCTATACACACAGGAGAAACCATGGGATTCTTTATTCTAACGTATATAGTAGAAAATTCATGTCTCTCAAGTGCAAGCCTAGACCTGAACTTTTAAGTTCCAAAAAGTTAGCTTACCTTTCTATCTGATGTAGACAGAGTGAGGAAAAAAAAAGTATGAAGGTCAGCAACAGACAGACAGACAGACAGACAGACACATACACACACAGACTTCATCTCAGTATTTACTTTGGTGACTTCCAGAGAAATCACAGATTAATTTAAGATGTTGAATGGAAAGAAATATCCAAAAATTCCTTTTTCTTTGAGATTTAAATGTGGTCCTTGTTGCAAATCTCAGTGTTTAGGGGTGAAAAAAAAAAGAAAGTAAAGAATAAAACTCTTAAAACCAAAAGGAAAAGACCTACGTTCCTTTGTGGTATCATTAAAAAAGAAAGCATATAGAATCTTGTGGACTTTTTTTATTTGAAGTGTTTTTTCTCTTTTTGCACACAGGCATATACACACACATATACATACATACACATATACAGGCACACCTATACATGTGTATATATGTATGTATGTATATATTGGTTATTATTTTTTCATGTTGTTGTTGCAGAGCATGTTTGGACCTTCTTAAGTGAGATGGTAGCAGACAGTTTGTCTTACTGGCTCTCCATTTTCATTTGTGTGATTGTAGTGCAACTTGAAGCATATTTTATTCTGTGGGAGGAAACTCATTAAGAGTCAAGCTTTCTTGTGGTTTTTCCTCCTTCTCCCCCTACCTAATTAAAAAAAAAAAAAACAGCTTGACAAACCTGACCTGAATCTAATTTGAACTGTAATCTATTCTGGCCTAGCTCTGCTTCATTAAGATTTAAGAAAGTGTATGTTTATATTCATTTCAAATTATAATTACCTCTTTTTTGTTTGATGCAAAGTGAGCTGTGCTTTATTCATATGGGGACAGTGAAGTAGCAAATCACTCCTTTAGTTTATCACATGAAGCAGATGGTACTGATCACAGAGATTTGTGTGATAAGACAGTGCCATTTCTCAGGTACCAAATCAAAGTTGGCAAAGACCTTTAATTTCAGCAAGAGAGAGAGACAGAGATAGAGAGATGAAGAGATAGACAGAGACAGAGACAGAGAGACAGACACAGACACAGACACAGAGACAGAGAGTGAGAAACTTCAGTAATGATAATTTTCTTCCTTTCCAAATTCAAAAGTTTTTGTTAACTCTCTATGTGTGTCTATGTCTCTCTTTCTATGTCCCTCTGTTTCTTTCTCTGTCTTTTTCTCTTTGTCTCTCCATCACAGCCTCCCTTTGTCTCTGGTCCTCTCTGTCTCTCTTTCTCCTCTTTGTTTATATATTAAAATTAGTGAAGAAAGCAATCTCATCAGTAATGTGTAGCTTCCTCTAAATGGCTCCTTGAAAAGAAATGATAATTTTTTTTGTTTTGAAATGTGTATGAATATGGATTTAGTACCATCAGCAGCAGTATTAATTAGAACTTCAATTCCCTATTTTAACAGTAGCTCATGTCATTTCCGCCTTGAGATTAGAAGATATTTCACAGTTTCAAGAATGGAAGACACTTCTCTTTTCCCTGGGTGCCACCTCATGCCATAGCTTTCTGTCACCAGTAATATTCCGTGGCATATTTAATGATTTTGAATATTTCCTTGTTCTTATTCTCGCTCTTCCAGAAGGACTAGTTAAACAGTTAGAAAGCGAATAGTTGTAGGAAATTTCAGTTGGCCAAATATATGAATTCTGACTTCTCTTATGGTAATAATTCTTCCAAGAAAAAAAATGTGTCTCTGATATTTCAGAGCTTTTAATTTGTACTCCATTCCTCATTCCCTTTAGTAATGCATTGATTCGCTGATCCCAAATTATACATACTCTTTTAAATGACTGCTTCCTCTCTCCTCAAAAATGCAATTCCTTACTCAGTTCATACTGCAAACAGGTCAAAGACAGAAAGAAATGGCATGTATCAAAATATTCCTAGAAGCATTTTTTTGAGGTGGAAAAATAAATCATGGAAATAAAATGGGTGTCCACTGATAGGGGAGTGGCTGAAGTACAACAGAGGAGTTTTATTTGATTATCCTGGGAATAGGGAGACAGTGAAGCTAAATGAGGTGATGTGGAGCAGACCTCTATACTTTTAAAAATCAGCTTTGTTAGCTCTGAGGGAAGGACAGATTAAAATGCAGAGAGACTGGAGGCATAGACATTGTTTAGAAGGCAATTGCGAAGCAAGAGATCATGAGGACCTGAACTAGAGTCATGTGTACATGAATGGAAAGAAAGGATAGGGAGGATATTAGAGAAATAGAAACTACAAGCTGTGGCAGTTGTTAGTAACTGTGATGTGAAAGATTTTTGTATTTTTTTATTTCATCTCAAAGCATACCTCCCAATATGTTTGGATTGTGATATTTTGCATATAAAGATTGTTTTAAAGAACCAGGGATTTTTAGCCTAGAGAAGGGAAGACTTAGAAGGGATCCATTAGCTGTTTAAAAGTATTTTAAAGGCTGATCTGTGAATGAGTATTAAAATTGTTCAGTTTGACTCCAGAGAATACCACCAAGAATAATTGTAATGAGATAAACCTCTGTTAATGTTAAGTAACACAGTAGCACGTCCTAACAAATATTATGGTAAGAGTGAAATTGATTGTCTGAGAGGCTGTAGGTTGCCTCATAATGGAAGTCTTCAAATAATGGCTTGATGACCACTTGTCAAGCATGTTATAAAGGAAATTCTTTTATAATGGGATAGGAAATCTGTCCACTAAAAGTCCCTTATGACTGTAACATCTATGATTCTGTGAAATAGCCTGATTTAGATTTGCTGAAAAAGATATTTTTTGGAATAGTGAAGCATCTAAATAAGCATAAGAGAACTTAAAGATGTGTAGTGCATTAGAAAACATTTCAAACAGCCCCCTCATTTTACAAATGAAGAGCAGAGGTCCAGGGAACTTAAATGTTTTGCTATAGGTCACACAAGGAGTCAGTAGTCATAAATGGATATAAACCCAAGTCCTCATACTGTCCAGATGATGTCCTTTCCTTGTCTACACCATCCCAAATGCAACTTTTACAATGTTGCCAAATGTAGATCAAGTGAAAGCCAAAGACCTGTACAGTTAATAGAAATTCACCCATCTGTTTATCATCTCCACCTATGCCTAGACCCATGAGAAGTATCCTCTTAAAGAAGAGGCTTTACCACTTAAAAATCAAAAAGACAAAACAAAAGAAAACAAAACCAAAAAATCCTAACAGTATAAAATTGGAAGAAGGGAAGACAGTATAGTTCTTTCCAGTCATTTACTTGAGGAAATTCATATAACTTCCGTTAAATGAAATATACATACACACAAACTGGAGTTATGTATATTGGAGGCAGCCAGATGGCACAGTGGATTGAGTATTGGGCCTATATTTAGAAGCAAGCCAGAGTCAAAATCCAGACTTAGAAATTTACTAACTTTGTGATGGTGGGTCCATCAAATAGGACTCATTAGAGTAGGGTGCAAATCTTTTAATCACTGTCTATCTCAGTTTCCTAATCTGTTAAATGGAGAAAATAATAGCACTTAGCACACAGAGTAGTTGAGGTTCAAATGAGATATTTGTAAAGTGCTTAACACAGTGCTTGGCAAATAGGAGGCATTTAATAAATGTTTGTTTCCTTTCTACCTCTTGTCAATATGTAATTTAATTATAGATAACAAACTCCACTAATGTCCTCTGACAATATCCTGGATAGTAAGGAGAGTGACCCAAGTCTCTTAAAAGCTTTAGCAGTAAAGTATAGGACCAAGAAGCATATCAAGCTAGAAGGGATTTGAGTAGGGCTCAAACAATGAATTTTGAATATCAGCCTAAGTTGGATACCAAGTAATATTTTGTTTGTATATGTATGTGCATGTGTGTGTTTTGCCACAACAATTTATGAAACTACCTCTAAACTGTGCAGTTATAAGCTGTGCCAGGTCAGAGCCCATATTAAAAAAAAAGAACCAAAAGCAAATAAATAAATAACACATATTGGAATATTTGAAGAAGAAAAATGGACAGTATATATGTGTGTGTGTGTGTGTGTGTGTTATATATGAAGGGGGGGAGAGAGAGAGAGAGAGAGAGAGAGAGAGAGAGAGAGAGAGATGTCTGGATTTAGTGCTCTTTTCTTAAACTATAAATCCTAAGAAAGGGATTTTAGAAGCTAGAAGGTCATCCATCTCTCCCTGTTTGATCTTCAGTCAGGGCAATGAATCTTTACACCCAAAATGCCAAGGAACATTAACTGAAATGGGAATACTGAAACCCCTTGCTAAATTGAAATGTCTTCAAATGAATTGAGTGAATGGCCCACTTTTACTAAGAAGTGGATGGGAATATTCTGAATAAGGAAGCAGTTAGGCCATCTATTTGCTTTCTTTCTTCATTAAAGGCTTTGGAATATCATTTTTCACACTTCTGCCAACATCACTCAACTCTGATAACTTTTATGCTTTTGCAAAAGACACTTCAAAGTAATTATTATTTTTGAAATATCTTTCATATTGAAATGGACCTGTCATGTCTTCCATGGTCTTCAGTAAAGATCTATCAAGAATTCGAATTGTTAAATGGGATATTTAAATAAATAGCCTATTTTAAAATTATTTTCAATGAAGATAATTAAACTCATTGCTTGCAGAACATTATTGTTATTGATCATTTGGATCTGGCTCCCAGGTGATGTATGGTAATAGAGGAAGGATTCACTTTTAGGAACGTGTTGTCAAAGTTCTGAAAATGATAATATGTTCAAATTCAGACTGGAATTAATTTTCTTGGAGAATATTCAGCAAAAATAAGGCTACTTCATTGGTTCATAAACTCAATAGTTGGTTACTCAATAAACCAGTCATGATCCTTAAATACATACATATATGTATACATATATACATACATGCATACTTACATATACACACGTTAGCTTGTATAATGTATTTCAACCTATACTTTCTTCCTAAGCTTTATTAAGACTTAAGTCTCTAAACTTGAATAAGCTACATTTTATCCTTCATTAAAATACCTGGATTCAATTTAGAGACCACCAGGTTTCTTGGAAATTATTTTTCAGTTATACAAATATACTCGTTTTGAATTATTCGCCATCTGTCAGCAGTCACTGTCCAACAGTGAACAAATACTTTAAGACCGGAAACCTGGTGCTTGGTGGGGTGGAGCTGGTGATGGGGATGTGGGGAGAGGTAGGTTACTCATCAGAATATCAGCTTGTGCCTGATTATAATGCAATACCAAATTATGCAGTATTCAAATATAAAATTTAAACACAGGCCTTGCTTGCCTTAATATTGTAAATTTTTTGATTATTAGGTAAACTTTCAACAAATAAAAACTATCCCCCCATTATTTGGGAGGCATGTTTTTCTGTTTCTTTGAAAAAATAATAAAAAAATGAAACTCTTCATTTTGTCTGTGATATATGTGTGTGAAACAGAGAGAGACTGAAACATACACAGAGAAGGACAGAGACAGAGAAAAACAGAAAGAGAAAGAGTCTTTGGGGTGAATTGACATCAAAATTTAGTTCTGTACATATTTTTACTTAGAATGGAAGTGAAAGAGCATGCAACTTGCTTAAAATAAAATATTATTTGTTGCTAGCAAGGGAATGATGGTTTATGAAGAATTTGAGAAGAACAAAAGTTTAATTGGGAGGTTTTCTTTTCTCTTAAAGGAAACAATATTTAAAGAAAAATATAATTAAGTTTAATGAGAACAAAAACATTAAAAGTCTTTCTAGGAACTCTCTATTTCTAGCTCTCTGTTTCTTCTCTCTCTTTTTTCTGTCTCTTTTTATACACACATGTGTGCGCATCCTTTATAAAAACAAAAAGAAACAACAAAACCCCTTTTACTTAATTCGCTTTTACTGGTGCTGAGTTCACATTTTCTCCAGACTATATGTGTACATATTATGATCATGAAGAGCATTAAGAGTTTTATATGTCCTTGTATTTTGAAATTTTAAAGAGATCTGAATTCGATCTGCTCTTTACTCTGTCCTTTCTTCGCAATCTTTCTTCTCTTCAGATGTTTTTTAACTTTTTTCAGTGTCAGGGACTTCTTTGGCAGTCTGGTGAATCCTATTCATCTCTTCTCAGAATTATATTTTAATGCATAAAGCAAAATTCATAGTATTACAAAGGAAACAAATTACATCATGATAAGTTTTAATGTCCCTCCCCTTCCCTCCCCACAAGTTCACAACCTCTCTGAAATCTATTCATATACTCTTGGGGAATCTGTGGACCCCAGGTAAGAACATCTGCCCTTTATCTATGGTGAATATATGTCTTGGGTTTTGTAAGAGTGTCTTGAATTTAAACAAAGAAAGTATACTTTTAATGAATTCTTTCATGAGGAAAACCCTTTGTTTGACTACATACCCTAATTTTTAGTTTGGAATATGTAGTCACTATCCATACTAGTCAAGGAAATAGGAGTTAGAAAATTTCAGAACTCCTCTTGCACATATAAACTTTGCCAAATGGAATCTTCTGATATTTTCCTTCACCACAGGCTCTGAAAAAATAAGTCCTTCTTTGCATTCTCTAAATTTCCTTGGTAAGCAAAGTAAAGTATTGGTAAGCAAAGTATTGTGAAATGAACTTGTTTTGTTTTCTGAAGAAGTTCCAGTTATCATTATGCCTGTGTTGGTTTCCCTTAGAAATTGGACACGGGGAAAACTATTTTCATGATTGAATTATAGTTACAGCAACTATACATTCAATATTTTTCTTTCTTTTCTTGGACAGACAGGGGAGTCCTGATCTAAAAAAAAATCCTAACAAAGTTTTTGATCTTATTGTGGAAGAAATGGTTTATTGACATGTAGACATGAAAGGCAATTACTAAGAACTAGTATGGGTTCATTAAAAACATCTATAACATAGTATAAGCTACTTGAAGGAGCTTATTTTTGCCTTTGCCTACACAGTTCCTCCCATATAATAGACACTTAACAAGTATTTGGATTGGATTGGATTGATTAAACTTTGACTATTGGATTGACTAAACTTTAATTCATTTTTGACAGGTTCATTAGAATAATAATTGAGGAAAGTAACATAGGCATAATATATTCTTATATCATGAAATCCTCTAACAAAGACTTTTATAATAGCCTCAAAGACAACAAGGAATAAAAAAAAAGTTTATACAATACAATAGTAAGTTTGAGTCAAAATCGACTGACAGAATAACTGGATCCAAAAGACAGTGATTCACGAACTGATTACAAACAACAGAAAGATCTCTAGAGGAATGTCAGAGGACTTTGCTGTTAGATTTGTTCTAGATGGCTGCATATTATAGATGGTAGGGATAGCAAGCATTCTGAATAACAAAATAAGGATTTAAAAAATTTTGACTTGGTAGAACAATAGGAAATTCTAATAAGATGGGGGAAAGCATCAAATGCACTTAGGCTAAAAAAAATCAACCTTACAAATAGAGGGCAGAAATAAAACTAGAAAATACAATGTGCCCCTAAATAGTTTTAAAAATTTTAATTTTTAGGGGCAGCTAGGTGGCACAGTGGATAGAGCAACAGTCCTGGAGTCAGGAGGACCTGAGGTCAAATGCAGCCTCAGACACATAACACTCACTATCTGTGTGACTCTGGGCAAGTCACTTAACCCCAATTATCTCACCAAAAAAAAAAGTTTTAAAGCATCAAAATTGCACCAAGATTTTGGGACACACTGTATTTCATTGGAAAAATATTTGGGAGTGTTTGTGAATACCAAACTCCCTATGACCCAACAATATTTCATGGCAATATAAAATATACAATCTTATTTTGGTACCTTATTGCATCTTTGAAACCATTGAGGTGGGTGTTTCCTACCAATGTATACATCACAATATATATTCATTACTTCTCATTTCATATATTTTTTTTAAATCACATACACATAAATACTCTTCAAAGGGTCAACTAAATGTGTGAAGAAATTTTTTCAACATTCCTGAGATATATTCTCAAGGTCTCTTAACAATTTGCAGATGTTAATGGAGAACATGGGCTGTTCATCTATTATCATCCTTCATACTCACTATGGAACCAATCAATTAATCAATAAACATTTATTAAGTGCTAACTATGTTCCAGGCACCATACTAACCAATGGGTATACAAAAAAGAAACAAAAGATACTCTCTGTTTCAAGGAGTTTGCAATCTAATGATGGAGACAACATGTAAACAAATATATACAAAGCAAACTATATACAGGAAAACAGGAAGTAATAGAAGGAAGGCACTGGAATTAAGAGGGGTTGAGAAGTCTTCCTATAGGAAGAAAGATTTTAGTTGGGACTTAAAAGAAGCCAGAAAAGTCAATAGGTAGAGTGGGGGAGGAGAATATTACGACTATGGGAGTCAGACAGAAAAAATGCCCAGAATTAAGAGATACAGTGTTTTGTCCATACTTGTGCCTCTAATTGATATTATTTTTTTTTTTTGCTAGGCAATGGGGTTAAGTGACTTGCCCAGGGCCACACAGCTAGTAAGTGTTATGTGTCTGAGGCTAGATTTGAACTCAGGTCCTCCTGACTCCTGGGCCAGTGTTCTATTCACTGCACCACCTAGCTGCTCCAGATATTATCTTTTACACAAAGTTTGATACCATATTTCTTTTAAAATAAGCTGCAATCTATTCACACCAATTACTAATCAGACCAGTTCATATCCTCCTAAATAAGATACATAATCACACACTCACTCACACACACACACACACACACACATACACAAACATACACACACACAAAGATTTTGATCCAATTATCACACTGGAAAAAAATAAGTGAAGGAAACATGTTTGTTTGTTTTTTTCCTCCTAATATGATGATGTGTAGTGGGATGGACAAAGCAAGTAGTTAGTCCATCAATGCATGCAGGGCAGATATTATGAGTAGAAAATAAACTGAGTTTATAATTTAATAGGAGAAAAAACTTAGAGTAGATTTCATTTTTGGAAATCAAGCATTTACTTGAAACAGAAAGCCATATTTTATTCAATAATCTTATGTTGATACTATTTAGATTCAACTCATCAAGTGTCATAATATTTCTCTTTTTATTTTTATTCCTATTTATTATTTGTTTAAATTTGTTATTTATTTTAAACATTCTTTTCAGGTTTTTTCCATGCTGCTCTTTTCAGAGCTAGTTCTGGGAGTTGGCAAATTTTCAGTACTTCCAAGGTTGTATGATCCAGGGAGAGGTGTGGTCACTCCTCTCCTGGTCTGTGATTCATTCTTTACCCAGAAATGGCCACTAGTCCCCTGCAGCCACAAGTACTAATGTTTGTTTTTTCCTTGGAACTGCCACCAAAGGCTCTGCTCCCTTGTGAGTGAGCAACTAAACATGTATCTTTCTGACACGTAAATGGGAACCAGAAGTGCTTATGGGTAATAGAGTTGCCAATCAGATTACATCAGCTTCATGCAGTTCCAGCAAAGGGTCCCCTACAATCTCTTTCTGACCAGTTGTCTGACCTACTTACTGTCTCTAACCTGAAAGCTCCCAATGCTGCTTCAGCCACTATTGCAGCCACCTCAAAGGCCCACCACTGATGCTGGTGTTGTCTTCTGTATTAGATATCACCCTGGTGTCACAGACCTCTCCTGCTAACTTGTCTTAGGATGCAAAATGTCTAATTTTGACTTTTTGTTGTCTTTGTTGTTTCATAATTTTACTTGAGGAGTTATTTTAAAGTTGTTTGGAGGGAAACATGGGGACAATTCAGCTGGGTTGCTGCCTGTATTCTGCCATCTTGGATCTTCCCTTGGAATCTCATAATCTCTTTATAAGAAAAAAAATAATCCTAAAGATCATTAGCATTAAAAGTCAGTGAAAATGTAGTTTTGTTGTACTCTGCCCTGCTTAGACCATATTAAGAGTACTGTGTTCATTTCTGACCATTACGTATCAGGAGACATTTTCTTATTATAAAAACCATCCAGAGGTGAAAAAAAAATCAGGATAGTGAGGGTACTTAAGAACATACCACATGATGATCAGTTAGAAAAATAGGATAGCTGCCTTCATATATTTGAAAGATTGTCATGTGGAAGTGGGATTAGGCTTATTTTGCTCATCTCAATAAGGCAGAACAAGAACAATAACCACAAAGTGGCTGAGACACCATTTTTTAATCAATGCAAGAAGAGAAACAATTTATTGATCAATAAGCATTTATTAAGTGTCTGCTATGTGCCAAGTAATACAATTAAGACCTTATTAAGAATTAAAGCATCCCAAAATTGCTCTGGGGCTGTTTCCTTCCACTGCCACATTCAACACCTCATGTATACATGCAGACACACAAATACATACATAAATACATAGACACACAAATGTGCATACACACAAATATGTACATACATACACATACACACACAAACATGCATACACATATAGAGTACTCAGGCCTTTAAGGTCTTTAAGAAGAAGCTGGAAAATCTCTTCGTAGGGAAGTTAGTAGAGTGTTCCTGCTTAGGGACTGATTTTCCTACATGAAATCTGATATTTCTTTCATCTCCAAAATTCTATAATTTCAATAGTCTATCTTACTGTAACTAAACAAAATGATAAAAGAAAGGAAAAAATCTTTTGTTAACCCATGTGTACCAATATGATTATCATTCCTTACATTCTTCATTTACTTTTGTTCTTTCTTCTTCCCTTTGCTCTCTATTTCCATTGGTTCAAAATATTGACTTGGGAGAAGGGACCTTTCATGAAAGTAGTTTTAATCCTATTGTTCTAACGGAATAAAAGGAGAGAAAAGGATTTATTCATGTTGGCTTGGAGTCATGATCAATAGCTGCAGCAATCCTGAACACAAAGCTCATCATCTCATATGACAATATCTCATCTTTTTGAAGTAATGATCAAAGGCTTCTAGGTTAGTGCTGAAGGTTTTTGATTTTCTGCTTTCATTTAGTTCAGCTACCCTTCCCCATATTTACATGAAATATATCCAATATTGGATTGTGACATGTCCAACAATTCTTAAAATGAATGCAGATAAGCACCTTAATCAATCACAGCTGGTTCAAGAAGTGTGCTTGATGAATCACCTGGAGAAGATAAAAGAGGATAAAGAAAGGGAGAAAACAGGCAAAACATTATAAAAACCATTGAGCAGATACATTGAGAGGTGAATATATGCAAAACATCTACCAAATGGAGAAAAATTTCAGATCTCTTTGGCCTTGGAAAAGCAAAGTCAGACTCACTGACACACATCACAATTAGTGAAATGTTCAGTCAGTAGATTTCCATGTCAATCTTGTGAAAATTGTCCAACTCAAGGAAAGATATAATGTTTTTGATATCACATTTGCTTTGGGAAGAGTTAAATTCCTTCCCCTCTCATAAATAGAGGGTATATTGTAACAGATATTTCATGGACTCTAGAGGTTTATTTTCTAAGGGAAATAGCTCTCCTATGGTCTAAGACCCTTCTCTAAGAGAATTTGGTACATAAAACAGCTATAGAAAGGAAAATTGAATGGAAATAGAAATGAGTATACCTCTTTCTTAGCTGTATATGGTACATTCACAAAAATTAACCATGTAATAGGGCCTAAAATCCTCACAAACAAATGCAGAAAAGCAGAATTGTGAAATGCATCCTTTTCAGATAATAATACAATAAAATTACATTCGATAAGTGGCCAGGAAAACATAGATTAAAATTAATTGGAAATTAAATAATCTAATCCTAAAGACTTAGTGGGTCAAAGAACAAATCATACAAATGTTCATTAATTTCACTACAGAGAATGATGACAATGAAGCAATATACCAAAATTTGTGGGATACAGTCAAAATAGTACTTAAGGGAAACTTTATGTCTCTAAAAATTTATATCAGTCAAAGAGAGAAAAAGTAGTTCAGTGACTTGGCCATGCAAGTAATATATATAAAAAAGAATAAATTTTAAATTTCAAATTAACCACCAAAATGTAAATCCTCAAAATCAAAGGAGATAACAATCAAATTGAAAGCAAAAAAATTAAACTAATTAATAAAAGTAGGAAATAGTTTTATGAGAAAAAGAAATAGATAAACTATTGCTTAATTTAATTAAAAGAAAGAAAACCAAAATAGCAGAATCAAAAATTAAAAGAGTGATTGCACCATTAATGAAGATGAAATTAAGAAAATTATTAGAAGTTATTTTGACCAATAATGTTCCAGTCAACCTCACCATCTAAGTGAAATAGAAGAATATTTACAAAAGTATAAATTATAAACTGCCCAGATTACTAGAAGAGGAAATTAAATACTTAAATAACCTTAGCTAATAAATTGAACTAGCCATCAATGAACTCCATTAGAAAAAATCTCTAGTATCAAATGAATTTACAAGTGAATTCTACCAAATATTTAAGAAACACTAAAACCCAATACTATATAAACTATTTGAAAAAAATAGGTAAAGAAGAAGGCCTCCCAAATTTATTTTATGTGAAAAGTATGTTTTGATGCCTAAACTGGTGACAGCAAAAACAGTAAAATAAAATTACAGACCAATTTCCTTCATGAATATTGATGTAAAAAATTCAGATAAAATGCTAACAAGAAAATTCCAGCAATATATGAAAACAGTTATATGCTATGACCAGGTGGAATTCATATTAGAAATACAGGGCTGGTCCAATATTAGGAAAATTATCAGTATAACTAACAATATCAATAAGAAAACAACAAAAATAATATGATTGTGTCAATCAATACAGAAAAAAGTCTTTGGCAAATTATAATATCCATTCCTATTAAAAACACTAGAAATCTTAGGGATAAATCGAGCTTTCCTTAAAATGACAATGATCAGAGGATATGAACAGGTAGTTTTCAGAAGAAGAAATGAAGGCTATCAATAACTGCATGAAAAAAAATAATGTAGTCATACCAAATCTAAGAATATATTATAAAGCAGCAATCATCAAAACTATTTGGTGCTGATTAAAAAATAGAGTGATGGATCAGAGGAATAGGTTAGGTATACAAGATACAAGATTATAGTAATCTACTGTTTGATAAACCCAGACTCTAACTTCTGGAATAAGAACTCAATATTTGACAAAAACTTCTGGGAAAACTGGAAAATAATATAATAGAAAATAGACATAGACCGACATCTCACACCCTTTATCAAGATAAGATCAAAATGGGTACATGATTTAGACATAAAGGGTGATAACATAAGCAAATCAGGAGAGCAAGGAATAGTTTACTAGCCAGATCTGTGGAGAAGTGAAGAATTTATGACCAAACAAAAGAAAGAAAACATTTTGAAATACAAAAAAATGGATAATTTTGATTACATTAAATTAAAATGGGTTTGCACAAGCAAAGTCAATGCAACCAAGATTAGAAAGGAAGCAGAAAGCTGCAAAACAAGCTTTACAGCCAGGTTCTCTGATAAAGGCCTCATTTCTCAAATATATAGAGAACTGAGTCAAGTTTATAAGAAAACAAACCTTTCACCAAATATTAAATGGTCAAAGGATATGAACAGGCAGTTTTCAGATGAAGAAATTAAAACTATCTATAGTCATATAAAAATGTTCTAAATAACTATTGATTAGAAAAATTCAAATTAAAACAACTTTGAGGTACCACTTCATACCTATCAGACTGGCTAATATGACAGGAAAGGAAAATGACAAATGTTGGAGATGTGGTAAAATTCGGACACTAATGGTGGGGTTGTGAACTGATCCAACCATTCTGGAGAGTAATTTGCAACTATGCCCAAAGGGCAATTAAACTGCACATACCCTTTGATCCAACAATACCACTACTAGGTGTGTATCCCAAAGAGATCACGAGAGAGGAAAAAAGAACCTAAATATACAAAAATATTTATAACAGCTCTTTTTTTTTTGGTGGCTAAAAATTGGAAATTGAGGGAATGTCCATTAATTGGGGATTTGCTGAACAAGTTGTGGTATATGTATGTAATAGAATACTATTTTGCTATAAAAAATGATGAGCAAATGGATTTCAGAAAAACCTGGAAAGGCTTGAATAAACTGATATTGAGTTAAGTGAGCAGAACCAGTAAAACATTCTTAATAGTAACAACAGAATTGTGTGATGATCAACTATGACTGACTTAGCTCTTCTCAGCAATACAATGATCTAAATGAGATTGGGAAACCTGCAGCCTTGAGGCCACATATGGTCCTCTAGGTCCTCAACTGCTGCCCTTTGACTGAATCCAAGCTTCATAGAACAAATAAAAAAATGCTATCCACTTCCAGAGAAAGAACTAAGGAGTCTGAATGTAGATCGAGGCATACTATTTTCACTTTTTTTTATGTGACTTTTCACTTTTGTTCTGTTTCTTCTTTCACAACGTGACTAATGTGGAGATATGTTGACATGATTGCACATGCATAACCTATATCAGATTGCTTGCCATCTTCAAGAGGGCAGTAGAAGGGACAGAGGGAGAAAAAATTTGAAACCCCAAATCCTATAAAAATGAAAGTTAAAATTATCTTTATGTGTAACTGAAAAAAGAATACTATTTACCAAAAAAAAATATAAATCAGTATTCATTAGAGAAATGCAAATTAAAACAACCCTGAGGTACTACCTCATGGCTAATTTGAGAGAAAAAGAAAATGACAAATGTTGGAAAAGATGTGGGCAAATTGAAATAGTATTGTTTTGTTGGTGTAGTTGGAAACTACTCTAACTGCTCTGGAGAACAATTTGTAACTAGGCCAAAGAAGTATAAAACTGTGCATCCTTTTGACCTTTGACTTTAGTTATACCACTACTAGATCTGAATCCCAATGAGATACAAGAAAAGAGAAAAAGGAGTTACTTGCATAAAATATTTATAGCAGTTCTTTTTGGAGTGGCAAAGAATTAAAATTATTGGGATGCCCATCAATTGGGGCACAACTGAACAAGTTGTGGTGTATGATTGTGATGGAATAATAGTTTATTATGAGAAATGAGAAGTAGGATGGTTTCAGATTTATATGAACTCATGTAAGGTGAAGTGAGGAGAGCTAGAATATTGTACACAGGAACAGCAATATTGTAAGGATGATCAGTGTGGAAAAAAAAAACTACTTTGATCAAGATAGTGATCCAATACAATTCCAAAGGTTACCTGATGAAAAAAAAATCTCTCCACTTCCAGAGAGAGAATTTATGATTTCTGAATGCAGAATTCAGATTAAAGCATAGTTTTTAAATTTCATTTTTCTTATTTTTTCTTTCCTTTTGCAATGTAGCTAATATGGAAATATGTTTTGCTTGACTTCTCGTGTACAATTGATATCATGTTGCTTGCCTTCTCAAGGAGGGAAAAAAGGGCAGGAGTAATGAAAAAAATTGGAACTAAAAAGGGAATGTAAAAATTTACACGTAATGGGGGAATTTTTAGCAAAAGAAAAATATTTTGAAAAGCAAAAAAAGTTAGATGGGTATCATGTTTCTTTATAATTCAAAGGGCGATTGTTCTCTTTAGAGAAAGGCATAAATAAGACTATTACATTCTCCCTCAAATAAGGATGAGTAAGGAGAGAAGAGGGTCGGTTTATTGATTAAGGTTCGAATGAATATTCAAAGAAAGTGATGAACAGAAGAGGAAATAATGGTTCTTGAAGTCATGGGATGTTGAGGAAATGAAGAAACTTTTTTTTAAATTTTATTCTTTGTACTCCTAGTTGATTTCCACTTCATTTGTCTCTATGAACATGTTGCATCCTGAAGATGACTTCAAAACAGAATTTCACTATGTACACAAAGAATCAAGAAATTTGCCTTTGACAGGCCATATGTGGGATAGCAATAACCCTAGTGAAGACTTCTGGTCCACGGGAATGGCCTTACATCTATGTCCCTGGAAGGGAAGTTCAAACATGCAGTTCCTATGAAGTGTGGAGAGTTCTGCTTCAGAACTCAAGCACTATTTGACTGAAACAGGGAGAAATCATTCTTTTCTAAGATTTCCCTCCATATTTTTTTTTGTTTGTTTTGGAGGAAAGTAAGATTGTAATTTCATTGGAAGGGGGAAAGAAAAGTTGAAAAATTTAAGGGCACTAAAAGCACACCTCAAGAATTTTTGTTTGTACCAAGTATGGGAACTTTCAGTGCTAGAATGAGAGAAGTGAAAATCAATTTGAATGTTTGAGTGAGAGAGCAAAGAGATGGTGTGGAAGAAACCAGTAACTAGGAGTTTGGGAAACAGGAACAATTTCCATTGGCTCCTTTGATTATTGTGTATGGCATTGTTTACTGGGTCTGTCTCATATAGGACTTACAGCTTGATTGCTATAACCTCCCAATTTTCCCCTCCCTCCTGGCCCCACCAAGAAACATACACGTATACACAAACACAGAATTGAAACAAACTACATTGAGAGATGTAAAACCAAATTTTGCATTGTAAAGCTCGTCTATTAGGAAGTTATGTGACACAGTAAATAGAATGTTGCACTTGGAGTCAGGAAAATCTGACTTTGAATCCCACCTCATATCCTTACTGGCTATTTGACCCTTGGCAAGTCACTTAACCTCCCTCTGCCTCAGTTGCCTCATCTGTAAAATTGGGATAATAATACCTACTTCTCTGAGTTGTGAAGATCAAATGAGATAATATGCATAAAGCACTTTGCTAAACTTAATGTGCTATATAAATGCTAGGTATTACTACAGAGGAATTGGGGATTCATGTGGCAGGGTGCCAGGACGGGGAACTGGACATATGAACTGGATATTTAGAATATTTAGAATATCTGCTTCAACCTCATGTTTATTCTGAAGAGGTTGCTGAAAGAGCCAATCCTTTTGAGTGATATTGACAGGAAAAGATTTAGCTTTTCTATCCACCTGCAAAGCCTGCTGGGCAAATTCCCATGATGCCTGCATTTAAAAAAAATAGTGTGCTGCTAGTTTTCCACAGAAATATCAGGAAATCATTAAACAAATATTTATCAAGTACTTGATATGTGAAAGCCATTTTAGTAGGGCCCTGTGGCGGGTATACAGAGAGGTGTCAGGTCCCCTTCAATAAGCTTGTCTATATTCTAAGCACTTTAGAGGTACAGTGTGTCAATTACCATTTATTTAGTACCTACTGTGTGGGGAAGGTACTAAGTGCTAAGGATACAAAAACAAAAACAAAAACAAAAAACAAAAAAGACAGTCCCTGATCTCAAGGAATTCACAATCCAGTTTGGGGATTAGACAACATACAAAAAAACTATATATAAATAAGACAAATATGAAATAAATTGCGAGGTAATCTCAGAGAAAAAGAATTAAGATTAAGGGGGACTGGAAAGGGTTCTTTCAGAAAGTGAGACTTTAGCTGAGACTTAAAGGAAGTAAGGGAAATTAGGAGACAGAGACAAGGAATGAGAGTGTTTCAGGGGTGTAGGACAGCCAGTAAAAGTATTTTTTGTCATTGATTTCGAATAGGACCAATGACATCATTGAGTGATGTCTTGACTCCTGGGTGAATTGGATTTAAGTGAGGCAGAATTACACAAAGTCATCAGCCTCACACTCTCTTCCAGAGTCATTGAAGCCCAATAGTAACACAAAAGTCATGACAACTGGTGATGGCCCAGGATGTAGTGGATGAACTTGGTGTCTTTGATCTCTAACCAAGCTCTAAACTGCTCCATAGTACTTGCTTCAGCTACCTTCAACCACCCTGGCCATTGGAACAAATTGTTCTCATCTGCCCATTCCCGTGGAGAAAAACATCATATACTTAGGGTAGATATCCCCAAAGCTCACCAATGGGTGAGTCCTCAAAGGACTGTAAGTTACCCTCAACCTGATTTAGCCCATCTGTTCAAATGGTTTTAATGAGGGTGGGGTGGCTGGTACTCATGCTATAGGTAATAGGTCTTGGAGTCATAGGTAAGAGTTGAGTGACAGGTGGACATCAAAGGTGAATGAGCAACTGTGAAAAGAGCTTGGTAAACCCTCACACCATAGGTTCTAGTCTTTCCTGGACCACCCATACACCCCAATGGAATTATACAGTAATTGAAATGGAAATGGAGGGACATGGACAAGGAAAGAAGCCAGCAAAGAAGTCAGTGGATTACAGAGAAGGAGGACAGCAGGTGCAAGAAAACTAGAATGGTAGCAAGGAGCCAGATTATAAAGGTTTTTAAAACCAAATAGTAGATTTTTTTTATTTGTTACTTGATGTATTAGGGGAAACATTAGAGTTGATTGAATGAGGGTGTATGTGTATGCAATATGGTTACACCTACCTTTTAGGAAGATCAATTTGACAGCTAAGTGGCGGAGGAATTAGAGTGGGGAGATCCTTAAGACACAGAGACCAATCAGTAACTTATTGCAATAGTTTAGGTGTGATAAGGGCCCACACTAGGGTGGTAGCAGTGTCAGAGGAGAAAAGGGGGCATGTACAGAGATGTTTCAAAGGTGGAAACTAGAGGATCTGATTGTTGTGGAGTGAGAGTGAGAAGTCAAAGATAACACCTGACTAATGGGGAAGTTAGGAAGAGGGGATGATTTGGAGAGAAAGAAATGAAGGCAGTTTTAGACATATTCATACAATTTGAGAGGTTTAAAAGGCAATTGATGGATTTTGAATCATGAAACCTGAACTCAACTCATACCTCGGGCATTTACTAATTGTGTGACCTTTGTCAGGTCATTTAACTTTCAGCTTCAGTTTCCTCATCTGTAAAACTTCACCAGTTTATTGTGAGGTCCAAATGAGAAAACATTAAGTGTTTTGCACACCTTGAAACATTGTATATAAATGCTAGCCCCTTTATTAGGGAAATAGGTTATATTTTGATATAATAACTATTATAAAGTAATACAAAACAAATTTGAAATGAATGATGCATAAATAAAAACTATAGAATTACAAAGAGACAGGGGCATCAATGGGCTGTGGTGAACAAGTAAGATTTCCTAGAGAAAGTGAGATTTAAATTAGATTTTGAGAGTAGATTTTGGATAGATAAAGAAGAACAGTTCAGGTAGAGGGAGAATGTTGAGAAAAGGTCAGAAGATAATTGCATTTGTGAGGTGGTGAGTCTGCCATCAATTGGGGTAGATCTAGAGGTATGTTATAAATATTTGGGAATTTTTCAACCGGGAGGGAACTGATCTGCTCAGAATAACTCACCCACCAGTGGATCTGCAAGACAAAGAGATCAAATAATTCAAGCAGTGAATATGAAAGGAAAATAAATTTACTGGTGCGCCAAAGAAAATTACTTGCTAATGGTAGCTCTAGCTTCCTAACCTACACATTTAGTTTACATAACTTTTCAGGCCTACTTATAGTATTCAACCAATCAGTAGCATTCTGTGGAAGGTAAGTAAAGCTTAACTAACTAATGAAGTGTTAGGTTCCCATATTTGAAGGAGTTATTACAAACATTGCTTCTTAGTAAAAAAAAAAAAATCCCAAGTTGCACAAAGACAATTTTTGTCACAAAGACATTGTTTTAGAGTAGAAAGTCCCAAATCGCTTAATAAGCACATCTTGTTCAAAATGAGGGTTCTTGGTCACACAAAACATTTTGAAAAAGGAATTGTTTTCCCTCTATATATGTGCATGCAAAATGGGACATAGGATAGAATGCGTAAGTTGAAATTCCATTGTGAAGAACCTTGGATGTCCTTTAACAATATCCCGCAAGTGATGAGAAGTCGCAAAGATTGGTTTTCTCCACCAGCTTGATTGTCATCTTGGACAGTTGGAAAACCTGTCAGCTTCTGTAGGATTCCCCAATAGATTGAGTATATTGGAGTTTTGCAGAACCAAACCATTTCTTTACATGTTCTCTAACTTGGTGACTTACTTGACATTTAAATAAACTTTCTAGAACTGACTTTCTGTACCTACAGATCCTGGGAAGTTCTTGTTGCTTTCTGCCTCTGGCCAGTGTAAGATTACTGCATTACAAAATTATTCATTTTAAATTTCAAATAACATGTTAGAACTGTGAACCTCTACAACATGGATGCTACAAATCACAAAACTGTTGGATTCCTGTCTTGGTGTCCTTCTATTTGTCATGTGTTTGTGTTTCTCTTTTTTTATTTCAAATTTTTTTTTTCAGATTTGTGTGTGTGTGTGTGTGTGTGTGTGTTTCTTAATCAGATAAGTAGATGCTAGATAACCACCTGGAAGTTACATTGATTTTTATTTTGGATAAAATTTTAGGCTAGGGGAACACTAAAGTCTCTTCTGATTAGAAGATCTCTGCTCCCACTACCTCGTTTTGGTAGAGGTAGAAGAGAATTTGGATTATTTCCAAGGTAAATATTTGTTAACTATGAAACAAATACAAAGCACTACCCTTGGAACTATTTATAATTTTTAAATAACTCAGATATAAAAGTTCCTTTTCTTCAGACTGTCGTTCTAAAGTCTTCTGAAATCTGACTTGAACTTATCCTTCCTGCATTAATCTATATTTACTTCCCTTCATACTTTACAAATTCTTGCAAAAATCCTTCCTCAATGTCTTACCACCATGCCTTTGTACATTCTTTACTATACAAATGAAATGCATTCTCTCTAATTTCTGCCTCTTAGAATCCTTAGATCATTTTAAGAATTGAAAATTTCTTTGATCTACCCTCCCTTAATTGTTATTGTATTCTCTATCCTCAAATCAACCTTACATTTACTTATCTATACAATATGATATATCTCTTAGTAATATGTCAACTGTTAGAGGAAAGAGATTATTTCATTTTAGCTTTGTATCCTTGGTGTCTCCCACTATGCCTTGCATACGTAAAGGCTTAATAACATTTGTAAATTTGAATGATAAATTATTAATCATAAATAAGAAATATGTACACATAAACATATAAAAACCTGTATTAATAAAGCTACAGCATTACAAAACAGACACAAACACTGAGTTGTTGAGTCTATTGGAGATATTAGATTGATTGGAATGAGTCAAGATTGAAAAAGGCATTTATTAAGCACTTACTCAGTTCCAGGTACAGGGATACATCAGAGACATTGCAGGTTTAGTTCCAGACTACCACAATAAAAGAAATATTTCAATAAAGTTAGTGATATGAAATTTTTGGTTTCCCAGTCCATATGAAAGCTATGTCTGTACTCTATTCTATTAAGTATACAATATTATTATGTCTAAAAAAAATACCTCCCTTAATTAAAAATACTTTGTTGCTAAAAATGCTAACCATCATCTGAAACTTAGTGAGTTATAGTCTTTTTTGCTGGTACAGGGTCTTGCCTTAGTGTTGATAGCTGCTGCCTGATCAAAGTGATAGTTGCTGAAGTTTGGGGTGGCTGTGGCTATTTCTTAAAATAACATAACAATGAAGTTCCTTTCACCTGAACACTTACGGGCCACTGTAAGGTTATGAATTGGCCTTATTTCAATATTGTTGTGTCTCAGGGAATTGGGAGATCTGAGGGAAGGAAGAGAAACTGGAAATAGCTAGTTGGTGGAGCAGTCAGAACACACAAAACATTTATAGATTAAGTTCACTGACTTATATGGGTGAAGTTTATGGAACCCCAAAACAATTACAATAGTAATATTAAAGATCACTGATCATAGATCACCATAACAGATATAATAATAGTGAGGGATGGAATAGTGCAAGAATTATCAAAATATGACACTGAAACATGCTGTTACAAAAATGGCTAAGAGAGACACAAAGTTGCAACAACTTCTCAATTTGTGAAAAAAAAGCAATATCTGTGAAGCACAATAAAACAAAGCACAATAAAACAAGATATGCTTCTACTGCCTTAAGAAATGGGGATACAAAGAAAGGAAAATGAAATAAAAATTAAAACAAAGTAGTTCTTCCCTGTCCTCGAGAAACAAACATTCTAATGGATGAAAGAAGTAGACTCAGGAACTGTGGTAGATATGGGAACTGTGAGGGCTCAACCTCCACCAATTTAGATCAATGCTTCCTCTACCGACATTTAATCTTAGAAAATTCCTTAAAAGTGTGAAGGGAGCTGCCCAGCCTCACACACACACAGTTCAAAGGATGGCTTTCCTGGATTGAAGAAACATTATCTATTATGACAAGTTGCTTGTCATTTAACTTTTGTAAATTTATGAAAAAAAGTAGATAAGTCAAATTTCCAGGGTACGTCTTCCAGGGGTGGGAACTTACGGCCTTGAGGCCTCTTGTGGCCCTCTAAGCCCTCAAGTGCAGTCTTGTGACTGAATCCAAATTTCACAGAACAAATCCCCTTAATAAAATGATTTGTTCAGCAAAATTTGTACTCAGTCAAAAGGCCGCACCCAAGGTCCTAGAAGGCCACATGTGACCTTGAGGTTACAGATCGCCAGCTCTGATAGAGTCTCAAACAAGGTAATTCAATGGCATTATAATTTCATACATCTTCCCAAAGTCCTGGAAAGGAATTGTTGTCAGAGAGGTGATTCTACTGCTCTTGTAAGCTCAGTGGAAAGAAGAAATTTTCTCTTTTTTTCTCATGAAGATCAATCCACAGTAGAAAGGAACAGATAAAGGTCTTCTGGTAAATGTTTAACAACAGTCTCTGTTTAAAAAAAAAAAGTACATCATACTTTTAATTTTAATCTGAATTGTTAACATTTTCTTCATTATTTTCTAAAATTTAGACAATCATCAAAACAACAACTGAAGCCCTGATATCTGCCAATGTTTAACACATAAATGTTTAAACTGAAAATTTAACAATTGACACAATAAGCCAGTTTGAACTTTTGGACAGCAAAGGAGTGGAAGGACACTAGAAATTCCGTAAACAAAAGGAAATCTTGAAGGTTATTTGTTTCTTTCTTTCCCCCTCATCATCTGTTGAACATGGAAAACAGTTTTAAGGACTGTATATTATAAAGAGAGGTAATATGTGTATAGTGGATCTGGCCTTTCAGCAAGATGTAAGTCCTTCCTTTGACATATATTGCCTCTGTGACCCCAGGCAAGCAATTATTCTTTTATTACTCTAGGTAACTCTTTACTTTCAGAAGTTGGTGAGCTGTTGTAGTAGATTTTCATAGATAAAGAATTAAAAGGAAGGACCATCTATTCCAACCTCTGAATTTTACAAGGTTAAGAGACTTATCCAAAGGCAAATCTGCCCAAAGGAGAGTTTCCTCAACTGAGAGTTTCCTATGCCAATCAAAGGACAGGTCTTTCGTTTTCTCTGTACAATCACAAATCAAAACCCTATCTTTTAGCAATGGATTTCAGGGAATTGATGACTGGTTGTGAAACTCATTTTTTTATATTTTACAAAGAGCCTGGAGATACCTTTAATGTTTTTTCATATACTTCATGGTTTCATCATTCCATGAAATACTTTAAGTCTATCAACTCCTATTCAATTCTCATTCACTTTGAAGTTTCAACAGAAAACAATAAATTATCCAAGCTGGAATGGCCAAGCAATATATCCTATTATTTCTGCATGAAATTTCATTCTCCTTACAATTGTAAAAAGAATATATTCTATTTTTCATCAGTTTCCTTAGTATTCACATTTTCATGGATACATAATAGAAACAAAGAATTTCAGACTTGAAAAGGACCTCTTATAGATGACACAGTGAATAGAGCCCTGGGCTTGGAGTCAGGAAAATCAGAGTTCAAATCTAACTTCAAACACTTCCTAGCTGTATGAACTTGGACAAACCACTTAATCTCTGTTTGCCTTAGTTTTTTTTTTTTTTTTATGTAAAATGGGCATAACAATAGCACCTAACTCCCAGGTTTGTTGTGAGGATCAAAGTTGAAATTTTTTTCTAAAACCCTTAGCAGAGTGCGTGGATCATAGTAGGTATTATAGAAGTGCTAGCTATTATCATCTGGTACTATCCTTATCTGAATAGTAATCTTTAAAATAACAGCTGAGCCTCCCCCAGGTGATGAGGAATTGGCTACTTTCAGAATAAATGGATTTTGGTTTCAGTATATGGATATGAGTGAGGATATAGCATTGAACTTTATGTAGGAAAGTTCTGAATTCAAATCTGCCCTCAAATTATTACTAATTGTGTGACTCTAGGCAAATTACTTAATTTCTTCGTGTTAAGGCATGCTAAGGCTAAGATTCTTCACTTGTAAAATGAGGATAATAATACATCTACCTCCCAGGGTAGTTGTGAGGATAAAATGAGATGTTTTTAAAGTGCCTTACAAACATTAAAGTGATAAATAAATACTATCTGTTATCCTCCTCCTCATCATCATCATCATCATTAAGAGACAGGGCATTCCACTTTTTCTCAGTCTTAATTTTTAGGAAGTATTTTATTGAGTAACCAGGGATGGAAGTTGACCCTGGAACTTCTCTCTGTGGCCTGTAAAACAGCCTATGTTTACTTAAGGTGGAGTCAAACCTGGGCTGCTGTAATTTCCTCATTTAGCTGGCTTGCTATACCATAATTAAAATTTGAACACTCTGCCATTTTTAATTGTTCCACATTAGTTTGGGCCAAAACTTCCACCTACGTGAATCTCTTGGTCTTCGCTTGTGGCCTCTAGACAGAACATGCCCATTTGATTTCATTCTGTCTCTTGTTTATTTTCCCAGTGAGACTGAGCTAGGGAGATGGGATGGTGGGAATCCATGCATTTTACCTTCATGAGTTGCAAGTAGTAAAACTTTGCTTCCAAACATTTTACTGTTTGTTGAGATCTTCGAATTGCAATCCCATCCAAACTACAATCCTTATGGCTGTTGGGACCATGCAAACCAAGTCTAGCCCTTCTTTCATAAAAATAAAAGAAAGGCTTTTTAAATACTTACTATGTCTACTACTGACTCCAACCCATACAATTTCTTTGTTTGTGGTTAAACCATTTTGGTTATTCCCCACACAGCATACTTGCCCCCATCCAATGTGCACACTCTAGATTATCATTTTCTAAAGTGTGGTACCCAGAAATGGACACAATCCTTCAGGCATGATTTGATTAGTTTAAAGTGAGACTATTATCTGCTTAATTTTGGAACTGTAATATTTTTTGTATAATCAGAATAATCTCATACCAATTAATTAATCAACAAGCATTTGTTAAGTACCTACTATGAACCAGTCACTGTGTTAGGCAATGGAGTTGAAAAGACAATTATAAAACATTCCTGTCCCCAAATGAATATATACCAGAAGAACTATGCTTACAAGACTATACAAAATAAATACAAATTATATAGGTTGGGGCCCTACTAGCAGAGTGGAATCATGAAAAGTTTCATGTAGAAAGTGACATTTGAGCTCGAATTTGAAGGTGCATCAAGGTTTAGATTAGTTCAAAATCTGTATCTTTGTAAAGGGATCACATAAAATCAAATTTACACTATTTGAAGTTATAATTATGTAAAATATGGTAATTGTTCTAGCCCAATGAAAATATGCAATATGATCAAATTCAAATAATGCAACCACTCTAGAAGTGGAATTCATTATTCCCACTAATCGGAGACTTTGTTGTAATTAAAGATTTTAGGTGTGAAGGTCAGAAGGTTATGAATTCCCAGTATGGGACATGGAAATGGGAAATGGAGGTGCTATCTATAAGAAACAACAAGTAGGCCAGTTTAGATGAACCCTAGAATGCCTAAAGGGGAACACTGTATAATAAGTCTGTCTCATATTGATCACTGGTTTCCTTTCTGAGTATTCATAAAATGCCTTGTTAATATAGAATAAATACGCCATTAATAAAGATGAGATTTATGTCTCTGGTGAATTTATGTGCTGTGTTTATACTTAGTAGCTGAATAGAGACTGACCATAAAATTGTAGTGTAAGAGAGATGAAAAATATCTTCCAATTTTCTACAAGAAACAATAAATGATTATTTATATGCCTATTATGTCCCCTGATAGAGCTTAAGCTGCTTTATTTCTGTATCTGTTTCTCTAGTACTTAACACAGTGTCTGGAACAAAACAGGTACTCAAATAAATGTCCATTGCTTACTTGATTAATATTTGAGAAATTATCTAGTTCAATCCTTATTCAAATTATGAATGCCTAGAGATTAGTCACCCAGCTTCCATTTAAAGACATCTTGTGAGGTGGACATACCTCTTGTTCTTTTTCTCAGTTCTTTGACTCAGTAGCAGTAATAGCATGAGTGGGAATAATGTGTAAAAATACAATAATGATAAGAAGGAACCAGATTTTGTGAAGAACTTTAAATGCCAAATGGAGGAGTTTATATTTTGTCTTACACCTCCATGTAGTAAGGAGTTATTGGAGTTTATTGGAAGAGGGCTAACATGGTAAGATCTCTGTTTTTGAAGAAAAAAAAGAATCATTTCAACAGCTATGTGAAAGACTGATTATAGTGGTGAAGATAATTGAGGCAGCAAGGCCAACTTGAAGAATATTGCAACAGACCAGACAGTCCAGGCAAGAGAGTCCTGAACTAGGTGGCAGTATGAGTGGAAAGAAGGAGGTTGTGAGAGATGTTATAGAGATCTAATGTATATAAGATTTGTCAACTGATTACATCTGAGGTTAGTGGTGAATGAGAATGAGGAGTTGAGGATGGCATCCAGTTTGAGAAACTGGGTGACAAGGGGTAGTTCACAGCCTTAATGAGTAAATGATCAATTGTCATTGAAACATTTGAACAAATGAAAATAAGCAGAAGAATTGGATGTGATTTGAGTGCAGCAGTAATTGACTTTTTTCTACATTATATTTATTCTTCATTCTCTCTCTGTCTCTGTCTTTGTCTCTCTGTATAAATACACACACACACACACAAATATATGTATGTGTGTATTTAGTATAGCTTATTAACATTTTCTAAGGTCTCATTTTTGTGTTATTGCCCTAGGTAATACTCTTGGAAGAAGCTTTATTGTTACATGTTATTTATTGTGGGTTTTGGAAACTTACAGTTAATATAAGCTCTTTTAGGTACTAAAAAATAAGAAAAGCTTGAGTATTGGTAGATCCATAACTGAGAATTCTAAGATGTTGGGCAGATTCAGTTCATCCTAATATTGAAGGTGAGGGAATGGAGCTCACTGAGGCAGCAAGGGTTCTGAATCTATATTAATCTTAGATATACCAAGTTTACTGGGTATCCAATCACACAAGCACATTAGTATTGGTGGTGGTAGAGAAAATGTGCACCAAGAGAGTGACATGAGGGCAACAGGATATTTATTGATAAGGAAGATGGTGCTTCAGTTTTTGATGAGGATAGGGAGACTGACATCTGGGGACTGGGCTTCTTTCTTAACACAACACTTGGAACATTAAAAAAATAAACACTTAATAAATGATTGTTGATTAATAGATTGCTGAGGGGAGGAAAGAAAACTGTGGGAAGAAAACTCTTACCTTCTCCTCCCCTTTCCCCTTTTCTCCTCTAGGTATCAGCAACCCAATCTTCTGGCAATTTATGTAAGGAAACCAGTGATTTTATACTAGTTATAGTTCTGAATATTGGCCATTTCCTTTATATATTTCATGAGAGGACAGACTCAGCTAAGTTCAGAGAAATTCATCACCAGAAGATTGGCTACTAGGAAATGATTAAAAAAAACTTTTTGCTCTCAATACCTCATTAAAATACCTATGTAAAATTAGGGTCTTCACTGATAGAGTAAGATCCCACATAGACAAAAACCATAAGACAGAGATATTTGGTGTGGGGCTCACTGCTGTAGCTTCACAAAGGCCAAATTACAGTGATAATCCATGAAATATGAAGAGAATCTGAGAGAAGGCAATGAAAGCTGGGAGGTCAACATTTCTTACTTTGGGGCTTTTAGCCCCAAAGTACAAGGCAGCAAAAGGCTGTTAACTGTTGTCCTCTTCTCTATATGAATCCTTTGGTATTTTGTTCACAAGGTAAAATGTTGGAAAGAACAAGAGGAAACCAATACTCAGGTCCTGGTGTTTGGTTCACAGGCTGAGAACATTATTCTACCACTGTTACAAAACACAGAACAGATAAGAGACTTTTTTTGTTGTTGTTGTTCTTAACATTAAGAGGAAAATTTGAAAAGAAAATCAGACAGTTTCCTTCCACTAACTAGTATGTGTACATTTAGGACTGAAACAAAATAATAATTAGAACACACATATAATAAAGTAAACCCTGTTATATTCTAATAGCTGGAATATAGATGTCAGGCTAGAGATGATAGATTATTATCTACCGATTATCTACCAATTGTCATGGGAAGTATATGGTTTCTGATTTTTGGAAGTATTAAAGTGGCAAATCACCAATAGAACAATGATATACATATATGTTACTAGATTATAAAAAGCTCAAAGTTGGGAACCATGACTCACCTGTGTGTGGTATATAGGCATTTGATAAGTATTTGAACTGAATTATCTTTGATGAATCATAAGATAGTGTCATAGAATGTTAGAATCTTTGGCTCAATGACTATTTATTAACTATCCTTCATCTATCAATTTATGCTTGACTGTCTAGGTCTTTTATGTGCCTATGCCAATCTGCCTTCTTTTTACCTTTAAGTTAAACCAACTGATTTCTTCATTGTAGTCACTTCCTCCAACAATATTTCTCTCAGAAATTCTCTCTTCTGTCATATCCCACCTAGGCACCTTGCAAAGAGAAGCATATCAACTCTCACCAACTATATCCAGTCCCTTATTCTTTCCCTATCCTCATGATTCTGAAACCTCAGCTACCAATATCCAAACACTGTTCCCCATGCCCAAATCCCCTTAACCTTATTCCCATTCACTTCAATAGAATACCCCTAATGTCCTGGTCTAGATATGCCTGTCCCAACTATTGTGCCCTCAAACTTACTTTCATCTTAAACTTGTTCCTTTATCACATCTTCCATCTTCTGGTACTTGATGAGACAGGGCAGCTTCCTAATAACACTATTTCTCTCCCTCCTACTTCCAGTTTTAATTCAACCTTTTTCTCACATCCCCTTATTCACCAGGGTAGGTATGCCTCTTGTTTCCCATTGATACTTGCACAGTCTCTCTCTGCCACCATCATTCAGCTGTCTCTTCTCCTTAGAACACTACCCAATTTTGTCACCCAGTCCATTTCTTGCATACAAGAAGATATTAGCTTTCCTTCCCCAATTGGTTGCCTGCTCATAGTTTCTTTCTCCTCTCTAACTTCTGCCTTTTACTACATAGGACTTCAATATACATATTGCTGTTATTTCAAATACCTTAATATTCCAGTTTCTCAATCTATTTACTTCTACTAAGAGGACTTATTCCTCTATCCCACCTCAGCTATATACAGAAATTATCATTCCTTGATCTTGTCATCCCACATAAATGTTTTACTTTCCTGCTCATGAACTCCAAAATTCCTTTTCAGATAATCTTTTTTTAAATCATTCTGACTTTCTCTGTGCCTTGAGACTCTTAATCCTAGTCTTTGTCCTCATTATGACCTCCATTCTTCCCAGCCATCAGTTCATTCATCTCTGTGCCATCCACAATCTCTTGTTTTTCTTATTTCTATCACATTGCGAAGCAACTCAATTCTACCATACCCTTTACTATCAAATCTCCTGACATCTTATCCTATCATTGACCGTTCTTCTGTAAACCCCAACCTTGGATTAGACTCAGAGGCTCCCAAAGTGGGTGATACCACCCTGTGGGGGGTGCTGGAATTATTGGGGGGTTTGGTAGCCTCGGTTGCAATTTGGGGGAGTCGAATAAAAATAAGGGGGGAATGGAAGTATAAGGAAAGAAGAGAAGATAATAACATTGTACATGTTTTGTCTGTTGTGTAACAGAGTTAAAGTCATAGTGATTACATTATTTTCCATATAAACACACAAAATACCAGTTTGTAACCAATCAGTGGTCAAACCCACCAACAGGTCTTAACAAGCAAAAGTTAGCAGATAAGCACATCACACATTGTTGGGAAGTCCAGCACGCAATGTCAGGAATACGTGCATGTAAAACTTGTTTACAGTATGATACTATATGGTTACATGATGCATTATTGCATCATCAAAATTTCAGTGCAAGAAAAAACCCACACATTTACAATAAATATTTAAATTTAAGATGGGTTATTTTAATACGTGTGTGTGTGCATAGAAATGTCTGAGTAATTTTGTTTTTTGAAAAGAGGGCAGTAGGCCAAGTAATTTTGGGAACCTCTGATCTAACCCCTTAATCCATATTCATACATTGTTGATTGGTACTGGAGGAAATCACAAAACTATGCCAAATGGGTCCTCTACAAATTTATGTCATTTTATCTTAATTGGTCCCTCACTTCAACAAGGGTTGCTCTATATTCCCCTCCATAATTCATTTGCTATCCTACTCTCCAGAGCACCTGGTCTAAATTTTGTTTTCTCTCTTCAAGATTTACACACAACTTACTCCCCACACATTCCCAGCTGATAACATTGCCTTATACTTCAAACAAAACAAAAACAAAAACTGAGAACCTTTGCTGTGAGCTCCCCTTAACCCCTTCTCTTCATTCTACATAATTTATATATCTCTCCCTATTATCTCTTCCCTTTACAATACAGATTGTCAGAGTTAATCCAGCCATTCTGCTTGCACCATTGATCTCATCAACTACAGTTTTCTTCCACAGATTGTCCCACCATGATTCTTACTTTCTGTCTCATTTTCAACCTCTCTCATAATAAATGTTTGTTGATTAGACTTAAAGATATTATCCTTGTTGCTTTTAAGCTCTTCTTCTTATGTTGGAATCTATTTAAAGGAAAGAAATTTGAGATTAAAATCTAGATTTGCAGAATTCTTGGAGAAAATGTATAATTTTCTCTGAACATTTCTGTTTTTCCATATTTTTGCAATATATGCATGATCCACATATATTTTCTCCTTTTGGAACAAACTACATATAGCTTCTGCAGCTGTTGGAACTAGGAAATATGCCAAACCAATTTCTCCAAATAACAATCTTCAATTACAATGGAAATATCAAATGTAATAGTTTCTGCAATATAGATTAGCATGGAATTATTTAATATATAGCCAACTGTTAAAAATTCGTGGTTGGCTATTTTGTAGGTAATTAAGAATTAAATTCTTTTCTCAAAGGCTAATTCTCCTTAAAGAGGGGAGAGAGAGGGAGAGAGAGAGAGAGAGAGAGAGAGATTGAAACAAATCAGGCCATTTTCCTTATTTTGTGGTCACTTCCAAAAATGTGGCAAGAACTAGCTTCTTCTATCTAGAGAATGTCTTTCCTCATTCCCACAGCTAAGATTTCCTTCACGTTCAAACTACCTTAAAGTTGACTACTTTGTGTTAAGCCTATGTGTATTCTGTATATAGTTATATGTGTATTTGTTCTTTTAAATATAAGTTCCATGGGAAGAGTGTTTGCTTCATTAATTGTATTTGTATCACCAGTAAATAGCATAATGTCTACCATATAGAAAGTATTAAGAAATTCTAGTTGATAAATTGGGAAGAAGGTTGAAAGAAATTATTATATGATGAGGTTTCCTGCCCATACGTGTACATAGATTTTGGGCAGACTATTTTGGCAATTGATTTGGCATTGTCACTGGCCCTTTGCCTTGCCTCCCCAATCCTGCTGTAGCTTGATAGTGTTAATATTTTGTAAAGTTTTTAATACATGTAAGTATTATAATATCATTATTATTTTATTTAATTTATAAGATACTATTTGTAAAGTGCTTAGTTATTGTTTGTCCTTCTTTCTCAAAGAGAATCATGGCATCAGGAAGGTGATACCATGACTTGCAAATGAATTGGATTTAAGTGAGGGAGGGATGTGCAAAGTTACCAGCCTTACTTTCTCTTCTGGAGGCATCTGGGTCCAGTAGCAAGATATAAATCAGGACAATTGGAGATGGCTCTGGATGCAGTGGGAGACCATGGCCTTTTTAAGCTAAGGTCTTTCTCAGGTCTCAGTTTGACTGAGGCAAAGTCCATTCAGTGATTAAGGCTAGGTTAGAAATGAGACCAGAAAAAATAACCTCTTTTACTTACTCAAATAAAAAAAAATCAATTTGAGAAGGGAAGACACTCAAGGTTTCTGGGCAAAACAGAAACAATTACTGTTTGTAATTCACTCTGAGCCATCAGGGACCAAACAATGACCACTAAGTGGGGCTTGGTCTGGGACCTGTTGTTCTCCATTCAATTGGAGCCAGAGTGAATTGAGTTTATGGCATGACCTTTAAGAAATCTAGCCCATAATTCCTAAGATATCTTTTGAGGTTTCATTGATCAAAATTTGCATTACTTTGGGCAGAACACCTACAGGTAAGGGCATGGTACTCTATGTGGACAGAGGGAGAGGAAGTAGGAAAGGAAAAGAAAGGAAAGGTATAAAAAGGAAAAAAAAGGAAAGGTATGAAAAGGAAAAAAAAAGGAAAGGTATGGAAAGGAAAGATATGAAATCATATGATTATCTCAATAAATGAAAAAAATGCATTTGACAACATGCAACACCCATTACTATTTAAAACACTAGAGAACATAGGAATAAATGGAGTCTTCCTTAAAATGATAAATGCCATATATCAAAAACCATCAACAAGCTTTATATGCAATGAGGATAAACTAGAAGCATTTCCAATAAGATCAGGGTGAAACAAAGATGTCTATTATTTCCACTGTTATTCAATATTGTGCTAGAAATGTTAGCTGTAACAATTAGAGAAGAAAAAGAAATTGAAGGAATTAGAATAAGCAAAGAAAAAACAAAACTATCACTCTTTGAAGATGATATGATGATATACTTATACAATTCTAGTGAATCAAGTAAAAAAATACTTAAAGTAATAAACAAATTTAGCAAATTTGCAGGATATAAAATAAACCCACACAACTCATCAGCATTTCTATATATTACCAACAAAGCCCAGCAGCAAGAGATGGAAAGAGAATTCCATTTAAAATTACTGTAGACACTATAAAATATTTGGGAGTCTAACTGCCAAAACAAAACCAGGAACTATATGGACACAATTACAAAACAGTTTTTACACACACAAAGTCAGATCTAAATAATTGGAAAAAATATTAGTTGCTCATGGGTAAGCCAAGCTAATATGATAAAAATGACAATTCTACCTAAATTGGTTTATTTATTCAGTTCCATGCCAATCAAACTACCAAAAATTATTTTATAGAGCTAAAAAAAATAACAAAATTCATCTGGAAGAACAAAAAGTCCAGAATATCAAAGGAACTAATGAAAAGAAATGCAGGGGAAGGTGGTCTAGCTGTACCTGATCTTAAATTGTATTATAAAGCAGCAATCATCAAAACCACTTGGTATTGGCTAAGAAACAGAGTGATGGATCAGTGGAATAGGTGAGGTATGGAAGGCACAATAGTCAATGACTATATTAATCTACTATTTGATAAATCCAAAGACTCCAGCTTCTGGAATAAGAAATCACTATTTAGCAAAAACTACTGGGAAAACTGTAACTGGGAAAACATAAAAAAAGTATGGCAGAAAGTGGGCATAGACCAACATCTTACACCCTTATAACAAGATAAAGTAAAAATGGGAACAAGATTTAGATATAAAAACTGATACTATAAGCAAACAAGAAGAGCAAGGAATAGTTTACCTTTCAGATCTGTGGAGAAGGGACGAATTTATTACCAAACAAGAGATAGAGAATATTATGAAATGCAAAATGGACAATTTTGATTACATTAAATTGAAAAGTTTTTGCACAAATAAAGCCAATGCAACCAAGAATAGAAGGGAAACAGAAAGCTGGGAAAGAATTTTTACAAGCAGTGTCTCTGATAAAGGCCTCATTTCTAAAATATATAGAGAACTGAGTCAAATTTATAGGAATACAATTCATTCCCCAATTGTTAAATGGTCAAAAGATATGAACAGGCAGTTCTCAGAGGAAGAAACTAAAGTACCCATAGTCATATTAAAAAATGCTCTAAATCACTATTGATTAGAGAAATGCAAATCAAAACCACTTTGAGGTACCACATCACACCTATCAGGTTGGTTAATATGACAAAAGAGGAAAATGACAAATGTTGGAGAAGATGTGGGAATATTGAAACACTAATGCATTGCTGATTGAGTTGTGAATTGATCCAACCATTTTGGAGAAGAATTTGGAACTATGCCCAAAGAGCTATAAAATTGTGCATACCTTTTGATCCAGCAATAGCACTTCTAAAGTTCTATCCCAAAGAGATAATAAAAATGGGGAAAGGACTCACATATGTGAATATATTTATAGCAGCTCTTTTTGTGATGGCAAGTAATTGGAAATTGAGGAGATGCTCATCAATGGTGAATGACTGAACTTGTGATATATGAATGAAATGAAATACTATTGTGCTATAAGAAATGATGAGCAGGCAGACTTCAAAAAAACTTGGATAGACTTACATGAACGGATGCTGAGTGAAATGAGCAGAACCAGGAGAACATTGTACACAGTGACAGCCATATGATGGGATGAATGACTTTAGCAGACTTGGCTCTTCACAGCAATGTAGGAATCTAAGACAACTCCAAAAGATTCATAATAAAATTGCTATCCACACCCAGAGAAAGAAATATGGAGTCTAAATACAGATGGAAGCACACTATTTGCTCTGCTTTTCCTTTGTTATTGTTGTTGTTTGTTTGTTTGTTTTATTGTTTCCTTCTCGTGGTTCTTCACAATAGTTCTAATTTTTCTTTACATCATGACTAATGGGAAAATATGCTTAACATGAGTGTATATATAGAACCTATATCAGATTGTATGCCATCTTTGGGGGATGGGAAGAAATGGGAGAGGGAGAAAATTTAAAACTCAAAATCTTATGGAAATAAATGTTGAAAACTAAAAGTAAATAAATTAATAAAAATAAATTTTAAAAATATAGGCCCAAGAATCTAATTCAATACTCCAAAAGAGATCTAACTAGATTAGAATACAAAAGGACTGTCACTTCCTTATGCCTAGAAGCAATGCCTTTTTTAATGTAGCATAAGATTGCATTTACCATTTTGAATGCTGTAACTCAGTGTTGACTCATTGAGCTTGCAATCCATTAAACCCTCCACATTTTTTTCTGTTTTTAATCAAGTTTCTCCTCTCTTATGGATATAAATTTGAATATTTGAACCCCAGTGTTAGATTTTACACTTATCTCTATTAAATTTCATATATTCACTTTGGTCTAATGTTCTAGCATGCCAAGAATTTTTTGAATCCTGACTCATTTATCTAGTGTGTTGACTTTACTTCCCAGGTTTTTGTTATCTGAAAGTTTATAAGCATGCCATTAATGTCTTTAAGTCATTGATTTAAAAAAAATGTTAATCCCCATAGGGTCAAGCCCAGATCCCTGGGTTATTCCCTCCATCTTGACATTGAACTTTTTGGGCCTAACCATCCAAACTATCATGCCTATTTTGTTGTACCTTCATCTAATCCTCACATATCCATCTTTTCTACAAAAATAACATAACTGACTTTATCAAATGCATTGCTAAAATCTAGAGAAACTATACCATTTCCCCTATAAAATTTTAGCAACCCTGTCAAAATGGGAAATAAATTCAGTCTGGCATATAAAGCCATTCTGATTCTTTGAACTCCCATTCAGTGATTAAGGCTAGATAAGAAATGAGAAGAAATAATGTCCATAATATAACTATCACTTGATATTGTTTATAGGATAATATTTATAAAGTGCTTATTATAGGGCCTGAAAGATAGTAGGTGCTTAACAATTTTTCCCCTTCTCTTCAGGGTAAAGGGCTGATGAAAATGCATCAGCACACCTGACCAACCCCTATGCATATTAGAAATATTACACATCATTGATGCATATAGTTTACAAATAGCTATATTCATTTTTTTGAAAAAAAAATAGTATAGAGGGGAAAAATAGTGGCATGAGACTCTACTAACCTGTGTTTGAATCCAAAACTCAGAAATAATGATGCCATAGACAAGCCCGTAATATCTTGAACCTTAGTTTCCTCTTCAGGAAAATGGGGATGAAATGGGGATCTCCTTGTAGGACTATTGAGGGGAAAGTACTTCTCAAAACAAAATATTATAGAAGTGGGAATTTTTTTAAATTATGCATTACTCTGTATTTTGTTGTTTTCTATTATTTTTATTTAACTTTTCAGGTGTACTTTATCTCCCCAATATTCTTCAGGAAGTGAGATCACATGTTTTCTATAGCCTCTTCCTGCCACATAGTAGGTCAGCGCTTAGCAAACACAGTCCGCATAAAAGAGAGACGGAGAACTTTCTTATAATCTCGATGAAGTCCATTTGTGGAGGATGGTGTGCCTAGTGGCATCATAAGCAATATTGAGGACACCAAGAATTTTGCTAGCATACTATAGTTTAGGAAAGTATGTAAATTTAAAATAATGGATTTGAAAGATTAAATATAACTTTAAAATTTTTTTCTTTATTTTGACAGTACTCACATTCAAATGGACTCTATTCAGCAATATAGAAGTGTGTTTAGAATCTAGTTAGCAAAAATAATGATTTAAAATAGGAAGCTACCTGGTCTTCTGCTTCCTCCACACTTGTACTATATCTCAGGCCTACTTTTCTCTTTACTCCTTTGAGTAGCTTCCTGTCCAGTCATTCATACAATTAACAAATTGACCAAAAAAAATAAATTTACTAACTGCTAAAATTCATTAAAATTAACATTGACAAAAAAAAATCACTATATACCCAGGACTGTGTTAAACAATAAAATTACAAATAAAAAAAAAAAAAAAAACATGGTCCTTGCCTTCAAGCAGCTTACATTCTAATGGAGGAGGCATATGAAAATAACTATGTACATGCTGGATATATGCAGTATAAGTAAAAATTAATCTCAGAAGGAAAGTACTGGAGTTGTCTGAATTTCCTTTTCCTTCTCAACTGAATTTTTCTTAATCGCTTCATTTACTACATTTCATTTCATGAATAAAAAATATGAACTGAGGACATGTTGCTTGTCCCACGTAATAAAATTACTGATTATATCTCTTTGTAGGGCACACTCTTTACTGTAACATTTTATTCGTTAAAGTTAGAAAAGGGAAGAAGAGTTGGTTTATTTTTTTATTTTATTTTGTTTGGTATTTACTAAAGTAGTATTTGCTTTTTTTTTAAAGTTCTGGTTTTAGACAGTAGTAAGTTATTCCTCTTTTATAGATAGTGAATCCCAAGAGTAGAATTATGAAAGTCCCAATCAACAATACTGTAATGTTTTTTCTCATTGTTAGCTAATCAAGCATAGTCTATATAAATAAAGTTGAACAGATATGCCACTTTTATGGGAATGTGGGGATTGAAAAATTTCTGTTGGCTTAGGCTTTGAGAGTGGTGATTCAATCCTTTTATTACATAAGCAATCCACTTGGACAGGAAGACAATGAAAAATCACTGAGTCACTGCAGATAATTTAATTAGAAATAGACTTTTTATGATCGGTGTTAATGTGTGCTACCTCAGCTAACCTGACAATAAAGGTTTCACAAGCTACAATGACATCTGGCACTGAATCACATGTAGGAATTATGCAGAGGCAATAAAAGCCAGTTAATTAGCATTGCAAATAGTATTCCAACATTTATGAGATGTCGGCAAATTTGCATACAGATACATAATTACATAATTTGCAGCTGTTGTGTTTGTTCCATAAGACCTTGCCACTTTATTAGCAGAATATGTAAATTAGGAATTAATTCTCTTTATCTTCTTTTTCTCAGCTCTTTAGAAATATGTGGTGAATCGTGAGGACTTCATACAGCTTTGTTCTGGCCTTCTTCCCCTTGTTGCAAAATGGATATAGAACAAAAACATATTCCATGACTTATTTAGTGCCAAAGATCTTTTGAAAGATTTGTATATACAATTTGTTAATGAATCCATGCCATTTATTTGAAGACTTTTGACATTTTCTATTCATCTCTGAAATTCTATATTTTCTGCAACACAGTCACATTAGAAATCTGGCCTGATTTATGCTCTGTTAATTTTAAGGGGGCTAATTAAGTATTTGCCACTGATCCTAGTGTTATCCATTGGACTTTAAGCATCCAATCAAAAAGTACAGTCTAGTCAGAGTTCTCGATACAGAAGGCTGAGCACCCTGACAGGTAAATGCACAACAGAAGGAAGACTGCACCTCAATTTAGTTGATTTATTGCCAATTGTTTCAAAGGAAAACTCTGGTTGAACTTGTTTAATGGTTTGGAATGGCACAATTCTGTGAATTAGAACCACAGGACATCTGTATTTTAAGTTCAAGTCTTCTAAGTTGTTAAACAGAAAGTTCCTGGGTGTTCAGAATCTTACCATTTATTATCAGCTAATCACACATGAATATTCAAATAAGTTGACTGTGATGTCAGCAGGCCTTATAACAATTCAAAACTTTCACTTGGACACCAAAAATATAAGTAATGTCTTAAGACATATCTAAGGTAGGAGTAGAGTTCACCTGGAAGTTATTCTATAGTTAATTAACCATTAACTTTTACTATTGGACCTGCATCATCTCACAGTTGCACCATCACCACCACCATCCTCATCTTCTTATAAAACAAACTGTTAAAAAGTGTTTTAAATGCCAACAGTTCATATACAAGAAACAATCTTTTCTTTCTATCATTTCATAATCAAATAAAGAAAAAAAACAATGCCCACCATATTAATAAGCTATTTGCTATATATTCAAGCAGTATCCTATGTATGTGGAAACTTAAGATATAATTATTGACACTTACTATTTAGGCAGAGTGGAGTGAAGGAAAAAAAAAAGCACTGGAATTAGGGAAAATTTCTGGAGGCTTCTTACCATTCTTGTGAGCCCAGATACCAAATTAATTAATAACCTCAGTCTTTATGGCTTCTGAACTCACAAAGCCTGTATGCCCTACCTTACAATAGTAAGAGAACATGTTGTTCTCTTTCTCTACTCAGTTTTCTGAGAAAATCTGTTTTCTACCAAGAAGCAGAAACTCATATTTTCCAGGTGTAGTCTCTAGATCAGGAATGGGGAACCTGCAGCCTCAAGGCCACATGTGGCCTTCTAGATCCTCTGATGCAGCCTTTTGACTGAATTCAAATTTCACAGAACAAATTTCTTTAATAAAAGAATTTGTTCAGTAGAAGTTGTACTCTGTCAAAAGACTGAACCCGAGGTCCTAGAAGGCCACATGTGGCCTTGAGATTGCAGGTTCCTGACCCCTGCTCTAAACTGATGCCTGCTAATAAACACAAAGGGGTCATATGGTTTTCAGAGACTATCTCTGTTTCTACGGGTCCTTCCTAGAGACTGTCCAGTCAGTTATTCTATTGACTCAAGAAGAGCCTTACACTCCCACCGGAGACCAGGCCTTGTAGGTTTTACATTTTTCCTCTTATACTTCCACCTTGAGCCCTGATTGGGGACATCTTCTTTTGGGCCACTGTTTTAGGAAAGTCTCAGTCATATTTCATTTCACTCACTAGTCCCTGGCCATATGCTGTACAGCCTCATCAAACAGGTATCTGCATGATACCTGTTTCCTCTATCCTATCTGTCATGAACACCTCATATCTCCTTATCCCTACCTCCATTTTGGAAAAAAAAATGATCAAATCATCTGTCACCTTCCTGAATTGGCCTTGTCAGTCTGTTCTCCTATAACTTTAATCACCATCCCTGCAACTTTTAGTGCCAAAGTTTCCCTATCCTGTCCACTATTCTCTTTCATCTACTTCTTTCTCCAATGAGAATATAAGCTTCTTTAGGACAGGAACTGCTTTTGCTTTTGTAGTTGCATCCCCAGTAGCTAGTAAAGTTGTTTAAACAGAGTACTGGCTTAATAAATGTCTTTCCTTCCTTCCTTCCTATTTTCTTTCCTTCTTTTCTTTCTTCATTTCTTTCTTTCAAAAAGAATGACTAATGGGTAATTATAATAATAACAGGTGACTTTTACAGAATACCTTAAGGTTTGCAAAATGTTTTGCATATGTTTAGGGGACCTGAACATCTAATGCTTCTCTAAACATTGAGGAGGCTCACTAGTCTGCTTTGGGGAAAATTGTGATGACATGTAATGGAAGTGTTTTGGAGAAACCCTGGAACATGCATAGACATGATGTAATTGATTCCAATCTACTAACCAAATGGTTAGAAGAAGCTTTTTTCATTGATTGTGGAGCTAGAAGTAGAGGTACTTTTTACAAGACTCTAGCTGACTATAGCCTTGGCTAATTTTCTTTGACTGTACGTTGTTGGTGCACTGCTACTTTGGCTTGACTCAAATGGCTCCTTATTGCCTCCAGAATCAATTACAAAATGCTCTGTTTGGCATTTGCAGCCCTTCATAACCTAACCCCCTCCTACTTTTCTAACCTTCTTACACGTTATTCTACCACCTCATAGTCTTTGATCCTGTGACACTGGCCTCCTGGCTCTTTCACCAATAAGACACTCCAATACCTCAGCTCTTGACTTTTTCTCTGGCTGTCCCCCATACCTGGAATGGTCTCTCTTCTCATCTTTTCCTACCTCCTCCCTCAACTTTTAAGTTCAAACTAAAAGGCCATCTTCTGCAGGAAACCTTTTAATTCTAGTTCTCTTAACTATTTTCTATTTCTCCTATATGTAATTTGCTTACATATATTTATTTGTTGTCTTCCCCCAGTGGATTGTTAGGTTCTTAAGTGTAAGGGCTTTTGCCTCTTTTTGTATCCCTAGTATTTAGGACAGTGCTGGCATATAGTAGACACTTAATAAATATTGATTGATTCATTGACTTCTTTGCTGATGGTATATCTGATGACAAACAATGCCAAAAGGGGAGAGACTTTAGCCTGGGGAGTGTTTAAATCTCTCTGAGATGCTTAAATCTCCCTAAAAGGAAAAAAAAGTATGTATAACATTTTTTAAGTTTAAGCTGCATTATTATCACTTTCTGAATCACTTTCCTAACACTAGACGGTCAACAAAACAATAAATCCACCCTAGATATATCGCATTTGACAATTTTCAATACGGAAATGCTCACATTGCATGCTCCCAGTAAAGGCTGATCCTTGCTTAACCCTGCTTTGGGCCCTTTCTTGCCAAGCGCAATATGTGGGCCCATAAAACTGGACCTTGTACTTCACTCAATTGCAGAATATGTGAAGAGTAGGTCATAAGAAAACTGGAAGTGCGAAAAGAATAAGGTTATAAAGCCAAAAAGAGGATTTTATATTTGATCCTGGGGGAGATAGGGAGCCACTGGAGAAGACTGAATGGTGGAGACAGTATGATATGGTCACATTTGCATTTTAGGAAGATTATTTGACATCTGAGCAGGGGATGGATGGTAATGGGAGATACTTGAGTTGGGGAGATCAGCCTGTAGGGTACTGCAATTATCTAGATGTGAAGTGATGAAGACTTGCATTGATGCCAGTGTCAGATGAGAGAATGGGGCATCTATAGAGATATTTCAAAGGTGAAATTTACAGAACTTGACCAGTGAGACACACACACACACACACACACACACACACACACACACACACTTTCTGCTTCATTCTGGGAACAATAATCCAATCAATACTCATTACTTCTCTTTAGGTTTACTTCCTTATTCACTCAGATCAAAGTGATCTTAAGAATACTTTACACTCACCTCTTAAAAAACTGCTGTACAGACTCAGATTCTTAAAATCTAGCCACTGCTCAGATTCTTACAATCTAGCCAATAGCTTACAGATGTTCAGACTCCTTAAGAGTCTTCCCAATATGATGGATGTTCTAATAAACTTTGTCTTTGGCTGAAAAAAAAACAACAAAAATATTGTAGATCCCTTTTACCTCCAGGCTCATTTATAAAATTTTCTGATTGGTTTTTAAACCCTTCACAATCTGACCCCTTCCTATCTTCCTGGTGTTTTTATACTTTATTCCTCTGCATACAGTGGCCACTGCATTGGAACATCAAAACATCCATTTATGTCCCAGATCTAAAGAAGGGCAATGCCAAGGAATGTTCAAATTACCAAACAATTATGCTTATCTCACACTATCATGATTATGCTTAAGATTATGAAAGTTAGGCTTCAGCAATATGTGAATTGACAATTACCAGAAGCATGAATTGGTTTTCAAAGAAGCAAAGGAACTAGAGACCAAATTGTCAACATTAACTGGATTATTGAGAAAGTGAGTTTCAGAAAAAAAAAATCTACTTCTGCTTCATTGGCTACTCTAAATCTTTTTATTGTGTGCATTACAACCAATTATGGAAAGCCCTCAAAGAGATGGGCATTACCAGATCATCTTATTTGTCTCCTCAGGAACCTGTATGTGAGTCAAGAAACAATTGTTAGACATGAACATTGGAAGAGCTAATTAGTTTAAGATTGGGAAAGGAGTAAGACAAGACTGCATGTTGTCACCTTATTTATTTAACTTACATGCAGAATACATCATGCAAAATGCCAAGCTGTATGAATCAAAACTGGAATTAAGATTGTCAGGGAAGAATATCAACAATGTCAGCTATGCAGATGATACTAGTCATGACAGAAAGTGAAGAGGCATTAAGAAGACCCTTGATGAAGGTGAAAGAGGAGGAGTATAAAAGGTGGCTTGAAGATTGCACACATGCACGTGCACACACACATACACACACACACCCACACACATGCCTCAGATCATGGCAACTAGTCACATCATTTTCTACCAAATTGAGGGAGAAGAAATGGAAGTAGTGTTAGATTTTGTATTCTTGGGCTCAAAGATCACCACAGACAGCAACTACAGCCATGAAATTAAAAGATATTTGATCCTTGGAAGGAAAACTATGGCAAATCTGGACAGCATACTGAAAAGCAGAGACATCACATTTCCAGCAAAGGTCCAGAAAGTCAAAGCCATGTTTTTTTTTTGTTTGTTTGTTTGTTTTTTCCAGTAGTAAGGTATGGTTGTGAGAGTTGGACTACAACAAAAACTCAATGCCACAGAATGCATGCCTTCAAATTGTGCTGGAGAAGATTTTTGAGAGTCTAATGGATGGTAAGAAGATCAAATCAGTCAACAATTAAATAAATTAATCGACTGTTCTTTGGAAGGACAAATACTGAAGTCAAAGATTAAATACTTTGGCCACATAATGAGAAGACAGAACTTCAGTATGAAAGATGCTGATGTTGGGAAAGATTGAAGGTGAAAGGAGAAGGGGATGGCTGAGGATGAGATGGATAGATAGTGTCATGGAAGCAACAAACATGAACTTGGACATACTTAGGGATATGGTGGAGTAAAGAAGGGCCTGGTGTGCTATGATCCATGAAGTCACAAAGAGTTGGACATGATTGAATGACTGAACAACAAAAATATATCCTTTATGATCTAATGACCTTGGGCTTCTTGCTGTTTCTTGCACAGAACATTCTATCCTTGATTCCAGGCTTTTTCATTGTCTATCTTCCATGTCTTCAAAGTTCTCTCTCTCTCTCTCATCACTTCTACCTCCTGAATTCACTGTTCTTCTTAATTACTCAGCTCAAATATTACTTTCTGCAAAAGGTTTTTATGCAGGTCGCCTCCCCTTGGTGGTCCTCTAAGATTAGCTCACATTTACATGATATATGTTTTGGGTTTATATAGTTTGTATATTTTCTGCCTCATTAGACTATGAGCTTATAAGTAAGTGACAATTGCTGTTGTTATTTCCAACTCCATTCCTCCCATGCATCTCTGCACTATCTGGTTGTCTGCGCCTCCTCTTACTAAAGTCACTCAGAATTATAATTTTGTCGTCTTTCAGCACATTGATGATGAAGGTCTCCAGGTGTTTGTAAATTTTTTTTCTTTGACCTTATTAGAGTTCTCTATGGTGGGAACGTACACACTGAAGATGGTGGTTTGATGATTTCCTGCAAGCAACAATCATATTGTCATGAGACTACTGTTCACTCCTCTTGGTACGCATCCAAGCTTGTTGGCTAGATTAGTTTTGATGGCAAAACCTACACCAGCTTCATGTCTTTACTCTTTACAGCGGTCACTCAAGAAAAACATATATCTAGTTCCAACTTCAGCAAACTGGCATTCATTTGCCAGTCTTGTTTAAGTCAATGCTGCTATTTGGATGTGATACCTGCTGAGTTCTTTCGCAAGACTACTCTGAATAGATTGTTACTAAAGTGTTGGCTTCTTTCTCTCTGTATATACAAAAAAGATTGAAATAGTTCTCATTATTCAAGTTAGATACTGAAAACAAATCATTCTACTTCTGCTTTCATCTCCTTGCCATTTTTCTGTTTTTACATTTGCACCAAAGCTTGACAGGTGGCTGCCTCTGTCAATCATGTGTTTGAGTTGTTTTAAACATTGTAGCTAATAGGTTTTTTTTTCAATTTTTTAAAATAGTTTAAAATAGAATAAAATAAATTTCTTGGCAAAAAGCAAATAGGGGTGTAAACTAAATTGTGTAGTTGAGATCCATTTTAGTATATACATACATGCAAACATACATAAATACCTACACACACACACACATATATTATGTATATTATATATATATTTATTCTTTTTTTAAACAAAGAAGAGATAATTAGCACAACTGAAAGAAGCATGTAGTTTTTATTATCAGTGAAGACTTTGCTGCAGGGAACACATCATTACCTGAACAAATATTTAGAAAGGTACAGTTCATTCTCTCAGTCACTATGAGTGGTGGAAGAAAGCAATTCTACTTTATCCCTCTTTATAATTAGTTCAGCGGAGTTAACTTTAAAGGCAGAGTCTCAGAAAAAATAATAATCATAATATCCAGTAACAAGTTGGAAAGACGTAATCCTAAAAGGTTAGTCCCTATTAGGTAAGGAATGGACCTAATGAGAAAGTTTGTGCTCTGAAACACTAAGAATTATGGACAATAGGAAACATATTTGAGCTGCTCATAATTAATATTTGAGATAAATGATTATTTCTCTCTTGTTAATAGCCCGTTATTAAAATTGAGGAAACCCTAGCCTTTTTTCCCTGTCCTATTTCCTTGTCCAATTTCTCAAGGACAGGGCTGATTGAAGACAGGATTAACATTCTCCTCATTCTGGGTATTGATACTCCACCCAAGTAGCTCAGACTTCTAATCTAATATGAAACTCTCTTCTGCTTAGGCTTGGGTCAGGGATAAATTCTTTGTTTAGATTGCCAAGGCTGGGGGTCACTTGGGAGTAAGTGACATAATCAAAGTTCATTGGAATAGTTTAAGCCCCTCATTGTAATATTCATTTTTGCATTAATTGTTAACCAATCAGAGTTGATTGCCAAACACTCATCTACTTCCACAATGCCATTCTTCCAGTGGGCACATAAGCTGTGATCCCTCTGCCATGATAGTCTTTGGTCTAAGAGAGAGATGGTCAAATAACTATGCTTTTATTAATGAACATGCTGGCATTATTGGAAAATTATTTAATTACTCAGAAATTATGTCTCTCAAACTTTTTTAAACACAATTAAAATGAATGATCTATTCAACATTAGAAAACCCAAGTAGTGAGCAATTTAATACAGATTTAAATACAAAGGACAAAGTGGCAGCATCAATTCATTGCTAATACAGCTTAGAAGGAATGGAATCTAGGAATTTCAAGGAATCTAGTAATGTGGACATTGATGATAAATAATTCAATGAATCAATCAACAAATACTTTCTAAACTTTTACTATAATCTATAACACCCACACTGTGCTAAGTGAGGAGGATGCAAACAAACAAAGAAACAAAGAAATGAAATGTTCCTTGCTCAAGGAGCTTATATTGGATCTTATAATTGGCTCCTCCTTTTTGAGCAAGTTGCAATCATGGTATTAAATAAAACAAACAAAAAAAATTGAAAAAATGAAAAATAGATAAACAAGGAACCTTTATTATTATGCTGAAAGGAATCATAGATAGGAAACAAATAAAATTTTAAAAATTAATTTATATGTTCCAAATGTCTTAGCATCTACATTTATAAAGGAAAAAAAATAACTGAACTGAACAAGAAAAGATAGTAACACAGTAGTGTCAGTAGATTTCAATGTTCATCTCTTAGCTTTGGATAAGTCTAATAGAAAGTTAAAGAAAAGGAAAAGAAAATATATATTTTTGAACCAATTGCTGGAGAAACTAGAGAGTTAGAAAAATCTGAAACAAAAATCTACTACAAGAGTATGTGAAGGAAAGCCTTTATTATGCTTCTCGTGAGAAGCAGACACACCATACCATTGTGGCATGTGCACACTGGTAAAAGGAGAGTCAAGTTTTAAATGGTTAGTAAAATCTATACTCATCCCATTCAAGCTGGGATTGGACCAGCTCATTTGGGGTTATACTCTTCCTGAACCACCCATCCCATTTTCCTCCATGTTCCTCTTTGTCATGTTCATCCCTCCCAGTTCATGCATCCCATGTTAAAAAATGGCAGCTATCTCCACCCTCAGGGTGTGCCAGTTAATAGTCAATAAGCTTATTAAGCAAGCTCAGTGGAGAAAAGCCTTTGCCCTTCCCTTGACCCCAACAGGTTGCAACTGGTTTAGCCTCCAGGGCTCTGTCTTAAGGAACTCATTGTTTTGCAGAATGATTGGGGCACTTTCTGATTGGTTGAGGGACTATCCTAAAGATCTTGGAAGTCCTCCTCAGAATTCCCATGTTCTGCTGTGGAAGCCTAACTTCTAAATCTTTTCCCACAATTTCCCCTTTTTCTTTTCTAGTAAAGATTTGGCTTCCACACATTCCCAATTTCCTTATCCTCTAATTTCTTTAACATGATTTCACATTCTCCATCACTGGGGAAAGTCTCATTGCTACTTTCAATCATCATCCTTATATTGCCAGAGCCTGCCATCTGAACTCCCACCATGGGTCCTACTGGGATAATCTTAGTGAGGGAAGTCTCTCTCAATTATTGTACCAGTCCTCTAATGCATGCAACTATACAACATCCTACAGCGGTTAATGCTCCTGAATGGATACAGCCATTCCTTTCCATTTGCCAAACCAGGATTCTAAGCATTCCTTTAATTGTCTGTCCCACAATTCTCTGCTAACTCCTCAGCTAAAGTGGTTAAAATATGCAATGCCTTAGTGATGGTTCTATCTGGGGTTGTGCTGCTGGGCAACATTTCATCAAGGGATTTTGGGGACTTAACACAATATGGGAGAAGGAAGGGAGAAATTGACTGAAACATTGACAAATTAAAAAGGAGGCAGTCCCCTTATTAAGTACAGATACAGAGACCCAAAAGTAATGATGAGTTGTCCATTTAAAACTTTAGAAGTCTCTACTCATATAGCTGCCTGACACTCTGGACATCATCTGGTGATGTCTTCTGGGCTAAATGCTGTTCAAACAGTGTCCAACAGATTCTCTTTTTGTAGAGATCCTCCTTCTTGTGTCCACTTTCCTACAAGATTGATCTTAATATAATTTTTAAATTACTTTGCCAATAACCAGGGCAAATAATAAAAGTTAACTCAACCCCCACGTCTCTACCATTACAAGGTCAAAATTGGAACCTTAACCAATTGTCATATTTTAAGAAACTCAAATTAGAAAAAAAAAATAGGACCTAGCCTTACACTCTCCATTACTTCTAGTTTTATACCTTGCATTAATTCATTATTCATTCCTATTCATATTCCCCCATCAGGAGGATGAGATTTCACTAAGGAATTAATAACACATTCCAATACATAGTAGTTAATTTAAAAACTATGTATAAAATAATAAAGTAATCTCAACTTCTGGTCATGTACAAATAAACAATCCTTAATTAAAATGGATGCTTCTTTCAAGACATTTACAAGAAAAGTCACAAGCTATTCTTTTAATATTAATTAATTGTAACAAACTGAGACAACTTTAATATTAACTAAGTATTAACTAAGTGACAGAATAATATCTTGGTTTCACAATCTTCTGGCCTAATTACACCCACACCATTATGAGAAATTAAAGGATCCTGACTTACACAGGAATATGCTAGCAACAGATGTCAATACTGAGTACTTAATTCTGCAAATTCTTGCATTTTACTATAATAACTTCAGATGTTCCTGCATCAATCTGTTATTTAATAGATTTGATATTATGCTTATAAAACTTATGATTATAGAAATTTGCCATGAAAGAATAGAAACATAACTAAAATAAGGGAATAATGCTTCCCTAGATTCATGTCAATTACAGGCAGAAGTTACATAATGACCAACTGCACTGAGTCAAGCTTAAAGTCTGCCAGGTATCATAGTGGGGACATTGAGTCAGGAGAATCCTACCTCAGCCATGCAGAAAAGTCCTTCTCCCAATTTTCCCATGAGAACACCCTCTTGCAGCTCATTCGATGCAGCTCACAAACCTTTTATGGGTTGCTGATGTCATGGGTCAGTAGCTCAATCAGTTCCTTGTTAACCATACCTGGAGTTGGACTCAGAATAATAGTTCATTAACAGTCCCCAAGATCTTGGATAGCAAATTCCCCTCATCAGGGTTTCGGGTGTGACTATAGTTTCACATTAATTAGGGAACATCTCCAAAGTGAGCTCTAAGTGGTGTGCATAACTTCCTACACATATTCTGGTTCCTAATGACATCCTGAGTAAAATCGAATTTCCATTAAGATCATAATTTCTTACTCTAAATAGATTTGCCTCTCTGTTTCTCAAGCTTATTTACCCCTCTCTCACCAATCTGAAAGAATGGGATGCTTTCAGCACTTGAATCTTATGCATATGATAAGTTCAAACAGTAATTTTAACTCTTGCTAGGTCATGGAATGAATTCAGATCAAAGCAATAAGATCTTTCATACTTAACAGCTTATGAAAGAAATTTAGATGCTTTTATACTAATCACTAGTCTTAGATCTCTGATGCTGCTTCCATTGGGACCGTTTCTCTAAAAACATCCATTTAAGTCCAATCCAAAGACACAACAAACCCAGGAATGAAACTCTAAGTTCATAGTAGGTTTGGACATAATTTTCTTACAAATAGAAGTTTAATAGGCCCTCTAAAAGAATCATATCAAAGATTTCATCAAAAATTATTTTTCATAAAAGTATTTTCCCTTTCTTGAAAAAATTCCTAAATGCCACAAAATTCCTAGTTACCTAAATTCTCTAGTCAAAAAGGTGTCTGTAATGAACCATTTGCTCAGTAAGAATTCCATAACACAAAACTCCTGCATAGGGTTGATAAGAAAAATGAGATTGTACAGTTTCTTTTTTGCATAATTACCAAGTTTTTTTTTTCACACACACACACAAAATACTTTTACCAGTGCTTGACTTAACCAATAACTGCTAATATCTTAGTTAACAATTTTAAACTTCACAAGTGAGAACCAAATAATTCCAGTTTAAACTTCCCTTTAAACATAGACAAAACTTGGAAGTTCACATTTCTTAAATTACTGTATTTAAAAGGAAATGTTACAAAATAGGATAATATAGAATGCCCCAACAGCTGGACCCATTCCTTTTTCTCTTTCTCTGAAGGAACAATTCTTAATCTAACAACATTCCAGATTATAAGAGAAATTGCCCTTCCAACAACATAGCTGATACAATTGATTACCAGATTACATCATATAAGAAAATTAAGAAATATATAAGCAGTATATTAAAAACTTGAAGTAGAATCAATTAGTTACTATCAGAAAAAAGAAACAAAAACAAAAAACAACAACAACAACAAAAACCCTTTTTATTCTTTCTGAACATTTCCAACAGGTTCAACAGTTTCCTGGGGCCACTCCTATGCCCAGTTTCTCAATTCCTTGTTAATCTAATGGAAGTCTAACCCTCCATTGTCTATTACTGGTCTGATAGCCACATCCAGATTCTATTCAATCTCATTGACACTCCCAAACAAGACACTTGGCTAATCCCACAGTCCTCCTGCATACAAGATCCATCCTGGCTGAAGGCGGCCTAGACTACCCCATGCCCACATGGCCCACCCCCCAACAAACCCAGTCTAAAGAAGGCCTGGGTTGAAAAAAAAGTTTTTTTTTTCTTCTCTAATTTCTAATTGAGGCCCTAATATATAGGAGAATACTTCTTTAATTCCAAAAAAGTGCATATCAATAAGTTGTTCACAATAAAATATTTTTATACTACAGGACATACATTATAAAATTATTTCCACAATAGTAATAAGCTTTGAAACAACCCATTATCAATTTAGATGAATGTACTTCTAAGTCACTTTGTACAGAAAATCATTCATCTAATAATTAATATGTTGAAACTATAACTTTAAACCACCATATATTTTTATAACAGTCAAGATTTCAAATGAAAATCTGCTATCATAGTAAATACCAATATTATTATTACTTGCTTATAACCAAATATACCTCACTAGATATTTAACAGTTTTCAAATTATCTCATTTTTATCACAGTCTTTTAAAAGACCCATTCCAGAATAAGAGTTGCTTTAACACCATATCTACCTCACAATGGTCCCTCAAATTTTACAATCTAAGAGTGTTACAAATACAATACAATTTAGAAATACGGTAATAACACAAACAATAAACTTCAGAAAACATCAATTACATTTCCAGATTATCAACCAAATGGTAAACTTCTGAATTTATAATCGCTAAAAACATTTTTGCTTTAAATCCAATATTCTTGGCCCTTTAAAAGGAAATATTGTCCACAAATTTATATATTCCCTTTAAAAAACATGTGGTGATAGTTCCTGCTCTAAATAATTCTCTTCCCTTTTCTTTCCTACTTCCTTAAGGGAGCATTCAGTAATTTGAATCCATGTTAACCAGGCATAGTCAGTTTTTCCCTTAGGCAGAAAGTCTCTAGAGTTCCAATAATTAATTGAATGGCCCAGGAAAATATTTTAAGATTTTATGTATGTCTCCAAACCCAATAACCAATATCTTTACCATAGCCAAAATGTATGCAAGGCCAGATTTAATAAAGTAATCCTACAGGTTTATCCTGAGAGGTGGATGGCCTTATATAATTACATTGGTTGTTAAATCAAGCTACAAAATTTTCATTTTCAATTTTTCTACCCAAAGTATAATTAAACTTCCTCACATTTTTAAAACCCTTTGAAGCTGGCAAAGTCACCCAGAACAAATATCCAAGGGTGGGCGACTTAGGCTCACCTCAAAACACCTTACCCGCACCCAAATTACACTCATCAGGGCTGGGCTGCTATCCTTGGTTCTGTTCTGAAATCTGAAAGGAGATAAGAATTGCAAATCCATAGAACTGCATTCCCCCTCTCTCCACAAATAGCTTTTATAATGTTACTATGCATTTTAAACAAATCACTGAAATCCTAAAGTGATCACATTGAAAGACAGAAAAACCCTTATTTTTGCAATGTTAAACACATTGCCTTGATATTGGATATATAGGCCAGAGGAGTACAAAGACAGTAATTTAAACTCTTAGCTTTGGGATCTGATTAAACCTGAATTCAAATTCTTCTCAGCTCCTTTCCTCTCTCGGCTCTCACCACCTTGGGCAGCATGCTTCAAATCCTTATCAGTACCTCCCTGCTCTTTGATTCTGGTCTCAATCTCCCTCTGAAAGCCTGAGATGGGAGTTCTTTCCCACTGTTCTTTCTCTAATTACAGACCTTAGAAGTTACTTAGAAGTTTTTTCTGGTGAACATAAAATATTTACATATATACAGACAGGTTTGACAGGCAACGTGCACACCATTCTAATTCTAACCTTGACCTATCAAAAGAAACTCATTTGTCCTAAGGTCCCCTTTGAATGGATCCCATGCTTTTTCCTCCCCTTTTCCCTTCACTAGGAAAAGTTTTTACTCCTATGCTGGCTTCCCTTCCAACAGGAACCATAGTCTGACTCCTCCACACTAATAAGGGTTTTCCTTATCCTGGGTAGATGAACTACCCCAGTTAACAATGGACTGTTTTAGGGAATATCTGGAGGGTTTTCTACACCCTCCCTAGGCACCTTCTTTCTTATAGCTTTTATTTTCCCATCTGAGGACTTGTACTCCAATGGTCCTTTGGACTGGTCTCACCTAAGACCTAGGACTTACACTCTGAAGGTTCCTTTCAACTGGTCTTGCCTAGAACTCCTGAAACCTCACTCTGAAAACCCAAACTAGGGTTGGACTGCTCAAAGGAGTGGAATATCTGGACTAACAAGACAGGACTTTAGCCACCAATTTTTCTTACTGTTGCTCAATATATTGACTGTGAGTAGTCCTGGCTATCACAGATTTGGGGTTCACAGTCATTCACTCACTCCTTCCCATTTGGAAGCTCCTGAGTCCTTAGTCAATCTGGACACAGGAAGGGAGGGAAGACAGAAACCACTCAAATGGAGTGGCAGCCCTCACCTCTGAGTTCCTTCTTCTCCTGGTCCAGGATCATCACAGACTCCTGGCCCATGCACCAAATTGTTAGAAAAATCTGAAACAAAAATCTACTACAAGAGTATGTGAAGGAAAGCCTTTATTACACTTCTCACAAGAAGCAGGCACACCACACCATAGTGGCATGTGCACACTGGTACAGAAGTAGAGTCAACTTTTAAATGGTTAGTAAAATCCATATTCCTCTCATTCAAGCTGGGATTGGACCAGCTCATTTTGGGTTACACTCTTCCTGAACCACCTGTCCCATGTTCCTCCATGTTTCTCTTTGTCGTGTTCATCCCTCCCAGTTCATGCATCCCATGTTAAATAATAGCAGCTATCTCCACCCTCAGGGTGTGCCAGTTAATAGTCAATAAGCTTATTAAGCAAGCTCAGTGGAGAAAAGCCTTTGCCCTGTCCTTGACCCCAACAGGTTGCAACTGGTTTAGCCTCCAGGGCTCTGTCTTAAGAAACTAGTTGTTTTGCAGAATGATTGGGGCACTTTCTGATTGGTTGAGGGACTATCCTAAAGATCTTGGAAGTCCTCCTCAGAATTCCCATGTTCTGCTGTGGAAGCCTAACTTCTAAATCTTTTCCCATATAAAGCTAAAGACTCATGGTGTCTTCTAAATGTGACCATTAAGAAACTAGCAAATTTATTAACTCCATATGAAATTTTACAAAAATTGATCATATGTTGGAGCAAGTACATAGACAAGGCAAAAAAATATAAAAAGGTAGAAATAATAAAACAAATCTTTTATGGACTATAAAACAAACAAAAATGGCAATCAGTTCATGGAGCAAAAATGAAAGGCAGAGATCCAAATGGAAACAAAGATGAAATTCTAAATAATGAGTGGATCAAAAAACAAAATAGATAAACAATTGATTATCATGGCAAAAAAAATGGTAAAGATGGAACATACCATAATTTTTGTGATGTACCTAAAGTAGTCCTTGGAGGGGGGTTATATTCCTATAAACAGACATTAATAAAATAAAAAAGAGAGAATTAGTGAATTGAACATGCATACAAAACAAAAATTCAATGGATAACTTTTTAAAAAAAACAGATTTTTCAAAGAACTAGATTTAAATTTTATTTATGATTTATATGCATTATTTCTGTAGTTAATTTCTCCTGTTATTTTTAATATTTGTTCTGTCTTACTTATATTCATCTATCTGAAAAAAAATAAGTACTGAGTTTCAAATACTAAAGATTAGAGAAGGAAAAAAAACTAGAAACAAAAAAAATCTATAGAAATCATAAAACACAAATCTGGGTCATGAAAAGATTAATTATTTGATAAGTTCTTGACAATCTGGTTAAAAATAAGAGGGCAATTTTTCAGTTGTCTGTAAGGTGCTTGGTTCTTCTTCAGAAGCTAAGGCCGCATTGGAGTGACCCCTCACTTCATCTGGCGACTAACACCACTACAAACAAGTCTCTCTTCATCCTTCTGCTGAAATGGCCGTCTCCGAGATTGCTTGCATCTACTCTGCCCTCCTCCTTCATGACGATGTTACACTCACAGAGGATAAAATCAATGCCCTCATTAAAGTAGCAGGTATAAATGTTGAACCATTCTGGCCAGTATTATTTGCAAAGGCCTTGTCCAATGTCAACATTGCAAGTCTCATCTTCAATGTAGGACTTGGTGGACCTGCCCCAGCAGCTGATGGTGCTGCCCCTGCTGGAGGAGCAGCTTCTGCTAGCACAGCTGCCCCAGCTGAGGAGAAGAAGAAAGAGGAAGCAAAAAAAGAAGAATCTGAGGAGTCTGATGATGACATGGGCTTTGGTCTGTTTGACTAAATATTTTTTGTAACATTAAATAAAAAGCTTAACTCAACTGAAAAAATAAGAGGGCAAAAAATCAAATCAACAAAATGTAAATGCACAACAAAATCAGGAATAAAACAAAATTTGAAAACTTATGTAATTATATATCAATAAAGATAAGAACACAAAAAATAGTGAAATATCTTCTCTCTATATATATTATATATATTTATATATGTATATATGAGTGTGTGTGTGTGTATGTATGTATATATATGTGTATGTATATGAAGATTTTTCACCTTTGCACTTTACTTGGCTTCTATACTTGGTTTGGACATTTGTAAAGCCAGAAATAAGCTAGCACAGCAAAGATTAATGATGATATGTATGTGCATATATATATATATATATATATATATATATATATATAATAACAGATATTTTCAAAGAAAGTGTACTTTTTGTGTCTTGAAAAGAACCCCCAATAAAAGGTAATTGCCTGATAAGAATGACATAAAATTCAAATCAGAAAGATGGCAAAAAGGCTTTGGGATATTCTGAACTTGTGATTACCATTGGGTCTCTAAACCTGGTGAATAACACAATCATTTCCGCCCCCACCCCTTAATGCTCATGTTTCTTCTTCACTATTTTCCATTCTAACGGAGGAAATTCAAACTACATACAAGATATATATTGATTATAAACTAAAGCATACTGATGCTAGATTGTAGCATGGTAACATTCTGCCTTTATAGAAAGGACTAAGATAAAGATAAGTCTATCATCAAAATGAATTTTCTGGGCACAAAGAAGTCAGAGATGTTCACATAGTATTTTAGTGGAAAAATCATTTGAATAATATTTTATTTTTTTAAAAAATCATCATTTATCTTTTCCTTTTAAAATGGAATTAGGACTCATTAGAAACAGTGCAGTACAATGGAAAGCATATTTGGTTTATGGATATGCTTATAAATGTTTAACAACCAGATCTCTGGTGGGAGGGGAGGAGGATAGAAGGATGCACACATTTAGTTTTAATGTATTATAAATATTTTTAAATCACTTTCTTAAGTCTAGAAATAAAATTTTAAAAAGCAATAATCCTGGTTTTGTGGCATTTGCCTATTTTCTAGCTATAAATGCTCACAAAAAAAGAAAAAAATTAATAATAGGCTCCCAGTAGGAGCTGTCTGTAGAACATCATTTGCTGGATGTAGTGACTGGACCTAGTTTAAAATTTTGTCTTGCTTAATAGTTATTATTTAAACTTGTAGTCCTCATTTGTCTAACGATGAGAGTAGACTATTGGACTAGATGATTTCTGAGCTCCCCTTCCATTCTAAATCTACTATTCTAAAATCTTAATTTTAAATTATTTGAAGAGCAAATAATGACATTTCAGATCTTTGTATTTTCCTTACCTTTAAGATTAGGATGTTGAACTAGACAACATCCAGGTTTGACTGATATCCTATAGTGTCATGTTTCTATTCTATGATTGTTTAACATTTAAGACCTTGGTTTTGTAAAGTTAGCATTGCTAGTAAGATGGCACTGTGCAAAAATGGAATCTGACTTTCCTTCACTTAAGAATTCAAACCACCACTGAGGCAAGACCGATGTCATTCTAGATCTATATTTTTGCCTTTGTTTCTCCTCTGTGGTTAACGACTTGCTCCAGGAAGGCATTCAGTCATGTCAGTGTAGAAGGACATATTAAACTGTGTCACAGCTACTTAGGCTTACCTCATTTTACCAGGCTAGGAAAGTATTATTCCAAACATAAAAAAAAAAGTAAAATTTGTCTTTGGCTCTGATTGCACTAGACTATTTGTTGAGATATTGCTTGTTCTTTCTTCCTACTTTGTTTGACTAGGACTATATATATATATATCTATATCTATATCTATCTATATATCTATATCTATATATATCTATATCTATATTATATATATATATATACAGAGAGAGAGAGAGAGACCAAGGGTTTTAAAAATGACTTTATGCTGAATGAATAGTAACAACAATAACAAACTTTGCAATTTTTTATATTTTTTATATGTTTTATCACTTCTGGTTTGGGTTTCAGGTAGGATCGGGTAGTGGATAGAGCACTGGAAGCAAGGAAGTCCTGGGTTCAAATCCTGCCTTTTTCTTATCTGTTTCACTATGATCAAGTAATTTAACTTCTTTGAACCTCACTGTCTTCATGACATGATGGCCCTGGACCCAATGGATTCTAAGATCATTTCTAGTTCTGAATCTATGATCATATAAACCCTTGTTCCTTTCAAAACATCCTCATATCATCTACAAGAATACTTGCCTGAAATTTCAGATGCTAGTGCCCCACTCAAATTATCTTGTATTTATATAATTTGTATATATTTATTTGTTCTTATACATGTCCATGCTATCTTTCCCAATAGAATGTCAATTCCTTTAGGGAAGTGTTTGTTTCTTTTTGTCTCTGTTGCCACCATAACTAGCATAGTACCTGGTACACAGTACTAATAATAGATACATTTTGATTGTTATTTTGATTTGGTAAGAAGCACAATGGAGTATGAACCAGGAGATGAGGGTTCAAGTCTCATCTCTTCTACTAGCTAGTTGTGTGACCTTGAGCAAATATGACTGCACAGTGCCACATTGGTCAAATGGTGAGACTAAATGATCTCTGAGATTCTCTTCTACATCCTAAATTTTTAAAATTTGTAATTTTATGAGGTGATTTTTCTGGTTCTTTCTAGCTCTTAAATTTTACAGTTTATCTTTTGTCCTAGAAAATGAATAGAGCATAATGATTTAGATCTAGACAGAGTCAGTGTGGCTCAGTGGAAAGAGGGTTGGATTTGGAGTCAGAAGGCCTGGTTTTAAATCCTGGCTCTGCCACTTCTAACTGTATGTCCTTGGGCCAGACATCTAACCTTTCTAACCCTTGATTACTTCATTTATAAAGAATAAGCAGAGAAGATTGAATGATTTCTCAAGACCCATCTATGTCTAAATTTATCATCTTATTATCCCATGATTATCCTAAAAGCAGTATGAAGGATAGCTTGAAGAGAAAGAGAGAGGAAATAAAAAGACTTGTAAGATAGATTGTGCTAAAATTTGTAGGATAGTGCTATCTTTGACAGAAATGGGAAGAGAGGAGAAGATTCCGTACACCTACAATTTGCAGAGGTACTCTATTAGATGATATATACAGATTAAAAATTATAATTTGCCTTCAAGGACCTAAAAATCTAACAATTTAGATAAAACATATGTACAACTAAGCCTCAAACAATCTAGAATGTGACAAGGGCAAAGAAGTAATCTTAACAATGTGCTCTAGTAAAAATTTAGGAGACAATAGTTACTTTTAGCTGGCTAAATCAGAGAAAGCTTCAGGGAGAACATGGAACTTGAGCTGGAACTAAATTAGAGAAATAGATTTGGAGCTGGAAAAATCTTAAAGATCATCTAGTTGAATGCTCTAATTAAAAAAAAAAAAAAAGATGACCCTGGAACCCAGAGAGATGAAGTGATTTGCCCATGGTCATCAAGGTAGGAAGTGACAGAGATGAGATTTGAACCCAGATTTTCCCAACCTCAAGGCTGTCACTCTTGCACTCATAAAAAGCTACATTCCAGATATGAGGGAAACTTATGGGGAGAAACGTAGCTATGTTAAAGAAGTCTATACATGGCAACAGCTGCTAGTTGGCACAGGCTTTCCCTATTAACTTGCATATTATTTTTTTCTAATGAATTTATGATGATGCTATATCTTTGAGTAGTGGTTGTGATGGATGAAGCGTGTGTGGCTATGATACAGGGATCATATATCCAGGCTATATGACTGGATATAGGACTTTGGTAATAACAGTAACAAAATAAGAAACAGATTGTACTACAGCCCACGAGAATGGGGAGATTTTGTTTTTCTTGAATGGGTAATTCATGTAGTGGTAATAACACAACCTAATAAGAAGTCTTAAAGCTAAGTGTCAGTTATTTTTATATTTAGGTAGCACTGAATTTATTTTTATTTATCTGCCTATTTGTTTATTTATTCATTCTTTCCTTTGTTCATTCATTTCTTTAACTTGATTTATTTGTTTTTGGCTATAGCAAGTATTCCTATGACAAGTATATTTTCAGCCAAAGGCCTTTTTGCTAATAAATGTGTCTATCTGCAGATGCTGCATCAACTTTGGTCTAAGGCACAGAAAATGCTCTCTCTGGAATGCCTCTTTGCAAATTAGCAGGCGAAATTTTCCTAAGCCAGTTTCTCATAGTTCTCCATCATCATTTTTACATTTTCTGTATTTAGGACCGATTAATGGTACAGTGGAAAGAGCCTTGGGAATCAGAGGCCTTGAGTGAGGATTCTGACTCTGACACTTAGTGGCTGAGTGATTGTGGAATAATCATTGAACCTTCCTGAAGCCCATTTCCCTCAGCCATTGGATAAGAGCAATGGACTGGACAAGTCCATGAGGGTTCCTTTGAGCCCAGATGAATGATCAGTGTTTTTAATTTGGAGGGGGGCATTTTTTAAGTGTTTGGAAATGTAAGGATTTGTCTTGTTTGACTATGAAAATGTGACAAGAGTTTTGCTTATCTATTTTTCTTTTCTTTTATTACTTTATACTTTATGTTATTTTAGTATTTGAATTCTATACTTTATTTTTCCTTTCCTTTATTAAGGAGTTGGAGGGAGCAAATGCTTTTTAATAGAAAAATTTCTTTAAAATGAAGGATTGTAAGTAATTTTTTGCTTGTTTTGTATCTACTATTTGGAAAGGAGAGATACAAGTAAGCTTTTGTAACAATGTTTTGCATTTTTTTTTGTACTAAGAAATGTCCTGAATAAGGAGACAAAAATTAAAAACAGTAATGACAACAACTGAAATACAGGACTGCAACAACGAATGGAATAAAAATTTGTTAGCAAATTCAATAAAGTTTAACAGATATAGAATTGTGTGAAAAGCAATGAAAGACTAAATAAGGAAGGAAACAGCCATTTTTTTAGCACCTACTCTGTATCAAGCACTGTGCTTTACAGATTTTTGTTTTAACTTTACAAGTATTTTCTCTTTTGATCCTCACAACAACACAATGAGGTATGTGTTATTATCATTATCTCTCTTTTGCAGTTGAGGAAACAGAGGCAGCCAGAGGTTAAATGACTCACACATAGTCACATAGATAGTAAGAGTCAGAAGACAAATTTGAACTCAAGTCTAGTGAGCCTCTTAACTGCTTCAGAATAAACATAGGCAAGGGAAGAGAATAAGCATTTATCAAGTGTCTACTATGTGTCAGACACTGTACTAAGTGCTTTAGAAATATTATCTCATTTGATCTTCATAAAAACCCATGGAAGTAGTGCTACTATTATCCCCACTTTTGTGATTAAGGAAACTGAGGCAGACAGAGGTTAAGTGATTTGCCCAGAGTAATACAGCTGGTAAGTGTCTAAAATGAAACTTTAACTTAGGTCTTCCTGACTTCATGACCAATCATCTGTTAACTGTGTCAACTAACTGTCTCAGAAATATATGAATATTTTCAGTGACAAAGTTCACAACAAAACAAACCAGATGCCAGAGGTCCATAGACACGGAAAATTGCAACATAGCATCAATTTTTTTCAACATGTTATCAGTTTTATTGATTTTTAAAATCTTTATTTTCAAGGATGTAGCTATTTGAGAGAAGGGAAAGGTAGGGCCACAGGGGGAAAATCTAGGCAATAGAAAAACCAAAGTTATCAATAAAAATCTATTTTATTATCTTTTTTTTAAAAAGCATAAAAAAATTAAAACCAACATTTCTGTGTATTTTCATGGCCAATATTCTCTTATCACTTGTATTTCTTCATTCTTTACCACATCTGTCCTCTCTCTGAAATCCAAATGCTCTAGAAGGCTAAGGAACACTTGGGAGCAGTTCCCTCTTTCAGGCCCTGCAAGGGCTCCCTGTATCACCTGATGACATTGTCATTGCCTCATTCATTCCATTTGAGGAATTCTTAGACTTATGGAAGTGAAAAGATTTCTCTGATTCAGGGTTTCATTTCAGAAAGTCTGCGAAGTTGGATGGGAGGAGGGGAATTGCATTTTCATTTCCCCAAACTCCATCACTCACTCACACACACACCACAGACTATATTAAGAACTACTCTTATAGAATCAAGCTCTGCTCTGGAGACTAATCCCTTTCAAATTGAGGAAATATACAATCTCTATTGGATACAACTGTCTAGAAGTCCCTGAGTCACCATTTTAAAGTCAAAATTTTATAGTCACTGGAAGTCTACTCCATATTTTTTAAACCTTTCCACTCCTTCCCCACTCAGTCTCAATCAAACATTGTATAGTACTGTTATGTCTCCTCTTTAATAAACTTAAATGACTACTAGCTAGGAAGTAAGTAGGTTAAGTTGTCAAAGATACTTTAGCTTGGGACCTCTTTGGGCAATTTTCAAACAACTGACTCCACCTCGTTTTGTGCAAATAAAACTTCTGGAGCATCTCACTACCTTCTGGGGCATGACTTTCTTTTCCAAAGAACACATTCCCCTTCACTTTGATGGAGGTATGTCTTCATTTCAAGCCCTATGCAAGGTTTGCCATTAGTTCTCGTCTTTTGTAATTAATATTGAAAATTCTCTTTCAGAAAAGAAGCCTTCAAGTATCTACCAAATTTAAAATATTAAAAAAAGAGATGATCCGTGAAATTTTGAAAGTGGTAAGATGAGGCAATTCAGTTTAGTTTGAAACAAATGAAAACTGAATTCAGACATTTCATTATGATTTGCATTTCTTCTGTGGACAATCATATTTAAGGCTTTTATTGTTTGTAGTTAAACTACTTATTCATAGTTTACATAGTAAAATAGAAAGGACAAATAATAGTTCCTGGATGAGGATTATGCATTTTTAAATGGCTCAAATAAAGAAAATAATATGATGGACTATAAGCATTAACTTTTTTTGTTTGTTTTAAAAAATGTTTATATTTAAGAATATCCAGAGGCAAGTGATTTACATAGCAGTCAATAATGATTCCCCAGGAGTTCAACATGTCTTCAAGACATAGCTGCCATAGCTATTCCTGAATTTATTTGTCTATAAAGTAACTTAACAGATATAAGTAAGAAGTTAATTAAATAAATATACTTCAATTAATGCCAATCAACATAAAAAGAAAGGATTTAGAACACAGGAATTTAACTCTATACTTTCCTACCTAGTTTCCTAATATTTATATAGGAAACAAGACAATTCTTGGTGGTCTGTTTCTAATACTCTGATTTATTAAAATTACAATGTATAAAAAGTTTCAGAGATATTTTCTGGGTAATTACCACGATAATGCTAGCATGTTACCAATAAAATGGGTCAGTGACACTTTGGATTGCCAAAGATGAATCATGATGGTGGGCTTATAGTTTATATGTCCTTGGAAGAGTGGATGTTCCTGAAGGTGGCAATCAACTGTGATTGGTTAACAATTAAATGAGAAGAATGAATATTACAATGAGAGGTAGACCTATTCTAATGAAGGGCTGGAGAATGTGACTTTGATTATGTCATTTACTTCTAAATTGCCCAGCCTTGGCAATCTAATTAAAGATTTTATGCACACTCAAACCTGTGTAGAGCACAATCTGCTTCCCCACATGGATGGGGTCTGAACAAGATTGAGGAAAAAAGTTAATTCAATCTCATTATCAGCAATGCCCTTCAGAGACTGATCAACCTACAAGCTTAGGAAAAAATCTTGATTTTAATTTAAAAATTGATTATTAATATGAGAAAGAAATAATCATTTCTCTCAAAATGATCCCTGAATCTGAGCTTTATATTTTTTATTTTTGTTTTGTTTCATTTTGTTTTTTGTTTTTTGTTTTTTGTTTTTCCCTCTGTACTTGATCCTAGCATTCAGTGTTATGTCCTAAGGCTTAGAACCACCAGTTCAGTTGTCAGGAGAGATTGTTAAAATATTTAAATTTTAAATAAAAAAAATCTGTTTATGTTGATGTTGAACAAATAGTTTTTGTCACAAAAAATCTTCAAATTAGTTCAGTTATTATTGATCATAATTTTCTAGGTGAGGAAACTAAGTTCCACATTTTCCCAGGTTTTTGTTGCTGGCCCACAGTCACTTGGATATAAAATAGTAGAGACCAAGGTTGGTGGTAGAAGCCTGTCATCCTGGAAAGCCTGTGCCTGGTAGAGGATGAACATGGAGCTCTGAACTGCAGTAGGCTAAATATATCAGGTGAGTGAAATAAGATCAGAACTAATATCTCCAGCTCTTAGGAGCAGAGAGCCACCAGCTTAAGGAATAATCATCTAGCTCAGGTTTGAAGCAGAGGAAGTCAAAAGCTTTTGTGCCAACCAGTATTGATATCAGTCCCTGAGTGACTGTTGCACTTAAAATTTTAGCAGTATAGGAAGGCTTATCTCAAAAAAACAAAAGAAAACAAAAATGTGAATTGTAGAGTCAACACTTGAATACAGGACTTCCAATTTGCAGACCAATCTTCTTCCCAGCATAGCCCACTGCTATTTGCTATTTCTTATGTAGGGTTTCTCATTATGGCTCTATTTACTTGAAGACTATGATATTCACCATCAAATAAGAAACTTCCAGAAACTTTCTGGAGGATAGTCTCATAGTTAAAATGGACAAAATCAGGTATCTTCTGACTTTGGCTATAGCCAAGGGAAAGTCTCAGTCTTATCCATGGCTTAGGGTGTAGACTCAATTTCACTCCAACAATCACTTAAATAGTGCCTATTATATGAGAAGCAGGATATAGTGACTTTATAATGAATGATTTCACCATTAAGTAAACACTGGGATCTAATGTCACAGTCTCTGATGTGTTTAAAAGAAGAAGTGGAAATGATAGTGAAAGAAATGTGGATGGAAAAGGCAACTGGATTAGGCCAAGACACGGGAGTAGGTATGTACTGGAGATAACACATGTTTGGGGCACTGAGTAATCAGCCCCAAGGTGTCTGAAGGGAAATATATTAAAGATCTTATGACTGAAGATATTAAAGACCTTATGAGTAAAAGAGAGAGACAGAAAGAAAGATGGAGATAGAAACAAAGGGATAGAGAGAAATAGAGAGAAAAAGATAGAGATAGAGACAGAGGCAGAGACAGAGAAAACTGCAACATAGAACATAAACTACCAAACCATATGCCTACCTTCACATCTATATAAAATTTTCATGAGAATATTTAAATAAGCATCAAGAACATTATTGATGATAACATCAGAAGGAAACAGAAAGACTTTGATGATCAGTATACTACAGAAATCCATGTTTTCATCCTGACAAAATTGACTAAAACAGGAAGAAAATACTATGCTTCTTGTTTGTTGATTAAAAAAATGGTGGGGTCAGTTGTCTTTTAAGTCTCTTCTTCAACAAAATGTCTCCCATTTTACATGCATATCTATACACATCAATGCATATGCATGCAAATATATAACATATTATATATGCACTATATATGTATGTATATGTATATGTATACATACATACATATTGATACAAGATATAACAACAGAGATTGTTATTCAGTAGTTTCAGTCCTGTCCAACTCTTCACAAACTTATTTGGTATTTTCTTGGTAAAGATAATTGGTTTGACATTTCCTTTTCCAGTTAATTTTACAGATGAGGAAACTGAGGCAAACTGGATTGAGTGACTTGCCCAGGTTCACACAACTGGTAAGTTTCTGAGGCCAGATTTGAACTTGGGGAAATGGTTCTTCTTGACTTCAGGCTGGGTGCTCTATTCACTGCATCACCCAGCCCTTTGTAGCCATCAATATCAAGCAAAGCACAAAACAAAGAGATGCATGCTTGCCAAAGGCACTCATCACTCTCAAAGAGATCATTAATTCACACACTAAGCAGTGTCAGTTGCTGTGGTAGGTCCTAATACAAAGAAAAATATAAATATAAAGACAAAAAGACCCTCTACCCTCAAAGAGCCTATCTTCTATTTGGGGGACCATGAACACAGTCACATAAGTACAAAATACATAAACATTAATTTCTCAAAAGTGAAGTCATTAGCTACTAGAGGGACCAGGAGAGGCTTCCTGCAAGAGGTGCTCCTTGAGCTAAACCTTGATGACAGTTTGAGATCATAGAATGTAGGAGTGTGGAGGGAATGTAAGCTCAGCATAGGTCTTGTACAAAGGCATGGATACAGGCAATTAAAGGTTATGTGCAAGAAACAGCAAGAAAGCTCATTTGGCTTCATGGCACAGTGCATGGGGGAAGAGTAATATTCAGTAATTATGAAAAAAGAAATAACACTTTGAAGGTCTTTAAATATCAAGTCAAGAATTTTCATTTTTCCTAGAAGAGTAATTGTAAGTTCTTAAGCAGAGAAATGACATGGTTAAACTTGTAATTTATTCATCTCTCCATAGCAGCTGGATGGTGCAGTAGATGGAACGCTAGAACTGGAGTCAGGAAATCTTCTCTTCCTGAGTTCAAATCTGGTCTCTGACACTCAAACTAGCTGTGTGACCCTGAGCAAGTCACTTAATGCTATTTGCCTATATAGTTTTGTCATCTGTAAAATGAGCTGGAGAAGAGAATGGAAAACTACTCCAATATCTTTGGCCAAAAAAAAAAATAATAATAAAACCCCCCCAAAAAATAAATGGGGTCATGAAGAGTTAGGCATAATTGAATAATAATTAATGGTGGATGCATTGTAGAGGAGAAATTCAGATGCATGGAGAATAATTAGGAGCCTATTGCAATAGTTTAATTGGTGAGGGAGTGAATTAAGATAGTGACTATGTGAACAGTGAAAAATGACAGTTGCAGGACAGCTAGGTAGCACAGTGGAGAGAGCACCAGCCCTGGAATCAGGTGGACCTAACTTCAAATCCAGCCTCAGACATATAACACTCACTAGCTGTGTGACTCTGGGCATGTCACAAAACCCCAATTGCATTGACCCCCCCCCAAAAAAAACCAGACAATTGCAAGAGATATTATAGAGGTAGACTTGTCAAGACTTAGCAACCATCTTATTTTAAGGGGTGAAATAGAAGGATCATCTGATCATAAAACTGAACTTAAGGAGGGATACGGGAAAGATAGTGATATCTTTAACAAAAATAAGGAAGTGGCAAAGGGTTTTAGAAAAAAGATAATGGGTTCTGTTTTGAACTTACACAATTTCTTATCAATGGTTCACATCTTTGAGATCATAAATCCATTGGGGCATTAGAATATGTATGAGGGTCCAAGTAAGGCAATGAAAATATATGATAAATTTAAATAGATCTTGTCTTCAGAGATCTTCATTCTTTTTTGGGGGATGAGGAGGAGAGGGTGTCAGGAGATTACAAAGTTCAAACCAATAAGTAAACATAAAGCATATAAAAAGAAAAGTAATTTAAAGAGGGAAAAGATGTAATAGCTAGAGGCTGCAGATATGGATGTCATTAGATGGTGGCATTTGAGCTGTGCTTTGAATAAAACTAAGAGTTTTTATGATGAAGAAGAGAGAAGGGCATATATTCCAGATGAGGGACCACTTTTTTCTTTTTTTTTTTTTAAGGCATGGAGGTAGTATAGAACAATGGAAAGAATATTGAGTTTGCTATCAGAAGGTTTAGATTCAAATGCCAGTGCTACCACTTAGGGGTGTATCTGTGAGTAATTTACTTAACATTCTTACATCTTCAGTTACAGTTTTGCAAAATGAAAATATTTGATAATTTCAAATATCTTTTCTAGTTCTAAACATATGATCCTGCAATTAGTAGACAAAAAAAGTCATGTGGAAGAAAGAGCTAACATGCCATCTTGCCTAGAATAGAATCCATGAAGAAAAGTGATATTTTATGATAAGATCAAAAAGGGAGGTAATACTACTAGGTCTGAATCCCCCCAAAAATTTTAAAGACAACAACAAGCATAAAAGGATAAGGACCTATATGTACATATATGTATATATATATGTATATATGTGGGTATATGTGTGTGTGTGTGTGTGTGTGTGTGTGTGTGTGTGTGTATACCAGCTCTTTTCTGGTGACAAAGAATTGAAAATTGAGGGAATGCTCAATAATTGGGAAATGGCTGAACAAGTTGTGATATATAATTTTGATGGAATACTATTGTGCTTTAAGAAATGATGAGCAGGATACTCTCAGAAAAACCTGAACAGGCTTATATGAACTGATAAAAAGTGAAATGAGTAAAGCCATGAGAATACTGTACACAGTAACAACAATTTGTAAGATGAGCAAATGTATACTATACTATACTATACTATACTATACTATACTATACTATACTATACTATACTATACTATACTGTACTATATTATATTATGGTTAATACTTAAAGTATTAGCTATTCTCAACAATACAATAACCCAAGACAACTCTGAAGTACTTATGATGAAAGATGCTATCCATCCTCAGATGGTGTCTGAATGCAGATTAAGCATTTTTTTTAACTTTTTTTATTTTTTTGGTTTTTTGGGGGGGGGGCCTGTGTTTTCTTTTACAGCATGACTAATATGGAACTATGTTTTGTATGACTACACGTGTATAACCTATATCAAATTGTTTGCCTTCTCAATGAGGGGGGTAGGGAAGGAGGGACAACTTTGGAACTCAAAATTTTTAAAGTAAAAGTTAAAAATTGTTTTTACATGTGTAACTGGGGAAAATAAAATACTAAATATTAAAAAACAGAAGGTGAGAACCAGTTGTTTAGCCATTTTTCAGTTGTCTGTGACTCTTCATGACCCTATTTGGGGCTTTCTATGCAAAGATAGTGGAGTGTTTTGCCATTTCCTTCTCCAGCTCATTTTACAGATGGTAAAACTGAGGGAAACAAGTTTAAATGACTTGCCCAGGGTCATACAGCTTGTAAGTGTCTCGGGCCAGATTTGAAATCAGGTCTTCCTGATTCCAGGCCTGTTGCTTTCTCTACTGTGCCACCTAGCTGCCCACAGCCTGTTGTAGAGGGCTAAAATACCCTAGTAGAAGAGTTTCAATTTTATCCAGCATGTAATAGGTAGACATTGAAGATTTTTCAGTAGAGGTTCCTATCTATATTTTAGGAATATCAACTTGATATCTGTGTGGACTACTGTATGGTTTGGAAGTTTGGTTTGGAGGAGGGATAATAGAGTCAAGGAAGACCCATTTACAATAACCTAATTGAAAGGAGAAAGCTTCAACCAAGGAAGAAGTTGTGTCATCAAAAGCAGGAGACACAAGCAGGAGACATAATAAAGGTGGAACCCATGAGATGTGTTGACTGAATGCAAATGGAGTTTAGGGGGAAGGGAAGAGTCAATGATGACTCGAAAATTGAGAAACTGGGAGTCTAAAAGGATGGTGGTAACATCAACAGAATGTTTGGGAAAAATAAATTGAATTGTCAGTGTATAACTTTACTGAATCTTAATCTTTGGATAAGAATGTGAACCTTATTGCTGCTTTCTGAGTATAATTAATATCTTTAAAATTGCCAAGAGAGAGTTCTTGAAATTCAAGGTGTCATTGAAATATAATGTTGTGTTTTAATTACTAACACATTTTCCCATAGAGAACAATTATGCAAACCTAAAAGTATAACACCTCTCCCAAATAGATTACAAGATGATTATTGTAATGCATTCTCAGGAGTGGGTTCAGGGAGGTACCTTTATTTGAGGGATTATTGAATACATGTTGACAATTCAAAAAATGACTAATTCATACTAATGAATGATTAAGAAAGGGTTTTACAAGCTGGAAACTTAATGCAGGCCAAGAATGAAAATGATGATGAAAATGAATGCTAAAAAATGTCAGAGAGGCAGTTAAGTGTCACAGTGGATAGAGCACTGTTCCTGGAGTCAGGAAGACTTGAGTTCAAATCCAGCCTCAGACATATGATACTTACTAACTGTGTGACCCTAGGTAAGTCACTTAACCCCAATTGCCTCACCAAATAATAATAATTATAATGTCAGAGAATGAAATAATGTGTCAAATACATTTAAAAAGCTAATTAGCAACTATCACTTTCTTACTTCATAAAATTATTTCTATAATGGGATGATAATTGTAATCTACTCTTGTTTGTATATGCATACATCTTTTATTCATTAACAGAACCATCATAGCATGTGATATAGTTTATATACCTCTGCTTATGTATATACAGTTCTGTGACAATATCAGCACTCATATAGCAAGAGTCTTGGTCAGGTTAGATATTCCCCAAAGGGAAAAATATGATCTAGGGATTGTGATGGGAAATAAAAAAAAAAGAACTGGATTGTAATTTGAGTCACTGGCTTACTGTATAAATACAAGGAATCACCTGATAATAGATCTAGAGTTGAAAGAAACCATACAAAACATTGATTTCACCCTCTACATTTTTGCCAAATCTAAGGACCAGAGAAATGAAGCCAACATCATGGAGATCATGTCTGACACAGGGTTTGAATCCACAACCTCTGACTCAAAATTTATCAAATTACAATTCCTCCTACACAGTGGCATGCCAATTTATTTTAGTATTCAGATGTCAAATACACTGTCCTAGACCTGCACGTCACCAAGAATCTCAGGTGGGGCTGAACCAGATTAAACTATAATTATGAAATGATTATCAAAATAAATAAAAAATGCAATAAAACACAGATAACATTTTAAAACTAAGTCAATATAAGGACTTCAGGGATCCTTATGTAAAGATAAGTGTCTCCATTTCTATTTGGATTTGACAATGCTGTGGTAGTAGAGTGAATCTAGGAGTCAGAAAAACCTGGATTCAAGTTCCACTATGTTATCCTTTCTGTGTGTCCCCATGCAAGTCAATTAATTTCTCAGTGCACTCAGACAACCAAGACTGTTAAGTAGTAGAGTAACTTCTGATTTTGTTTGGTAGAAGGCATTTTCTCATCAAGGAATTCCCTACTAATGAAATAATAAGTTTGGTATAAACCAAAATGAATATGTGTATACAAATTATATATACATATATTACATGTGTATATTGTGTGAAATATATTATCTCTTGCTAAGGAGAAACATGTTATTTTTAGTTGCATCAGAGGATAAAACTAAATCATCTTCAATAAGCTTTTATTTTGCTCCCTGCATTCACTATAAAATAGCCAAATTACATTTTGCCACTGTTATTAAGTTGTACTGAAAGAACAGAAATACCTGAGGGAGATTGGAGTATATAAAGAAAAAAAGACAGATGGTTTATGATTCATGAGATTTGAAGCGAAGTGTCAAGGGATCTGGGCCTCATTGTTTGTGGTTAATCCCATGTAAATACTCAAGAATTACAGGTAAGGATTTTTATCAGAACCTTGCTAGGGTCTTTCATTTATTATACAGTAACAGAAGATGTAGTGAATATTCATATTTCTTTGTCTTAATAGCAGTTATTAGTTTTCAGGATCTTGAGTGGGGGTTAAGGTAAACTCTGGGGTCTACATACATATATACAACTATATGATACAGAAATACATTTGCATGCATATACACATAAAACATTTGTCTAAATTTGGTATTCATTTGTATGTTGCCAACTTTGTTCAAAAAATCTTTGAAATTGTACCCATTTATTCACAATTAAGGAAAAAAGGAATTTTTAACCTTTCAGGCCACTAATAAATCACTTAGAACCAAAGCTTTATTACTATTAAAGTGATGGAACCTTAATAGTTTGAAAAATCTAAGATAATATCTTACATGACATATTTAAATTTGGAGAATTTCTTGATGATCCTTTAAGTAGAAGGAGAACAAAAATATTCTGTAATTCTTAGGAAAGCACTATGTTATTTGGATTAAACTTTCTACATACATTCATACAAATGAAAATCTATCTGAAGGGGTTGGGATCGGGACCTCAAAAAAGGAAAAACCCTGGACTTTCCCACATTCATCTGAGGCTATAATCCCATCAACTGGCCTCTCATTGTGGCTATGCCCAATGTCCTAAATCTCTGTTACCCTTAACTTAGCCTGGTCCTCCATTGTCTCACCTCCCTATGACCTCTGGATACTTCCCACCTTTAATCCTAGCCAGGCTTTCTCTATTCTCCCTTGGCCAAGTAGTCTATGTCCTTGGCATTCTATTACCTCACAGACCCCACAGACTACTTTACCACTCCTAGACCTCTCCAACAGTCTTTCTGTATATAAGGTACATCCTGTCTCCATTAAGGTGCTCAGATTCTTACAATATAGCCACTGCTCAGATTTTTACAATCTAGCCAATAGCTCATAGATGCTCAGATTCCTTAAGTGTCTGGCTAATATGGTGGATCTTTAATAAACCTTGTCTTTGGCTGAAAGAAGGCTTGGGTCTAATTCTTTTGGGTAGGACCCATGTGTTGTGATCTCGGGGTCCCAGCACCCCTAAACCTCTAGACCTCATCATATCTATCCCACTCTTTCTCTTTTCTCTCTCCCTGTCTCTCTCTGTCTCTCTCTCTGTCTCTGTCTCTCTCTCTTTCTTTATCTATCTACCTACCTGCCGTATTTTTCTTGTATATCAAACATAGTTTAGAAACCTTTCAGACAAGACATTTAATCTTGGCATGTGGAGAGGCAAGACAGCTAAGTGTAACATGGTTTAACATATAAGTATGTTTCTTAGCTATTATAGAGGGGGATGACAGATCTTTGAAAAGTTAGGAAAAAAATGTGAAGCATAACTGCCATGTAGAATCTCATTGCCATCAAGAAGGGGGTTGAAAAAATACAAAAGATGAAAAATTAAGGGAAGTTGTAACTTTCTCATGAAGGAACATTCAAGAGGAATGTTGGGCATGTTTAGAAATGCACCACCTTATATTGAGAGAAACATTTTCAAATAATAAACATTTATTAAATGCCTACTTTGACTGACACTGTGCCATAAGCATTGGATCTACAAAATATGCAAAAGACAATCCCTGCCCCCAAGGAACATATACTTTAATGGGGGAAACAACCTTTAAGCAAATATATATGAAGCAAGCAATATACAGGATAAATAGGAGATAATTAACCAACTGAAAGTACTGGTATTAAGAGAGATCAGTGAATTCTATCTCCCTATGGATCTTCCTTCCTATAGAAGGTGGGATTTTAGTTGGGATTTAAAGGAAAGCAAGTAGCTAAGAAAGGAGGAGGGAGAGCATGGGGGACAGCAAAAGAGAATGCTTATAGCTGAGAGAGAGAATGTCTTCTTTGTGGAACAGGCAGAAGACTTCACTTATTAAAGAGTGTATGTTGGGGAGTAAGGTGTAAGAAACTGGAAATATTGGAGGGGGCTACATTTTAAAAAGCATTAAGTGCCAAACAGAGCATTTTGTATTTGTTTTTCAAGGTAATAAGCAGTCACTGGAGTTTATTAAGTGTGTAGAGGACTGAAATGATGAGACCTGTTTCAGGAAAATCATTTTAGTGATTGAATGAAGGATGGATTGGAATGGGGAGAGGCTTGAGACAGGCAAAATTACCAACAGCTTATTACCAATAGTCCAGGTATGAGGTGATGAGGCCCTGCACTGAAGTAGTGGTAGTGCCAAAGCAGAGAAGGCAGTATATTTGAGAAATGTTGCAAGGTCAACAGACCTCAGCAAGAGATTGGATATGAGGGGTGAGAGATCGTGATAAGTGAAGGATGACTCCTACATTTTGAATCTGAAGGACTGTGAGGATGGTGTTGTCCTTTATAGTAATAGGAGTGGTAAGGAGTGGGGGGAGGGGTTAAAATGAAGGATAATAAGTTCAATTTTGAACTGAGTTGGAAGTTGAGTTGAAGATGTCTCCTGGACATCTTAAAGATGTCTATGAAAAGCAGTTGGAGATTGGGGATTAAAAGTTAGTAAAAAGTTTTTGATAGGGTGAATAGATTTGAAAATCATCAACATAGATATGGTAATTAAATCCAGGGAACCTGATTAGATAAAGGATGAATAGTATTTTATAAAAAAAAAATTCTACAAAAGAGTCAACCTAGGAAAAATGGTGAGCTCGAGGATGAAATTTTGATGAAACAAATAGAAATAATTTGAATAAGGAAGGAAAAAGGGATTGCCCAATGAGATTGATGTGAATGGGGGTCAACAAGCTCAAGATCTACTAGTTTGGTTTTCTGAAAAATATTAGTTTTTAGTAAATTACAAGCTGAGTAAGAATCAACTGTGAAACATAGCAGACTAAAAAACCTAATGTGATCTTAGGTTGAATTAAGAGAAGTAGAGTATCCAGAAAGAGAGACATGAAACTCCCACTGTGATCTGCTCTGGGCAGGCAACATCAAGATTGCACTTAGTAGTTGTAAATGCCCCATTTTAGGAAGAACACTGATTATCCTGGTGAGTGTGAAGAGGAAGCAAATCAGGATAGTGAAGGGCCTCAATAACATGCCATATGAAGCCTGGTTGAAAAAACTATTTAGGAGCCAAAGTAAAGAACTGAGAATTGGTGAGGAAGGCATGTGATGATAGTTATCTTCAAGTATTTGAAATTCCGTCTCTTAGAAAATAGATTAGACTTGGCAGAAAAGGTATAAATGAGGAGCAATTGATAAAAATTGCAGAGGCAGATTTTTGTTTAAGGCAAACCTTTATTAACAATGGATCTTTGTAGGTAATGTTTTCTCACTCACTGTAAGTCTGTAAGTGAAGTCTGGATGGTCACTCGTTGGCCATATGGTAGTAACATTCCTATTCAGAAAAAGGTTGGATTAAATGGTCTAAGAGGGTACTATTCAACTCTGAGATTCTTTTTGTAAGGCTGTGCACTTACAGAACAGTGTAAAACAAAGGAGGAAAAATGAGAGTGAAAATTCTCCTAAGGCCTAAATAACCCAACTCATTACAAGGATATTTATTGAAAGGAACATGAGGTAGAAAAGATTGCATTTCTGTAATGACTAACTCATCATCTATGATCATAGCACTTTGGTACCTAATACATTATATGGATAAGTGGAAAAGATACTTAATGATACCAAAAAATGAATTTTGGAAGACTGAAAATGATAAAATATAAGTGGAAAAGTTATGAAGGAGGAAGCATCATTCAACATATTTACTCTTTGGGATTGATTTTCATGTTATCTTCGAAGAAGGGGAATTCTAAAAAATGATGGAAAAATCAAAGATTGTATTAAAAACAAACATAAATGGAGACTTAGAAGATACTAGTAACTTCACATCTATGTACCTACTTCCTCATTTCTATAAAATGCTTATGAAAATAGTCAATATATATTAATGGGATTATTGATGATAATATGTAAAGGGGGCATTTAAGCCCTTGTAAACAATTTTTCCACAGCAGATCACATTTTTATAGATGCACAGTTAAGTGAAAGGAATAAAGAATATAGGCTCTCACTGTGTCTATTATGCTTTCTAAAAGTTAATTCAAATGTAGTCTTAATGCAATGTTTAATGCTGCACAATGTAATCTTGATCATTCTTTTCTAACCAAGTATTAATATTGCAAAAGATTTCTGATAAATTCAGCCACATAATTTTATATATGTATGTATAATATGTTTATATTTATGATATGTAATTGTTTACATAAATATGATATACATTCACATTATATACGTATTGTGTTTATATACATATATTTGACAGAAATGTTTTTTTTAAAGATGAAGTGAAGTGTATTGGCACACACACACACACACACACACACATAAAATCCCAGGTTCTACCAAGAGGGTGTTATCATTCTCATACCAATCAAATGGGGGGGGGGACTTGATATATTGAAAATCCCATGTGGGAGGGAATATTCGAAGACAGAAACATCAATATACTGTTGATGGAGCTATGTATTGGTTTAATCATTCTGGAATCCATTTTGGAATTATATTAGGAAAGTTAATACTATCCTCAAAACAATTGACCCAGGGCTCATATCATGGTAGACACATCTCAAAGATGGCCATATCATAGGGGAAGTACCTATATACTGAAGTATTCAGAAAAAAATATATATATATATATATGTATGTATGTATAATATGAAAAACTGGAAAATATTGCCTATTGATTATTGAATAGCTATAAATAATGTGACTTATCAATGTAATCAAATCTTATTTGCCTCTAAGAATAACATATGTGAGGAATTTGGGAAGATTTATATATAGTGATGTGAAGTGAATAAAGGAGAGTCAGGAGGGCAAATTAAAAAATATACGTATACAGCAAAAGAACAAATTTCAATTACAAAGTTAATGGTTTCAGTACACTAACTGATTCTAAAGCAAACTTCTTTCATTTTTTAAAGGAAGTTGTAGACTGTGTGTACAGAATGTTATAATATTTTTTAAGCAAAAGTGAAATTTTTTTTGTTTTATGTAATAGTTTTTTTTTTGGCAAGACGGGTAAGTAAAATGGCAGGATTATTAAGAAATTAATGTGGTGTAAAATAAAAAAAATTCATTAATAAACATACTCACAAGATTTAACCATATTTTGCTTAATGAGACATAAAACTGACCAAAAGTCTTCACCTGCATCATGGTAGATATCCTACACAGAGTAGAAATAAAAGGAATATTCACTGTATCTGGTTATATTTTCCATAACCATTTTTTGTGGTTCATATTATGATTATTGAATCATATTGAAGAATATTATATGTTTTCTTAAACCACATCTGTTCAAAAGAGATTTGTCAATCATTCTCCATAAGTAAATACCAGTGAATAAAGAATACATGCAACCTAGATTGTGTCTTGTAGTCTGCACACTTTACTTAATCTATCTCCCCATATATCTTGAATGCTGCAGACAGACAGGGAGCTGTGTCAATAGTTAAATGGAAAGAAAAGAAAAGAACATATTACAATCAGACAAATCCTTTTAAAGATCCCAAATTGCTACCTACCACAAAAGGCTATTGTTTCAGTATCAATATTCTCCCAGCGGTGCTATATAGTTGAAGATCTTGGTATAAAATCTCTGAAGAATTAAAATTGTTTTTGACCCCCAGGACAAAGCAAAGATGTATGATGGCTTTTCAAAACTATTTTATATAATCAATAATGATTCAAATTCAAGAAGTACTCTCAGAAGCATCACTGAGGATATGTATAAAGAAGAAGGGAGGTGGCTTATTTCCATAGCATTAAGAAGGAATAACAAGTAGATAGCCATAGTACCACAAAATATTCAAAGACACAAAAGAAACCCTCCAATACTTTGGGTAGATCCTCTGCTGAGGTGCTTTGGAAGCAAAGGAAAGAAGTGCAAAATGACAATTTAGTCTATTATGATTTTATTCCCTAACAGAAACAAAATCATGGAGCAGAAAAGGACCTCAATTTGAAGTGGGAAAACCTGGGTTCACATACAGATTTTACCACATTTTATCTGTATGACCCTGGCTCATTCAAGACCTCTCTTAGGTTTCAGTTTCCTTCTCCATAAAATGAGAAAGTTGAATTCAAAGATTTCTGAGGTAACTTCTATTTCTAAATCTGTGATCTTTTGAATGGTGATATTACAAGGTATCTCTCCTTGAGGAAGGAGAAGCATGAAGTATATAGCTAAACATTTGAAGCTGATACTCAGAAAAATACAACCACTGATTTGTGAAAATCATGAAACATAGAACCCAGGGTTGAAGAGATCGCTGATGTAACTCTTTGTGGTGTTTCTTTGTTCTTAGCTTAAATACATAACCATTATGTGTTCTTAGAATAACTGCAAACCCATAGTTAAATAAGGTCTTTGCATGTGTGTGTGTGTGTGGGAGGGGGATTTTACAGACCATGGATGTTCTTATGGAATAACTATAACTATATAATAGTTTATATTAGGTTTATATAATTCAAAATCAGACCATATCATTTCCTAACGATTTATAGACTTTATTCACTTGATTAATGAATGTATAATTTCCACGAAGCCTCCTTAAATTCTAAGAATTACCAAGAAAGGGGACTTAAATTTTGAAATGTCCAAGTCTTCTGAACTCTCTTACAAGTTTTATGTCAGTAAAAAGAGTAGTTTAAGTCTTGGATCCAGCACAATTTTATTCTTTGAAAATGTTTTCAAAATCTATATCAATTTATTATGTGTCCATTTGAAATGAGGTTCCACACATCATAAACCTATGTTCTGCATTAAACTTCATCTCTGCAAGTCGGTATCAGTTTTCTAGGGTGTAAAGTGATGGAAAAAATGAATCTTGTTTGAACTGATGTTAGCTCACTTATGAAATCGCCTCTTGGGACATAAAGGAGAGTGGCTGGAAACTCGTGTCTGCAAAGCAAGCTGGAATCTGTTAAAAATTACCTCCAGATAAGGAGAATGAGCTGGGTAATGAAATGATTTCAATACTATGAAACATTTGTTTTTAATGTAGAAGTCATTGGACATGAGAATTGTCTGCCTAAAAAGTTCTCCCCTTTTTTGACAAGGGATTTCCTGCTGTTAAAATATCCCTTCTAAATTTCTACTGAGTTGTTTGCCAATACAATCCAGATAACATGTTAGTATGGGGCAAGAGAACAAGTATTAACTTTGCCAGTTTTAACATTTCCATTATTGACTCATTAAAAACAAATCAAAAACAAAACAAAACAAAATGAAACAAAACAAAACAAAACGAAACAAACCAAAAACAAAGAAGTACGGTTCTGGAAGTGTTTCCATAGATGAATGCTTAGAGTAAAAGGAGAATTGATTTTAGGAAATTCAAGAAAAGAATAATCCTGGCATTTTTTGAATAAATATTTTATTTTATTTAAAATAACATCATTGAAAAGATTTAATATAATTCTGTGGATAAGGAAATCTAAGGCTACTGGGACCAATGAATATGTTTCTTGGGCAAGTTAAAACTGAGAATTCGGTCCCTCAACACAATAGCCAGATGTCACTATTACCTCACTGTAGACAGAGACTTTCATTCTGTGGCTTTTTCATTAAAATAGCTTCAATTTCTAGGGATTGGGGGATAGATTAAAATTGATAGTCACTGTTTAATCAATTGCTGTTTTAGGCATAATTTTCTAATAATTCACTGAAACATCAATTTGGGAGGCACATGAACTAGTAGGTTTAGAGTATGGATGAATGGCCAACAAAAAAGCTATGTATCTGTAACCACAGTAGCATTTTGGAAATGTTTGCTATAAGCGTAACTGGCAGCTTAATTTGCAAGTCATTTGCATTTCTTGCTTCTGAATACAAAATGTGAAAGTCGGGTAATAACAAAAATATCCTTTCCTCCATGCTGTTTACATTTAGTACCTCCTCACGTTCACAGTATTTTTCCATTTTCTTAAAAAAAATATTGAATTTTCAACAGTATGGAAGGGAATTGGAAATTGTCTGACTCACCTGTTCTTCCACAAAAATATCAGAAGCCCATGGTTTGACAATGCTGGTGCTGCTGCTGCTGCTGTTGTTATTGTGCAGTTTCCTTCCTTCCTTTCTTCCTGCCTTCCTTCCTTCTTTCCTTCCTTCCTTCCTTCCTTTCTTCATTTTTCCCTTAGTTCTTTTCTTCCTCTATATAGGGAATCATATCCTTACATGTGTTTGCTCTGTCTAAAGGAACATAAATTTTATCACTTAAGCCTCACAAAACATATTGGGGTTTGAGGGCTAATTTGTTTTTTCTTCTCTACTTATTTATTCTATCTTTTTTTTTTGTTTTGTTTTCTGAAAAACTAGGAAAATCGACTCTTTTGTGTCATGTAGTTTTCATTTATGATTCCTTGAAACAGAGCTCTGGAAAACCAGGCTTTGATAAAGCCCATTGGGGTTCAAATGGAGCTACCTGACTTTACCTTTAAATCCAAATCAACCTGACTCTCACTGATTGGCCAACAATAGGTTCCAGGCTAGCCTTACTTGCTCATTGTTTGGATTTTGATGGCTCAGAGTGAACATAAATAGCAATCATTTCAGTTCTGGCCAGAAACCCTGAGGGTCTTCCCCTCCCAGATTGATTCTTCTGAGTTGGCAAAGTAGGCCATCCTTTGCCTCAATTCTTACCTAGCTTTAAATCACTGAATGGGTGTTGCCTCAGACAAACTGAGACCTGGGAAAGACCTTAGCTTAAAAAAGGTCAAGATGTCCCTCCCACTGCATATGTGGCCATCCACAGTTGTCCTGATCTACATCTTGCTACTGGACTCAGATGACTCTGGAGGAGAGAATGAAGTTGATGACTTTTCATAGCCCTACCTCACTTAAGTCCAATTCACTTGCAAGTCAAGATATCACCATCCTGATGTCATTGGTCCTCTTTGAGAACAAAGGATCAACAACAACAACAAATAGTCAGTTATTATTTATGTACTTGCTCAGTAAGATTGTGGTGTAGCGTAAAAAGGGAAGTGGAATTGTCTTTTTGCTCTAATACTTGATATCCACTTTGCCTAACTATATAATCTTTAATAAGTCAATTAACTCTGTAAAATAAGTAGGTAGGACTATAACAGGGATTGATAACCTTTTTGTGTGTGTCGTGGAACTCTGTAGCAGGCTGGTAAAGCCAATGGACTCCTTTTCAGAATCATCTTTTTAAATAATTGAAAAAAAATATTATATTTCAGTAAGAAGTTAGTGAAAATAAAGGTGATTTTTTTTCCAGCTGAGGTCAACCACCACCCTGAAATCTATCCACAAACCCTATAGGGGTCCCACATTAAGATACTCTGGTTTATATGACCTCTAAGATATTTTCCAACTCTAAAATCAGTTTAACCTGCCCCACCCCTATTGCTTGGTTTTCTTTAAGTTGTGAGTAAAATGCAACCTTTTTCAAGAAGCCTTTCCTACTCTGCCCTTTCAATGTGAGTGTCATCCTTCTGTAATGCAGTTCTTTGTATGTTGTCTGCTCCATTTACTTGTGAGCCCCTTGAGACCAGGGACTAGTTTTACCTTTTTTAAAATTCTCAGCATTTAGTGTAGTACATGACCTATAGTAAGACTAATAAATTCTTTTTGTCTTGACTTAATCTTTTGACTTCTATTCATAGGGGAGGTTGGAATCTCACACTTGGGTCAGTTTCAAAAAAGTCATAGAGGTAGCATGATATGAAGGAAACAATAATGGCTCTGGAGTCAGATGACCTGGGTCCAGATGCCACTTGTGATGCTTGTTGTCTGTGTGACCTTGGGATATTCATTTGACATCTTTGACTTCTTCTGTTAAATGAGGTGGTTGTACCAGATAGTTAAATTCATGACTTGTGTTTCTATGTTATATCAATATGTCATGGAGGCAGAGGTGTACTGCTAGTACTTTCCTGAGAGTCAATTTTTAAATTTTCAGTGATCATTAACAATTCAGAAATCTACAAATTGTTGCTTGATTCATTGTTTTTCCTGTTGTCTATAATTAAGACAGCAAAATGGAGAAAGCTAATAATTCAGAGTACTTTTTTTTTAAGATCTAGTTCCTAAACATTTACAAGAACAACCCGGGCCATGCCATTCATGAGGGTTGTATATGAGGGCCATGGAAATTTCTAAGGAATTCTAATAGTCAGGCATGTAAGTTATTAACCAGTATTTCCTTTAACAACCTTTCTGTCACTTTTCCCTAGTTGTATTCTCTCAGGAAGTCAGTGAAGTGTCCAGAGAAAGGTTGACTATTTAAAGACTCCTTTATTAGGGAAAGGAGAAAAATGTGCAAAAGCCGTTTGTAAAATAGCAGGAATTCTTAATCCCTCCAGATAGTGGTGCAGGTTATAACATATGCAAGAACATTTGTCTTTGAATCAAGAGAATTGAATTTAAATCCCTGCTTTGCAAATAAATATACAGTATGTTCTATTCAATACAAGGTTCCTACTTCTGAGTGCTTCACTTTCCTTATCTATTTATGGAAATAGTAAAGGCTATGCTATCTATCCCATAGTATTATTTTGAAACAATACAGGCTGATTAGACTGGGGACTTAACCTGCATAGAAGAGGAGAATGAGGAGCAAACAAAAATATTTAGATTAAGTAAATCCTTAAATGTAACCCATGATACCAAAGGAATTCAACCAACCTCAGTGTTTGTCCTTGTCTGAACTACTCTGGATTGATATATTCATGAGTTTCCGAGGTGTGCTCACTCTAAACTGGTTCATTTGTAAAAGGCTCCACCTTTCCATTGTCCTGTTTAGTGTAAAATCACATACATCCTAACAACCTCCAGCAACTCTGAATTTTCAGTGGTTCTGAACAAAACCTATTACCTAGGGTGCAGTTATATAGGAGCCTTTATTTTCCAGATGCAGGGCAATACTACAGTGAAGCATTTGTCTCCATTTATCCTTTTGTGTGACTTTTCTGCCAGTAGTTTCTATGCTATTAAATAATACTAATGATTTTACCTAATAGTTATATAGAACTTTACATTTTGCAAAGCACCTTATGTGTTACCTCATTTGATCCCATTAGATTGTAAGGTCCTTGAAAGTAGGAATTGCCTTTTGCCTCTTTTTATATCCCCAGTGCTTAGCAGTGTCTGGCACATAACAAGAACTTAATAAATGATTATTGATTTTTATTTGATTTTGATTGGATTTTTGAAATGAACTAATGAAGAAAGTGCTATTATTAAGCTAAATTTACATATGAAGAAACAAAGAATAAAATGGTTTCATACAACTGAGAAATATCTGAGGCAGGGTTTTATTGTTAGATCTTTCTTAATCTAGGTCCAACACTCTGTCCACCATACCAATGTAACTGTCAGATTAGGATAATAGATTTAGAGTTTCTAAGGTATCATATTCAGTCTCCTCATTTTTCAGATGAGAACATGAGATAAAAGGACATTAAGTGACTTTCTCACAATCACTCAAGTAAATGTAGTTACAGGGGCAGTGAGGTGTCACAGTGGAGGGGCAGCCAGGTGGCACAGTGAATAGAGCACCAGCTCTGAAGTCAGGAGGATATGAGTTCAAATCCAGTCTCAGACCAAACACATGACACTTAATAGCTGTGTGACCCTGGGGGAAAAAAAGTATATGTAGTTACAGATTCAAACTGTGATCTTACAGAGGGTGTAGTTATATTCCTGTTCTCTGAGTTGCTGAACTGAACTAATAAGTAAGAAAAGACTTTAAGAACTAGAATCAACAAAATTAGAGGCAGATAGGTGGTATAGCGAATAGGGTGCTGGGTCTAAAGTTTGGAAGACCTGAGTTCAAATCTGGACTCAGACATTACTAGCTGTGCGAACCTGGTCAAGTCACTTAACCTCCATCTGCCCTAGTTCCCTAGTTTCTTCAAAGGTAAAATGGAAATAATACCTCTACCTCACAGAATTGTTGTGAGCATCAAATGACATAATATTTGTAAAGCACTTAACACAATGTTATTGTTGTTTGTCTTTCATTCTTGAAGAGGACCATGACATCAAGGAGATGATTCCATGACATGCAACTGAATTAGATTTAAGTGACGGAGGGCTGTGCAAAGTTACCAGCCCCACTTTCTCCTCTGGAGCCATATGGGTCCAGTGGCAAGATATAAATCAAAATGACTGGAGATGGCCCTAGATGCAGTGGGAGACCTTGGCCTTTTTTGAGGTAAGGTCTTTCTCAGATCTCAGTTTGACTGAGGCAATGCTCATTCAGTGATTAACACAGTGTAGAAGCAAGTGATTAATACATGCTTTTTTCCCCCTTCTCACATTGACCATTTGAAATTCCAGAGAACTTCTGATGAATTATAGTACTCACTATCTGACATATAAATAATGAAATCAATATAGATAACACAAAACATCCATTTATGGACATGCCAGTTTAGGGATTTGTTTTGTTGTATTATGCAAATTTGTTACAAAGATTTTTGTTTTTCTCTTTTTATTTTCTTTCTCAGTGGGGGGAGAGGAGGGTAAAGTGGGAGGTAGGAAAAACAAATGCTTGTTAATTGAAAAAAGTAATTAAAACACCACTTATGTGTGAGTTATTATCATGCTAAAATGCTAATACAATTCTAATCTCAGGTGGAAAACCAGCAAAGAATGACAAGTCTATAATTCTGAGGTTAGGAAAGTGGAAGGTGGAGAAAAGGGACACTTTCAGCATTTTAACATCAAACAGCTCTGGGTTTAAGAAGCTCAGGCATTATGCCATATATAATACAGTGGGTCTTCCCAAGAGAACTTAGATTTTCACACAGGTTATATTTTCTTAATTTCTGGCAGCCATGATATCTCAAAGGAGAATATTAATTCAGTTCCTGCAGTGGTCACCCACACCATACACTATGGCAAAAGTCACTTATTTTCTGAGTATAAAATACACATTTTTTTTAGATTTCTAAAAATCAAATGACAGAAAGGACACAATTTACAAATTTTTAAAAAAAATGTAAAAGGGTGCTGAGTGATGGAACTAACCTATACTTATTAACAGCTAGACTCCTCCATTTGAAAGCATTTAGTAGAGAAGACTTTACAAGTAGCTACACTGTCTACTTATGGATAAGAAATGTGACTGTGATTTCACTGATATGAGAATGTTCCAGTGAAGAAATTTTCTAGAAATACAGATTGTTACCCTCTCTGCAACTTAGAGTTTTGTGGAATTGTCTTGAACACTGACAGGCTAGGTCAGTTGTGCAGGGTCATAAGCCAGGCTATGTTAGAGGGTGACATAAACCCATATTTTATTGGCTCTTAGAGAAGCTCTCTGTCCAATATACAATGTTGACTCTATTTCTTCTTATGAGTTCTGCTAAATATGTCTCATTCTCACTACTACTTCCCAATACTACCAAATCTATTTATTTTAGGCTTAGCTAAGTCTGCCAATTGTTAGGCTGAGAGTCCATCTAATTCTTCAAGGCTATGGAAAAGTGTTAGCCTTATTCTCATAGAAAAGCCCTTTTCCACTAACTTTTTAATAATTCTAGTATTCATCATACTTGTTCCTTTCCTTTCTCATTGATCAAGTGTCATCACCTGCCTCATTATTTCCCCCTCCTCAAATGAAATCACTGGCTTGTGATCCTCTCTCACAAAAGGAAGCCAACCCCTTGACAACCATAAATCTACAGTCCCCTGTTTTCTTTTTAAACAGAACCTGTTTTTAGATTAAAGTGTTTAATACTAATGAAAATTCTCACATTTATCTAGTTTTTGTGCTTTTATATTGAGAATGCACATAACTTTTAGAGGAGCATGAATATTTGGACAACATATTATTATTATTATTATTATCATTGTATATACCCCTTTTCAAACTTTAATACTTGGCCTGATTATTATTTGGATGTCAAAAAATGCCAACCATCTAGCAGTTTTGTGTGTATGTTTTCGAAGGCAGTTTTTACTACCTGTCAGCTTCACGGATGTGATTACTTTGTTGAATTTCTTCACTTGAAAGTGCATAGAAGAAAATGGACAATAAAAAGCATTAAAGAGTAGATTATAGTGACACTTTTTTTGTGGAAAAATATATATTTCTAGCTGTATGTGTATTTGTGCTTAAACATTCATAAAAGTAAGGCATTACTAAAAAAAAGTAAAGTATTACTTCAGTCGCATGAAAAAGCAATAAGTTCTGGGGAAGATGTCAGACTTTTAAATAGGTGAATTTCAGTATAAGTGTTTGGGGATAATGATGTATCTGAAAAGGTTTACCTGGGGGGGGGCGGGTAGAAATCAGGAAATGTGTTCAGCTTGGCAGAAAAAACTTCGTCATGACCTATGGATATCTATAAAATAGCAGAACCATTCAGAACCACGGACTTGTGAATCTGGAGCTTTAATGGTGGAAAACATGCTGCTCCTACAAAGGAATGGGAGAATGAGAGGAGAAGAGCACTGGACTCAGTCATGGTCATTATATCTCTTATGGCATAGAGCACAACCCTTTTATGTAAGCTTTAGTTCCCTATCTATGAAATGAAGAAGTCAAACTAGATAATCTTTAATGCCCATTCTAGCTGTAAGTCTTAGATCACAAGTAACTATCAGCAACCTATCTCTCCACATTTTCTTCCATGCCATGATTATTTGAGTCATTCGTAGCTCTTACCCTAGCGATAATGGTGGCTTCAAACAATGATATGTAGACTGGATTTGGCAAATACACTTCTTCCCATCTTCAGTCCTGAGTAATGATTTCTTCACTATTTTTACTCTCTGTTCTACTTGAGCACTTCCTTGCATGTAACCAAGGTTTGATGTGACAGGAGTGAGTGAACTCATAATCACAGATGTTTTAGCCAGTGATCTGTGTCCTGGAATTCATTGCCTGTCACCGCTATGGGAAAAATCTTTTATATGAGTAGAGATTTTAATAGTACCTGGACTGGAGTCATGAGAAAGATGATCTCATAGATATCACAGATGTAATGAGGAGTTGGGTGGGTGGGTGGGAGGAATGGCTCCAACAATTAGATCTAAGATTCACACACCATTTTAAAGGATAGAAAAGCATAATTCAGATAAATAATCAGATCACAAAATTATAAATTTAGACTTAGAAGAGAGCACATAAGTCATCTAGTCCAATCCCCTTATTTTACCGATTAGGAAACTAAGGCACAGTGATTTTACCTGACTTATTGCACTGGAAGAAAGTGACAAAGTTGGAATTGGAAATCAGTTCCTTTAAATCCAAGTCCAGTGTGCTATCTATTTAGATACTTGTTCCTTTCTTTTCTCATCGGTCAAGTGACACCACCTGTCAATTATTTTTTTTTCTCTTCAAACGAAATCACTGGCTTGTGATCCTCTCCCACAAAAGGAAGCCAATCCCTTGATAGCTCTGTGGGGATCTAAAAACTTAAATGGCAAAAATGTCATTAGAATAGATCAGAGATGGGGAACCTGCAGCCTTGAGGCCACTTGTGGACCTCTAGGTCATCAAGTGCAGCCCTTTGACTGAATCCAGGTGAATTTAGTCAAAGAGCCACATTTGAGGACCTAGAGGGCCACATGTGGCCTTGAGGCTGCAGGTTCCCCACACCTGGACTACATACTCCTTCCACAACCACCCAGATGGTAATCTTTCTGTGATTTGCTTAACAGTCTTCAAAACTGACTAATGCAAAAAAATACATCATCCTTTGTCAGTGTGCAGATGAGCCTCTTTTACCTTAAGGAGGTTATTTCTCAGACAGTAGCCACAATTTGTTCCTGGACAATACTTGAAGACTTTCCAATTAGGTAGGATCTTCCAGAGGCTGGATTCAGATGGCAGAGCTTTCAAGAACCCAATGTCATTGTTACCACATAAGAAGACAAAGGAAGAGAACTGTAGTGGAGGGGATATCTATTTTATCCAGACCCATGATTCCATTCATGTAGGTAGTTGCTGATGAGAAAACTTTTGTCAATAAAGGTCAGTCCCTGCTCCATTGTTCAGTGTATAGACTCAGAGAGTTACCCAATGCAATTAAAGATTGGGTGAATTGCCCAGGTTAGACACTAGGACATGTCAGAAGGAGGATTTGAACCTAGTTCTTTTTAATGTAGATAATGGTTATATCCATTATATGTGTGTATATTTGTGTGTGTCTGCCTGTACATATATCTGTGTATGCATATGTATGTATATATGTATGTAGGGATAGTCTATCAATACCTACTATCTATTTTCAGATTAAAATGCTATTATGGTAGTTTCCCAAAGATTGTCCAAATTCTTGTGCTGTGGTTTATTTTGTTGTATTAAATATTGCTTGAAAGCAAAGGTTATTAAATGAGGCTTGGAGGTATGTTTCTTATAAAGAAATCTGTTGCGATGACAAAATTGTAGAAATGACTTCCTGCTGGACATGGTAGCATTCAGCTATAAACCCTGCTGTTTGGGGGGCTGAGGCTGGTGGATTTCTTGAGTTAGGGAGTTCTTAACTGGAGCAGGGTAAATCTTGACATATTAACTAAATTTGAAATTAAGATGATGAACTCCTGAGAGCCAGGGCCATGAGGATTCTGGAGAGGTGAACCAACCCAATGTCAGAAATGGAGCAAGTCAAAGCTGCCATGATGATCAGTAGTTAGACTGACCTGTGAGTGACTCCTGAACTTTCAGATTGGACAGGATAAAAATTCCCAGTTTGAAAATAAGAAGAGAGAAAGAAAATTAAATGAAATGATGTCTCTAAATCCTGGTTGCTGTCCTTTGCAATCTAAGAGGATCAAAATGATATTACGATGTCAGGGTCAAGATAGAGTTTTTCAGCCATGGATGATCAGACCAACAACCTCAGAATGCTATACCACAGGTCAGGCATAAATAGTCCATATGAACATTTGGAGTGGAGATGTCTCTAAATTTTCACATCTCATGTTTCTTTTGAGCTACTGCAATTCTGCTTTGCTCATAGAGAGAGCACTTTGTTTGACATGGACATGCCATGCTGAACAGTCATGTGTCAATGTCTCTTATATCTTACAATTGATTCCAAATTTCTTCAGAGAGACCTTAAGAGTGTGCTTGTATTGCTTCTTTTGACTCCATGTGAATGCTTGCCTTCTGTGAGTACTCCATTCCATGAATGGAATCATGAGTCTGGATAAAATAGGCCACAATGTGGCCTGCCTATAAAAATTGCATTTCCTGAAGTAGAATTTGAATGCTTGGCAGTTCAACTTGAGAAATGACCTCAATGTCTGGCACCTAATTTTTCCAGGTGATCTTCAGAATCTTCCTAAGACAATTCAAATGGAAGTGATTCAGTTTCCTGGCATGGCCACTGCTATATATTTCAGGTTTTAAAGGCATACAAAGAGATCAGTACAATGCTCTGTCGACATTTAGTTTGATTGTCAGTTGAATACCTCTTCTCTCCCACCCTTTCCTTTGAAGCCTCCCAAACACTGAGCTAGCTCTGGCAATGTGTACATCAACCTCATTATCAGTATGTACACTTCTGGAAAATATGCTGCTAACATAAGTGAACTTATCCACAACATTCAAAATGTCTCCATTTGCTAGATGGTTCCACATATGGATGCTGCAGTGCTGGCTGGTGGAGAATCTCTGTTTTTTAGGTGTTAATTGTCAGGCCAAAATTAGTAAAAGCTGCAGAGAATTGACCCATATTTGTTGCTGCATTGAGTGCATAATCATCTGCAAACAAAAAGTAGTGCACCAACTCTCCCTCCATTTTAGTCTTGACTTTGAGCCTTCTCAAGTTAAATAATTTATCATCAGTGTAATAGTTGACCTTGATTCTGTTTTCATCCTTGTTGAAGGTGTTTGATAACATGACTGAAAACATCATGCTCAAAGGTATGGGAGCAAGCACACAGCTCTGTTTCATTCCATTGGTGACTGGGAAAGTTCAAGAACATTGTCTATTTTCCAGAAGCAATTCAAACATGCTGTTATAGAACTGGCATACAATACTAATGCACTTCTACAAGAACCAAATTTTGCCATGATCTTCCACAAGCCCTCATGACTGATAGTATCAAAGGCCTCAGTCAGATTGATAAATATTATATACAGACTTCTATTCTGCTCCTGGCATTTTTCTTGGAATTGCCAGACAGCAAATACCACATCAGCTATTTCTCAGCCCTGTCTGAAGCCACACTGGCTCTTTGGTAGATAGCTATCTTCCCTGTGAAGTATCATACTATTAAGGAGGACTCTGTCAAGAATCTTGTCAGCATTGACTAAGAGAGAGAACCCCCTGTGATTGTCACAGGACAATCTATTTCCCTTTCCTTTATAGGACAATGGAAGTATCGTTGAACTCCTGAGAGATAACCTCCTCTTGCCATATAACACAGAAAATTTATGTCAGCTTTCATACCCACAGTGAAACCCTCGCTTTGTAAATCTCATCTGTAATAGAACCAGCACCAGGTGTTTTTCCACACAAGAGGAACCTAATGGCATTCAAAACCTCTTCTTGATCTGGAAGTTTGACTAGAGAATGGTATGGGTAATGTCTCTTGACTAGTGCAAAAATTAGATTTAAGTGAGGCAGAATTGTGCAAAGTCATCAGCCTCACTTGCTCTTCTAGAGTCATCAGAGTCTAGTGGCAAGCCAAAGTCAAGATGACTGGTGATGGCTCAGAATGACCTTGATGTTTTTGATGTCTAACCAAGCTCTAGGAGCTCCACAGCATCTAGTTCATCTGCCTTCGTGGCCATTGGAACACATTGTTCTCATCTGACCATTGTGCTGGGGGAAGTCTTCGCGTGCTTAGTATTGACACCCCCTCCCCAAACTAATCTATGTTTCTGAGGCCCCTTGATTATCATCAACATGGTTTAGCCTATACACACATATTACAGCTTCTTGGAGCTACAGGTGAGAATTTGATAGCAGGTGTACCCTAAATGTGCAAAGCAGCCCTGATAAGGGCTGGGTATTCCTCACACTAGAGGTACTAATCTTCCCTGAACACTGTATACCCCTCTAATTCCTAAAGGTATATGTTAAAGATTAAATTGTTTTCCTATTCTTCATATCACTAAACTGAAATACAGTGCCTTGGTAGGACTTATCCCATTATTTTAGTAAATCTGTGGCAAGACAAGGGAAAATATTAATCTTTAGAAATCACAGTGTGATTAGTTCTCTATCCTCTACTGTACTATCCATTTGCTAATACTGACCCTTTATTATGTGACTCCTGTGCTAAAGAATGAAATTAAGTGTAGGCAAGTAATAAGGAGTGACTTACCAAATTAAAATTATGTCCACTATGAGGATAGTGATTCAAATTATGGAGAAAATTGGAATAATTTATCTTAGATCCAAAATTATGATATTTTAATTTTCTCCTCACATTCTCTGTTTTCCTTCACCTATTATCTAACTCAGAAGTCAATTTTTTTTTTAGTCTTTTAAGATCAAAAAATGTCTGGGAGCTAAGAGAAGGGGGGAAATGAGAGGAAGAAAATAGATGTGGAGAAGAAGAAGGCATGAGATTTAGTATTTTGTGAATCATATCATTTATAGGCAAGTGCTGGCAGTACCTTCGGAGTGGCTGAACTTTATTACTACAGAAAAATCCTGGAAGGAATAGAGCATAAATTATAAAATCTCAAAAAGTATAGAACACTGAGAAGCTCAAAGCATATAGTGGTACCATTGGAGGGAAAGAGGAGAGAAAAAGTGAGAAAGAGAAAAGAAAGTATGAAGTATAGAAGGGTGTCAGCAACTACTTCAGTGCCATGTGGTAGCCCCATTTCAATAGGTCATCAGCTCTAAATCTAGCCTGAAATTTAATGGAACTCTTCAATTTTAAGCCTCTTTGTTTGATAGAACAAATTTTATTGAGTGGATACTCAAAAAAAATGGGGTTGTTTAGGAAATAGCAACCTGACACCCATTTACCTCAGGGTTTCCCTCCCTACTGAGTCTTGAATGCTTTTTTCTAGTATCCCCTTCTCTAATAATGTTACCAACTTCCATAAATTCAATTATCCATCCCTAAGCAGATGATTCCAATACCTTACTATGTCAAGAGTGAAAGGAAAAGTTAATCACAAGTTTGAATCATGACCTACCAGATGTCTATTGGATATCTCTACCTGCTACACCTCAAAACCAATCCCTGCCTTGATTTTATCTATTTCTGTTGAGGTCACCAAAATCATTCCACTCATCCAGGTTTGCAACCTTGTCACTATCCTTGACTCTTTCCTCTTCTTCAGCCACCATATCTAATCAGTAATGAAGTCCTCTTAATTTTAGCTCCACAACATATCTAGTATATATTTGTCTCTTCAATCATATGTCCTTCACACAAATCTATTTGTCATCACTATCACCTCCCAACTATTCCAAATGCTCCCTAACTGGGCTCTCACATTCTAGTATTTGTCTCCAATTCACTCTCCAAAATGCTGCAAAAATAGACTTCCTCAAACATTTTTTAAATGTGTCATTCCCTAACTTTCAATGGTTCCCTATTTCCTCTAGGATAAATCAACAGGTATTTATTGAGTACCTACTATGTATCAGGCACCAAACCATTATCTTGAGGACACAAAGACAAAATGAAACAATCCCTGACTTTAAGGATTTTATATTTTGTTGGAGGAGACAATATTTACATATGAAGACCTATACAAGTTCTATACAACAAAAATACAAGGCATTTTGGGGGAAGGGGGAAGAGACAAAAGTAGCTGAGAGAATAAGAAAAGGTTTAAAGAAGATGACATTTCAGTTGTTTCTTGAAAAAAAATTAAGGATTCTTAGTTTGTCATTCAAGGCTTCTCATGATATGGCTTCAGTCTACCTTTCTTGGGCAGCTTTCTTGGACAACTGAAATTTACCAAACACAAACAATCTACCTTTCCAGGCTTACTTTAACTTATCTCCCTCATATACTCTATATTTTCCCCAAATGGCCATGCTTAGGTTCACAGATCTAGAACCAGAAGGGCCACAGAGAGGACATCTAATAGAACACTCATTTTATACTCACAGAAAGTGAGGGCCAGACAGTTGAAGTGACTAGCCCACTGTTTGAAGTGCAAAGGTTCTAAGTACAAAGACAAAATCTGAGCTTTGGTCTCATTCTCAGTTCAGGGTTTTTTCCAAGTTACCATGTGTCTTCTCAGTCTTTAGATGAGCTAAAACCCTGTGTTATGCCTATCATACTATGACTATCAAATCAACATGTAGTATTAAACTATGACTCTGTAGTAATTGTTTGTTGTTGTTTAGTCATTTTTCAGTCATATCTGACTCTTTGTGACAGGATTTGGGGTTTTCTTGGCAAAGGTACTGGAGTAGGTTGCCATTTCCTTCTCCAGCTCATTTTACAGATAAAGAAATTGAGGCAAACAGGGTTAAGTGACTTGCCTAGACACAGCTATTTAGTGTCTAAGGCTGGGTTTAAACTCAAATCTTCCTGACTCCAGGCCCAGAATTCTATCTACTGCACCACCTAGTTTACCCTTCCTATTCATTAGGCACTGGAGGAAAGGAAAAAGAGAATAAGTATTTATATAATGCCTTCTATGTGTCAGGCACTGTGCTAAGCACTTTACGAACATTATCTCATTTGATCCTCACAACAGATTTATAAGTTGTGTGTGATATTATCATCCCCATTTTACTCAGGAGACTGAGGCAGCTGTGTTAAGCGACTTATCCAGGGTCACACAAGTAGTGAGTATCTGAGGCTAGATTTGAACTTGTCTTCATGACTCTCTTTATCATACTGCCTATCTGCCCCAGAACTGGAAATAGAAATACAAAAATTAAAATAATCCCTAAACTTAAGGAGCTCATATTTTAATGGGGGAGACAAGCACATGCATACATATGTACACACAAATAGATATGTACACAAATATATATATATATGTATATATATGTACATATACTAATTTCTGAGAGATCAGAAAAAAGATTCATACATAAGATGATATTTGATCTGTATTTGAATTAAAAGAGGAATTTGATGAAGCAGATGGAGGGTGGAATGCATTCCACATCTAGGGGATAGCCAACCTAAAGGCATGAACATGATGTTGCCTAGATTACATTCTTTCTCCCCTTCTGCCTCTTACATTCCTCTCCTTCCTTTAAAACTCAGCTTATGTGCCAATTCCTATCAGAAAACTTTCCTTCCTCTCTATAGTTATTATTTTTCCTCCCTCAAATAATCATTCACAAATGCATTTTTTAATATATTATATTCTCCCAGTAATGCCGTGAGGGTAAGTTTTATATTTGTTTTTATTCTCCTCTAAGTGCCTTGAAGGCAAGGTCTATATTTTGTTTTGTCTTTGACATCTCAGCACCTAGCATAGTGCCTTGCTTATAGCAGGTATTAATAAACCCTTGTTGGTTAGCTACATGAGTGGACAGAACTTTCCTATACTTGTCTAATTTCAGAACTATTGTTTGCTTCCAAAGCAGGAAATAAAAATAGCTCACCATTGTAAAGTTGTTTAAGGTTTTCAAAACTCTTCATGAGATGAGCTTATTTAAACCTCATAACAACTCTATGTTCATAAGCACTAATGGAATTATTAAATCATTTTTTACAGATGGGGAAACCAAGATTCTGAAAGGGTAAATATTTGTCCAGGCTCATGTAACTTTGATATATAAGAAGCATGTCAAAAACCCAAGTTTGCCTAGCTCCAAATCTATGACTAGTAGTCCATCCATTATACCATACTTCCTTGGGTGGTGGAGGGGGAGAAAAAAAGTTCTAGTTTTATATTAGTTTGCATCCCATATACTCTTGGCTAAAGGAAGAGTAGGCTGCCAAAATATATGTGGAATAAGCAAATAATTGCCTTTGTATATATGGCTTCATTAAGATTTTTTAATGGTATTAGAAAACAAATAGAGCTTTGGAGGTAGGAGAGTGGAATCTTTGATTCTCTCTAAAATTGGTTATAGCAGCATAGGAACTCTCCTAGAAACATAACTCTTAGAGCTAGCAGTATCCTTATAGTTCATCTAAGTCAAGCCATTCTATTAGTTTATGGCACTGGGATCAGAGATATGAAGTACTTGGGCCAGATCACACAGCTAGTTAGTGTTAGAAACATTCTTTGCAGGTTTTCAGAACCTCTCTTTATGGGGTTCTTTTTGTACCTACCACACTGCCCTTCTCAGTAGCCTTTACTGGGTCCTCATCTAAGTCATACTTTCTAATTATAGGTGACCCATAGGGTTCTATCCTGGGCCCTCTTTTTTTCTCCCTATATACTACCTCACTTGGTGATCTCATCAACTCCAATGAACTTAGTCATCTTTGTGCTGATGATTCTCATATTTATCTTTCTCGTGCTAACCTCTCTGTTGACTTGTAGTCTTTCATCTCTAACTACCTATCTGAACTGGATGTCCAAGAGCCATCTTAAACTCAATGTGTCTAAAAATTGAACTCATTATCTTTCCTATTAAACACTCTTCTTTTCAACCTTCCCTATCACTGCCAAGGACACCCCTGTCCTCCCAGTTTTCTAGGTTCACAATGTAGGCATCATCCTCAGCTCCTGACTCTTTTCTGCCTCTCCCCCTGTATTAATCTGTTGCCAAAGTCTATTGATTTCCCCTTTGCAACATCTCTCATCTATGTTCCTTTTTCTCCTCTGATAGTGCCACTACCTGGTGCAAGTCTTCATTACGTCATGCAATAGGCTGTGGTGGGTCTACCTACTTCAAGTCTTACTCTACTCCAATTCATTCTCCATTCCTTTTCTTAAAGTTTACAACTGATCAGGTCACGTCCTTACTCAATAAACTCAAGTAGTCCCCTATCATCTCCAGTATGAAATACAAAATTCTCAGGCATTCATAGCCTTTCAATACTTATCTCCAACCCCAACTTTTCTCATCTTCTTACTCCCCTCCAGGCTCTCTTTGTTTCAGTATCACTGGTTTCCTTGCTGTTCCATAAGCATTTGCCTCTCTCTCTCTCCTCTGGAGCATTTTCTCTGTCCTCCATTCTTGGAGTGCTCTCTTTTTCTCCTCATTTCTACCTCCTGGCTTTCTTAAATTGCTTCAAGCTTCAACTAAAATACCATCTTCTACACAAAACATTTCCCAACCTCTCTCAATTCTGGTGCTTCTTAGCCTTTTAATTATTTCCTGTTTCTAGTGAATGTAGCTTGTTGGTGCATATTTGTTTGCTTGTTTTTTCCTCCCCTGGACTGTAAGCTCCTTGAGGGACTTTTCTCTCTTTTTATATCCTCAGCACTTTTCAAGGTGTCTGACACTTAGTAGGATCTTAAAAAAAGCTTATTCAGTGACCTACAAGATCAGAACCCAAAGGTTTTGATTCCCAGTCTTGTGTTCTTCTCTTTAGAAGCAGAAAAAAAAAATGGAGAAAAATCTATTACTTCATTAGGTGCCACTAAGTGGAAGTCAACTTTCTAGAATACCAGAGAATGAAATAACTTCATAAAGGTGGATGCTAACCATAGTGAAACTCCCAATTAAACTTCCACAGTGAAAATGACAGCCAAATTAATTGGATTATTGAATTTAAAAAAGAAATATTCAGAGGCTTCATGAAATAGTAAAAATGGAGCCATTCTCAGAATCAAGAAGATATGGGTTTAAATTCCACTTCACTGAGTATGCATGAAATAGTGATCACAGCACTATCTTCATGGTCGAGATGAGGGTTCAAATTTTGCCTTTGGCACATTCTTGTTCTGCAACCCTGTCAAGTAAATTACTTAATCCTTCCTGTAGTCAGGCAAATTCCTAACCCTATATATCCTTGAGGAGGTGCCAATCACAATTGCCAAAGGGTCCTTTCCTCATTAAGCATACTCTTCATAAACAGGTAAATACCTCTCAATGAAAAAAAAAAGTAAACAACCTGATCATGATGTTAATTACATGCAGATATTCACAGATACATCTACTACAAGGGTTCTTAACCTTTTTTTTTTTTTTGGATTATGGACACTATTGGCAGTCTGGTAAAGCCTACAGGTCCTTCATCAGAATAATGTTTTTAAATGCATAAAATAAAATACATAAGGCTATAAATCAAACCAATTACATCAAAACACAATTATCAGGGGTTTTTTTGTTTTTGTTTTTGTTTTTTTTTTTAGTTTGTAGACCACAGATTAAGATATCCAGAATTGTATTATGCCAAATGTGTATTTTCTTGATACATAGATGTTTGAGGGCTGTTTCCAGAAACATAGAAACATGGAACATAGAAGCTCAGACATGCTTTCATCATGGAGAGAATGAAGTAACACTGGGAAGTTACATGATATATGTTTACATCCAAGGCCACTAATGCATAAATCAGACTTTCTTGAGTTGTCTAAATGATATCTTTCCTAACCCCACCCCTAAACCGAGTCCCTGAGATTAGACTGAGTGGGCTAAGCAGATGGGTTAATTCTAGTGAAAAGAACAATCCTGCTCACTTAGCATTTTCCTTAATCTACTGGATCAATAAGCTACCTAATATTCTTAAACCATGGTAAGTGATAACAAGAAATACACCAAAGGAATTCATAAAGAAAGTTATCTGTATTCACAGTATGCTATTCATGTATCATTTTTTAATTCACAGTAGATGGAAACCACAATAATGCTTTGAAGAAACAATGTGGGTAATGAGTTAATAGTTCATTGGTGGTATCCTAGGCTTCAGAGTATAAAATGTGATTTTCTGTCCCTGCTTCATGAAACTTCATGAAAATTTAATAATCATAATAATAATAACAACAACAACAATAATACTAGCTATAAATATTAGCTATCCTTGATGTAACACTTTGATGTTTGCTAAGTGCTTTACAAATATTATCTCATTTTATCCTCACAACAACTTAGTAAATAGAAGTTATTATTATCTCCCATTTTACAGTTGAGAAAAATGAGGCAGGCAGAGATTAAGTGATTCATCAAGGGTTACACAGTGAATAAGTGTTTGAACACAGATTTGAACATTAACATGACCAACAATGATTTGAATCATTGAATGATTTAGAAACTCTGATCAATGTAATTATCAACTACCATTCTGCAAGACTGATGATGAGGCATGCTCCTCACTTGAATGATGGACTCAAGGAATAGAATGAGAACAATATTTTTGGACATGGTCAATATGGGAATTTGTTTTGCTTAATATTGTGTATTTGTAACAAATGTTTTTTTTCTCTTTTTCTCTCCTCTAGGAGAGGTCTTAGAGGGCAAAAAACAGATGTTTAATTTGAAAAACAAATTAAAAATTTTTATTTTAACTTCAAAAGAGATAGGAACTAGACATCTGATTTCATTGATATAATAATATTAATATTATATAACATTTATATAGCACTAACTATGTGCCAGGAACACTACTAAGCACATTAAAATTATTATCTCATTTGATCCTCACAATTTAGGAAACTCAGATGAAGAAGCTCCCTCTACCAATACAGATCTTACCTTCCCCTGCCACTTACAGGTTGAGAATTGCCTCAAGCATTGTGGAGGTAAATGATTTGCCAAGATCATACATCAAGTTTGTGTCAGAGGTGAGCCTGGAGCCCAGGCCAGATCTCTATCCACTATACCATGCTGTCTCTCATAAGTGGCAAAATATAGTGACAAAATTCAATAAGAATATTGATGATGCTTGTTGATTGACTAGCAAACATTGAATAAGTGCTCATGAGTTGGATGGTCCATCTAGATCTGGTCAAAATAAAGAAGTTTTTCAAATTTGTTGCAATTAGAAAGGTTCTGAGGCCTCCACAGAATGACACTGAAGCCCATTAAGTCAAGGGGATTGGAACAAAATAGGGCAATTCAATTTATCCTTAGAAGATTGTCAGTCTCAAACATATTAAGTAGCAATTATTATCTGTTTGAAATAGAGAACATGAATTGGGGTTTCTTTCAAGATGAGATCAATTAGTTTCAGGGAGATTATTTGGGGAATGTCCTGTATATGGAATGTCCTTAGCAAATTACTTTACCAACTCTGCCTCTATTTTCTCAATTTTAAAATGGGACTTATACCACTATGTCATAGAGACATCTAAAAGTAAGATTGGAGAATAGGTGTGATAGAGTTTTGAAAATTGTGAAGCATCAAGCAAGTGTAAGATGCTTGGTGTCAAATAAATATTCCTAAAGCAAAAATCTGCCCAAATCATTTCCTTTCTCAAAAGTCTCCAATGGTTCCCTTTTGCCTCTAGGATAAAGTCTTTTGGAAGTGGAAACGTGCAAAGTTCTTAGCTTGCTTTCTGAAAGCTTTCACAATCTACTTCCAATCTATTTTTGCAGGCTTGTTGTGCATTTATATTTTCCATGTACCATAAGCTGTACAAAGACTACTTACTTGCTATTGACTACACATGGCACTTGTTTTTCTTTGCTATGCCTTTTCATAAACTGTCCTCCATGCCTGGAATGTATCCCTTAATCACTTTCTTTTTAGAGAAACTTTGACTTCCTAAAGCATAGCAGTCTAAATGCTATCTCCTACAATAAATCTATCCTGTTTTTCCCCTGTTGTGAGCACACCAATCCTAAAAATTAGTGTCTTTTTGAATATATTTGTATTTAAGTTTCTGTGCTTGTGTAATTTTCTCCTGAATAGAACATAAATTCCTTGAAAGTAGATATTGTTTCATTTTTGTTTTTTTGTATCACTGGAGGCAGAGACAGCTAGGTGGCACAGTGGATAGAGTGCTGGCCCTGGAGTCAAGAAGATTCATTCTGAACAATCAGAACAAAAAGGAAAAGTCATAAGGAAAGACAAAACAAAACAAAAAGACACAAAACACACAAAAAAGTGAAAATAGTATATTTCTATCTGCATTCAGACTCCACAGTTTTTTTTTCTCTTTATGTGGATATCATTTTCCACCATGAATCCTTCGGAGTTGTCTTGGATCATTGTATTGCTGAGAAGAGCCAAGTCTATCAGAGTTGATTATTGTGCAATGTTACTGTTACTGTGTACAATGTTCTTCTAGTTCTGCTCATTTCACTCAGTATCAGTACAGGTTTTTCTGAAATCTGCTTGTTCATCATTTCTTATACCACAAAAGTATTTCATTACATTCATATACCACAACTTGTTCAGCCATTCTTCAATTGATGGGCATTCCCTCAATTTCCCATTCTTTGCCACCACAAAAACAGCTGCTATAATTTTTTTTTGTACAAGTAGGTTTTTATGTGTTCTTTTTGGGATACAGATCTAGTAGTGGTATTGTTGGATCAAAGGGTATGCCCAGTTTTATAGCCCTTTGGGCATAGTCCCAAATTATTCTCCATACTGGTTGAATCAGTTGACAATTCCACCAGCATTGAATTAGTGTTCCAATTTTCCCACATCTTTTCCAAAATTTATCATTTTCCTTTTCTGTCATATTAGCCAAAGTTGAAGGTATGAAGTGGTTCCTCAGAGTTGTTTTAATTTTCATTGCTCTAATCAATAAGTGATTTATACCATTTTTTCAGATGACGATAGATAGCTTTAATTTCTCCATCTGAAGAAGGTCTGTTTATATCCTTTGACAATTTATCAATTGGGTGATGACTTGTATTCTCATAAATTTGACTCATTTCTATATATATTTGAGAAATGATGGCCTTAGACACTTACTAGCTCTGTGACCCTGGGCAAGTCACTTAACCTCTGTTTCCACTTCATCCACTGGAGAAGGAAATGTCAAACCACTCCAGTATCTTTGCTAAGAAAACCCCATATGGGGTCACAAAGGGTTGGACACAACTGAATGACTGAAAAACAACAGCAACAATCACCAGAGCCTAGCACAGTGTCCAAAAATAGTAGACAATTAATAAATGCTTGTTCCAGAAATGAATGAGCAATTTCCATCTAATTTTATAATTAGGATCTACTGTAATCTTTGAAAAGGGAGATTAAAGTTATATAAACAACACATTACAATATTTTATTTTAACTTGCTTGGGAAGGGAAAAAAACATTTATATAGTATATACCATGTGTCAGGAATTGTGCTAACAGTACAACAACTCTGCAAAGTTGGTGCTGTTATAATTGTGATTTTCACGGTTGAGGAAACAGAGACAAATACAGGTTAACTTATTTACCCAAGATTATACAGCAAGTGTCTGAGGTAAAATTTTTAACCCAGGTCTTCTTGACTTTAAGCCCTATGTACTGCACCACCCATGGAATGAGTTATACTTATTTTTCATGTTTATACCTGCAGCAAAGATCAGAGGGTTTTGTACACACTGGGCACTTAATAAATGTTCATTTTGGAGGCAGAGTCAAGATGATGGAGAAAAGGCATCAACTTGCCTGAGCTCTATCCAAAACCCCTGCAAACATTTTTAAATAATGCCATAAAACAATTCCTGCAGTGGCAAACTCACAAAAGGATGGGCCGAAATAATTTTCTAGTCAAAGACAATTTAAAAGGTTGGCAGGAAAGGTCTGTCACACCTTGGGTGAGAGAGGAACACAGTCCACTCAGGCCACACTAGCACAATTCTGGCCCCAGCAAAACAGGAGCAGGCCTTAGGAGCAATGGAATTAGTAGCAGCAGCAGCTGCTTCCAGACTTCTCAGCCCACAGATAGTAAATAGGGTTGAATACCTGATCATAAAAAGATTACAGGGGTCTCTTTGCTAGTGCTACAGCAGGCCCCTGTTGCTTTGCACATACTCAAATCTGGGTTGCATCCCTGGGTGGCAATCCCAGGGCAAAGAGGAGCACTAGCACACCAGAGCTTGTAGATACAGTGGAGCAGGGACACTCATTATAATTCCAGGGCAGAAAAGAATGCTTGTGGTCACTCACAGATCAGAGAACAGGCCAGGAGAAGAGTAAATACTTCTCCTTAGTTCATACCATCTTGGAAGAACAGAAAGCTTACAGGTCCCTAAAAGTATCTCTCAAAACAGCTGCACAAAACCCCTGAAGATTGGGACCGTGTGCTCTCCACCCTGGAAGCAGAGATCCATCTTAACAAAGTGTTAAAAGTCAAGAAATAGACTGGGAAAATGAGCAAACAACTCTGTTTCTGAAAATTTTGACCATAAAAAGTTACTATGGTGACAAGCAAGATCAGAACACACACTCAGAAGAAGATAACAAAGTCAAAGTTCCTATATCCAAAGCCTCCAAGAAAAATATGAATTGGTCTCAGGCCATGGAAGAGCTCAAAAAAGATAATGAAAACTAAGTAAGAAAAGTAGAAGAAAAATTGAGAAGAGAAATGAGAGTGATGCAAGAAAATCATGAGAAACTAGTCAACAGCTTCCTAAAGCAGAAAGAAAAAAATATTGATGAAAATAACACCTTAAAAAACAGACTAGGCCAAGTGGTAAAAGACGTTTGAAAAGCCAACAAGGAGAAGAATGCCTTGAAAAGCAGAATTGACCAAATGGAAAAGGAGGTACAAAAGCTCACTGAAGAAAACAATTCCTAAAAAATTAGAATAGAGCAAAGGGAAGCTAATGACTTTACAAGAAATCAAGAAATTATAAGACAAAACGAAAAGAATGAAAAAAAAGTGAAAACAATGTGAAATATCTCATTGGAAAAATCAACTGACTGGAAAATAGATCCAGTAGAGATAATCTAAAAATTATTGGACTACCTGAAAAAAAAAAACAGTCAAGACATCGTCTTTCAAATAATTATGAAGGAAAAATGCCATGATATTCTAAAACCATAGGGTAAAATGAAAATTGAAAGAATCCACTGATTACCTCCTGAAAGAGATCTCAAAATGAAAACTGCCAGGAATATTATAGTCAAATTCCAGAGTTCTCAGGTCAAAAAGAGAATATTGCAAACAGCCAGAAGGAAATAATTCAAGTATTGTGGGGTCAAAATCAGGGTAACACAAGATATAGCAGCTTCTACATTAAAGGATCAGAGGGCTTGGAATATGATATTCTAGGAGACAAAGGAGCTATGACTACAACCAAGAATCACCTCCCCAGCAAAACTGAATATAATCCTTCAGGGGGAAAATGGAAATTCAATAAAATAGAGGAGTTTCAAACATTCTTGATGAAAAGACCAGAGCTAAATTAAAAAAAAAAAAAAGACTTTCAAATACAAGACTCAAGATAAACAAAAAAAGCTAAAAAGGAAAGGGAAATGATAAAAGACTTAGTAAGGTTAAACTGTTTCATTCCTATATGGGAACATGATATTTGCAACTCATAAAAACTTTCTCATTATTAAGGCAGTTAGAAGGAGTATATATAGACAGAGGGCACAGTGTGAATTGAATATGAAGAATGATCTTTTAAAAATAAAATTAAGGAGTGAAAAATAAGAATGTACTAAGAGAAAGGAAAAGAGAGAGTTATAATGGGGCCATTTATCTCACATGAAAGAAACAAGGAAAACCTTTTATAGTGGAGGGGAAGATAGGGAAGCGAGTGAACCTTACACCCATCAGAGCCTTACACGCAAAAAGTGAATAATATACACACTCAATTGAGTCTCGAAATCTATGTCATCCTACAGGAAAGTAAGATGGGCAGGGGATAAGAAAAAGGAGGGGAGTTGATAGAAGAGAAGGTACATTTGGGAAGGTGGTAATCAGAAGCAAAACACTTTTGAGGAGGGTCAGGATGAAAGAAGAGAGAAAATAGAATAAACAGGGTGGGGAATAGGATAGAAAGACATTTAGCAATCCTAACTGTGAAAAAATATATAATCAAATTTCTCTGACAAATGCCTCCTTTCTTAAATATACAGAGGAGTCGAATTTATAAAAAAAAAAAGAGCCATTACCCAATTGACAAATGATCCAAAGATATGAAGCATTTTCAGAGGAAGTAAGCAAAATCATCTATAGTCATGAAAAAATGCTCTAAATCACTCTTGATTGGAGAAATGCAAATTAAAACAATTCTGAGGTACTACCTTATACTTACTAGATTGACTAATAAGACAGAAAAGAAAAATAACTAATGCTGGAGAGGATGTGGGAAAAATGAGACATTAATGCACTATTGGTGGAGTTGTGAACTGATTCATAGCCTTTGACCTAGCAATACCACTACAAGGTCTATATCCCAAAAGAGATAAAAAACAAAAAGGAAAAGTACATATATGTAAATATATCTATATATGTAAATATCTATATCTATATCTATCTATGCACACATTATACATATACATATGTATATAAGTACATTTGTATATATATACAAATGTAAATTTACATACACACACACACACATATATATATATACATACACATACACACACACATATATATGAAACAGCCCTTTTCTTGGGGCACAGAATTAGAAATTGAGGAGATACCCAACAATAGGGGAATGGTTGAACAAATTGTGGTATGATATTGTGATGGAATACTATTGTGATATAAGAAATGATGAGCAAGATGCTCTCTGAAAAACCTGGAAAGACTTACATGAGCTGATACAATGTGAAATGTACTGTGTACAAAGTTGCACTGATATTGTAAGATGATCAGCTGTGAATTACTTAGTTATTCTCAGCAGTACAATGATCCAAGACCACTTAGAAGGATTTACACTGAAAAATGCTGTCCATCCTCAGAGAAAGAACTGGTGCTATCAGAATACAGATTGAAGCACACATTTTTAAACCTTATTTTTCTTAAGGATTTTTTTTTTTTGGTCTATGTTTTCTTTCACAACATGACTAATGTAAAATATATTTTGTATGACTATACATGTAATTGGGGAAAAATAAAATATTAAGTAAATTCAATTTTTTAAAAATGTTAATTTAATTAAACTGAATTGTTAAATTTGAGGAGAATTAATCTGCCTGCTATCTATAGGATTTTTAAAACTAGAGTAAGACTGGTGAGAGTAAGAAGGGGGTTAGACTACCCAAGAGGTTCTAACTATTAGAAGTAATATAAAGGATGATGTAGATCACGAGTTCTTAACTTTTTGTTTTTCATCATAGACATCTTTGACTGAGTAGTGAAGATTATGGACACCTTATGATAATGTTTAAAAAATAATTGAAGAAAATGCTGTTTTAATTAGAGGTTGAGGAAAACAAAGATGTCATTTTCCTCCCATCTAAGTTTATGAACCTCCTGAAATCTAAATGTGGACCCCATAAATTCCCATGGACTCCAGGTTAAGAATGCCTAATTTAGACTAAAGGAAGAAATTAAAGAAGTGTGAATCCAAAGGGTGAAAAAAAAAGAGAAACAGAGAAAATATTTGGTCTAGTGTGGCAGAATGAATGATTTAATTTGTAAAAGTAAAGATGGAACTAAACGATTTTCAAGGTCCTTTTCTGTACTCCACTAGGATTTCTTTATCCTCTTCCAGGCTGCTAGATAAATGCATATGCATTCCTCTTTCTTATCTTTACTTCCAATTTGAGGATGCTTGTGTGATGTGTTTGTATGTGCCCATTCTGTAAGAGTACAGCAGTTCTCAAACTTCTCTTCTAAGTCTCTCTTCACAGGTAACAAGTATCAGAATCAGCCTATACACTGCTCCGGCAGAGGTCTCAGCAGGGGCTCAGTGTGCAAACTCAGACCCTTGTCACAACAACTAGGTCTGTTTCATTCTAATGATGTGGATTGTGGGCAGTATGAATAAGGTTCCTGTGCCTTCAAGACATGAAAGAGTTTCTTGAAGCAAGGTCGCAAAAACTATTTTTAACAGTGAAGTCAAATCTTATTTAGATTCCTCATGGGTCACTAGGGCCATCCAAGAAGGACAAAGGACTTGGTAGATAGAGTTTTCTCAGTTTCTGGAATTTCTTTGCACACACTAGTAAAATTGACTCTCAAAATCTGCTCAAAGTTAGAGGATGGTTTGGACTTAGTTGGATTTGCTGTTAGTCAATACCTACAACAGAAATAATTGGAAATGCCTTCATTTTTATGAAGCTGATGCTTTTATAACACCTGCTTCTGACTTGTCTATCAGACACCTTGGTACACTTATACACCTCAGTACACTCAATACAGTATCCCAAAAATCATATTATAGTTTTAATCAATAAAAGCTTAATAGTTTAATAAGGTAATAAGAATAATTCATTTAACTCTTTAAGGTTTGAAAAGCATTTTGTAAAGATGATCTCATCTAATCTTCTCGACAACCCTGTAAGGCAGGTACTACAGATAATATCCTGCCCATTTTACAGATGAAGAAATTAGAAATCAAAGAGGCTAAGTGACTTGCCCATGGATACACAGATAGTAATTATAAAATATAAGATTTAAACCCAGGTCTTTCTGACTCCAAGGTCAGTGCTCTACCTATGTATACCAAGCTGCCTCTCTAATCATTATACACAGAGACTCTATTTAATGAAAATGTTCAACTAGGCTCCCTTGACTGGTGATTTCCCCACAATTGGGAAATGGAGAAGCTGGGATCTGAACCTAGATCTTTGGTCTCTGAGGACAGTATCCTTTTCACCACATCATTCTATCTCTCAATAAAATGCCTCTCATGTGAAAGGGTAGGTTAGGCAGATTAGGTAGATTAGACTATAGGGTATGATTTTGAAGAGCACAAGGAAAAATCTCTGCTGCCAGAATATTTCCCTCACTAGTTCATTTTATTGACTAACATCTCATTGGCTTAATGAGTATTGAGTAAAGCACTGAAGGTAGCTGTTAAATGCAAATCTTAGCCCAGAGGCATGACATATTATCTATTATCAGCCATTAACATCTTAGACCAGCTGAACTTATCTGCTCCTTTGCAAAACTTCTTCAAAATAGGGACCAAAGTACGAGTATGTTTTACTGAAAAAGAGAAAGAACAGCTGGGAGCATAGGATGCTACCCAGTTGGGGAAAGAGGCCACACTGGGAAAAATTATGTAGCCTTTGGGAAAATAAATAGGTACTTGTGGTTCATTTCAGAAGGAAGGAGGGAGATACCAAAACAGTGGATGGGGTCACTGAAATCAAACTTCGCTAAATTCATTATTTTTTCTAAGACTCACCTTCACTATGTCTCTAGTTCTGCTTCAACTTTAATAACTATATGGGGTACAAAGCACTAGGCCTGTAGACAGGAAGATAAGTTCAAGTCTAGTGATTACCTAGCATTTCTAAAGGCCACCAAAATGGTCTTCTAATAACAGACGCACAGTCTTCTATGATAAGTCTTCTCTATCAGAAGGCTTTCCAAGGCTTTCTTCCAGGAAGAGTCTATTCTCTGCTGGTAGAGCCTTTGATTATAATTATTAACGTTAAAATTTTCTTTTTTTAATGCTTAACAAATCTTAAGTTTTTTCCAGGCTTATTTTCCACATGTGAATATAGTTAAGACCATTATAATAAGAGATGAGCATCCCTTCCCCCAGCAGTATCTACCCAGGCTCCGGATCGGGCAGAATTCAGGAATTCATAGAGGACAAGCAGCAGGGCAGGGTAGGAGAGGGCAGAGAAATCCATGAAGCCTATCATGGGGAGGTGCCTATCTGTCCTTAATAATCAGTGCCCTGCCTAACTCTCAGTACCAGTCAGCTCCATGCCATATTCCTCAGCAGTTCATGGCTTATTCCTCAGAGGTGTTCCTCTAGGCACTCCCAAGGCCCTGAACCTGTGGATACAAGCAGATATAGGTCTTGCTGTCATATATATTCTAGCCTGAAAAGTTTCTTAGGGAGTTTTGTATCTTAGGAAGATTACATGGTGCAACAATTAAAAGTTTCTGTTTCAACAAGTATGTTATTCTTCAATTAGTTCAATATGGCTCCACGCCCTTATTTTAATGATTATGGGGAAATGTGTTAACAACTACCATCTGTTCATTCACAGGAAAGTATGTGAGATGGGAGGCATAACAATAGATGTTGGATTTAGAATGGGGCACTGTATGCCATATTCATTTTCTCAGTTTTCAGTTCTTCAAACTGCCTCACCTGTCAATAAAAGTAAGAGTTCTGGAAAACCGATAGTCTGGTCTGTTCTTACTGCCTCCTGACAATATAGTCATGATCATAGTCCTTGGCTCTGAGGGCATGGGTACAGTTCTATATAGTGCTGTCATGTTGTCTCATATTCCTAAATCTTTGAGACAGTCACTATGTCATTTGAGTATCTTCTCCTTTCTGGGAAATGGTTCCTTTTCAAACTATCATCAGTCTTGGAAAGTTTGGCATAGAATTAATACTGGAGTTCATATTAGCTTTTGCCATGTGTTGAGAGGCTACTGCTTGCTAGTACAAGAAAGATAGGTGAAGAGGTACAGCCAAGATGGTGGGCATCAGGCAGGGACTCACCCCAACCCTCCTCCACATTCCTCCAAATACCTTTAAATTATGACTCTAAAAATGTTCTAGAGCAGCAAAACCCACAATAAGATGGAGTGAAATGATTTTCCAGTCCAAGATAACTTAGAAAGTCATTAGGAAAGGTGTGTTGTACCAGAGTGAAATAGAAGCATAGTGCATTGCAGACTGTGCCATTGTAAGACTGGGCCCCAGAAAACCAGTAGCAGGTCTCAGGCAACTGAATTAGTGGAGAAGTGTTGTTTTCCAGACCTCTCAGATCACAGATACCAAAGACAATTTGAAAAGTCAATAGGCAAGTTTTGATGCACTTGGGTGAGAATGAAGCAGAGTCCAACACAGGCTGTGCCAGCATAGCTCAGGCCCCAGCAAACCAGTATGTGGGACAGAGACCAGTACTGAAATTCAAAATAAAGACCTAGTTACCTTGAAAGCAGAAAGGAGTGTATTGCTTTCTCATGAGAAAGGGTACCACCCCTGGTCGCCCTAATGGCACTGGCCAGGGAGGACGAGGACCGGCACAAGTTGGTTACAGAAAGCAAGTCTTATTTATACCCTAACATGAGTTCCTCCTCCCCAAACCCCTTTCCCCTATCCTGCTGGCTGGGCTTCACGGGGCACAATCTATTTACGGAAATCTTCTCCAGCAACAGAGTACACAAGTTTGCCTGGACACAAGAAAAGGTGGGAAGTCTTGCAAAGGTAGCTTGGGATTAGGGTTATTCTATTCTTTCTGCTGTGTGCTTAAAACCAGGATCTGAGGGGGTTTTGACAAGGTCAGAAGGGAGTGTGTTTCAACAATACAATTTAATTCCTAGAGAAGGTCACCTGCAACTGGTGTCTCCAATTTCTCTCCTTCCACTCTTCTTACTATCTGGCTTCTGAACTTTATCTCTCTCCAAATAACCAGTGATCTCTTAATTGCTGCCCTTTGTTAACTATTAACAAAAACTATTAACCCTTTGAGGAGGCTTCACTTCTGAGAGATCATCTCTCACACCAGGAACAGGCCTTGGGAGTGACTGAATCAGCAGTGGCAACAGCAGTGGTTGTTCCAGTGCTCTCAGCCCACAGATGGTAAGTAGATGGAATTCCTGATTCCATCTGATTCCTGATTCCATGACTACACAGATCTATTTGCTAGTACTCTGTTGCTTTGCCCATCCTTAGGTTCCAGGTCATAGTCCTGTGTGGCAGTCCCAGGGTGAGGAGGAACACTAGTACATGCAGCCACAGGGTAGTGCGGCCATTGTCAGTTCAGTGCAGAAAAGAGTGCTTATGGTCACTCAGACCAGAGCACAGACCAAGAGAGTAGTAAACACCTCTCTTATATCATCAGCCTTGGAAGAACTGAAAACTTACAGGTCCCTAAAAGTATCTCTGAAAACAGCTACACAAAATCCCTGAAGCTTAAGACAGTGCACCCTCCACCCTGAAAACAGAGATCCACTTTAACAAAGAATTAAAAGTCAAATAGTTGGCTGGAGAAATGAGCAAACAACAGAAAAAGAAAAAATTCTGACTATAGAAAGTTACTATGGGGCCAAGGAAGATCAAAACACATACTCAGAAGGCAATAAAGTCAAAGCTCCTACATCCAAAGCCTCCAAGAAAAAGATACATTGGTCTGAGCCCATGGAAGAGTTCACAAAGGATTTTGGAAATCAAGTAAGAAAGGTAGAGGAAAAATTGGGAAGAGAAATGAGAGAGATGCAAGAAAATCATGAAAAACAAGTTAACAGCTTGGTAAAGGAGACACACACACAACACACAACAAAAAAAAATACTGAAGGAGAAAAAAAAAAAGGACCTTAAAAGATAGACTAGACTAAATGGAAAAAGAGGTCTAAAAAGCCAATGAGGAGAAGAATGCCTTAAAAAAGTACAATAGACCAAATGGAAAAAGAGGCACAAAAATTCACTTAAAAAATTAACTCTTTAAAAAGTAGAATTGGCTAAGTGGAAAAGGAGGTACAAAAGCTCACTAAAGAAAATAATTCCTTAAAAATTAGAATTGAGCAAGTGGAAGCTAATGACTTTATGAGAAATCAAGGAACAATAAAACAAAACCAAAAGAATGGAAAAAAATAGAAGGCAATGTGAAATATCTCATCAGATAAACAACTGGCCTGGAAGATAGATCCAGGAAAAATAATTTGAAAATTATTGGACTACCTGAAAGTCATGATCAAAAAAAAAAAAAAAAAGAGCCCAAACATCATCTTTCAAAAATTATCAAGGAAAATTGCCCTGATATTCTAGAACTTTTAGAAAGTAAAATAGAAATTGAAAGAACCTATCAATCATCTCCTGAAAGAGATCTCAAAATGAAAACTCCCAGGAATATTACATCCAAATTCCAGAGCTCCCATATCAAGGAGAAAATATTGCAAGAAGCCAGAAAGAAACACTTCAAGTATTGTGGCACCACAATCAGGGTAACACAAGATTTAGCAGCTTCTACATTAAAGTATCAGAGGGCTTGGAATATGATATTCCAGCAGGAAAAAGAGTTAGTATTACAACCAAGAATCACCTCCCCAGGAAAACTGATTATAATCATTCGGGGGGTAAAATGGATTTTCAACAAAATATAGGACTTTCAAGCATTCTTGATGGAAATACCAGAGCTAAATAGAAAATTTGGCTTTCAAATACAAGACTCAAGGGAAGCATAAAAAGGTAAAAGTGATTCTTCAATCAACGAATATACATTGAGCTCCAACAATTTCAAGGCATTATGGAAGCCACTGTGGGGAATGTAAACATTATGTTATATGATCACTGTCCTCAGAGACTTACAATCTAAGATATATTGTAGATACATATGAAAAATTTGCACAATATAATGGAAAGAGAACCAATTTTGGAACAAGAACGTAACCAAATTACCAAATTTGTTTCCAGAAACTCATCATATAATTTTGGAATGAGATATACATTTTCATACACACACAAACACATGCACACACACACACATACACACATATTTCTTAACTATACTTATTTCTTGCAAAGAAAGGATTAGGAGGCAAAGTGAGAAGAGGAGAAAGGGTTAATTAACATTAATGTCTTCTAAAGGAAAACAAAGAAAAAAGAGAGTAAACAAAACATTTTTCAAAGTCAGAAGAAAACATGAAAAGGTATGTTATTTTTGGAAGCAACAAAATTGTAAAAATAATTATATATGAACTTTAAAAAATTATGGAAAGCTGAGCCTCATTCTTTCACATACAATATTCTTTTCCTCACTATGTAAACATTTTCATGTTTGTCAGGCTCAGAATAACGGAAAAATTTAATCCTGAAACAACTAAAAACAAATTGGTTGATATGTATGTTTTTAAATGCATGCATTAAAATCTGCATTTCAATATTTAGCCTAGTTCCTTTTATTTCAATGATTTTATAATTGTCTCTAGTGCTTGCTCCATATGGATAATAATTTGACAGAAGCAGTTGATTCATAATAAAATGTAGATCATATTACTATTCATAAGAATCTACTTGTTTACTACATTCTTATACTTTTTTTTCTTTTTTCCATTACTTTTTAAACATTGAAAATCCTCCTATGCTTTTCATTCCAAAGTCTCCCTTTTTCATAAAGGAGTTTATCACTATAACTCCATTGCTTTGTATGCCTGTATCAAATGGTTGTCTACCTGCTTGGCATTGAGGAAAATGGACTAATATCTATGTGAACTTCAATTGTTTTCCTTCCTCCATTGACCCTAGAGAATGTGCCAGCACCAACTCCATTTCAACATTGTCTTCCTTGAGTTATGAGTGAAGAATGGTAGGAACATGACTAACATCAATCTGAAGAGAACTGTTTTAATAAATGCAACAATCAAAGAAGTTATTTAACAGTTGATTAGCATTTATTAAGTGTTTATTATGTGTTAGATATTGTGCTAAGTGCTGGGGAAACAAGGAAAGGAAAAAAAAAATTCCTGCCCTTAAAGAGCTCACAATCTTATGGACAAATTACTATGACTTAGAATTGGTAGAACTTAGTTTTGAATCCTGCTTCCAATATTGAGTAATTGAGTATTTCACTTAACTTTGCTCCTCTACAAAAATTAGGAAAATAATATTAGTATAATATTTATCAAACTTTCAAATGCTATAGAAAGATCGATTATTTCCATCAGTTCACAAATCAAAAAGCATTGATTAATTGTAAGTTCTAGAATATCCCCATGTAGAATTTTTCTATTTGGTAAAGACAGTAGCAGCTCACATCATAAATGAACTCTATTCACTTATTGTAATTGAAAATGTGTTTGTGAATCCTACTGAGGGCTGGTCCCAGCCTTCCCTTGGATAGATCAGTATCTCTGACATAGGAAAATTTTCATAGCAGGTTAGGGTGAGCATCTTCTTCTTGTTGTTGTTACAGCTTCATTTAATATGCATTAAATTCTTAGTGAACTGTCAGCTGAGAAGTATTGCTTGGGATCAAAGGTTCCTGACTAAAAAAAAAAAAGTGGCACAGTTAATGGTGCCAACTATCTATTCCTTGTCAGGGGGAACACTCCTGAGGATTAGTGAGAACTACAATAGCAAACCTAACAAAGAATAAGGCCACAGTAAAACTGTAAGAAAATGTTCAAAGAAGAAATTATGCTACTGTCACAAAAAGAGTAACAAATTCTCTGGCAAAAGCCAGAATAAATCTTCCTTGAAATATAGGATCTTTTTCATTTGAAGTATATGAGAAAAATAGCACACCCATGTGTCTGTTATTGAAGCAGGACTAAATGCATGAATGCCAAGGCCATTCAAATAACTCCCAGAATCAGATGTAGGTGCTTGAATGACAGATTTGGGACAATTTGACTTCCTTGCTCTGATTTGCTTTCAGCAAGTAAAACTGAGTATAGTACAATATGTCTCATATTGACCAAATGAAAAACAGGCTAAAAAGAAATGAAAGTTTCTCTTTCTGTCATATTTTCTTGTTCACACAAGAAACTTGTTAGGTAGCCTTAGCTTATGCTCTTCTTGCCTCATCATGCTTTTTTAAATGCACAACCACTTGTTTTGGACCACTGGTAAATGTGTATTGATGTGCTTCAATGGAAAGAGCAAAATCAATTAAAAAGTATGATGCTCCATTTCTTACAAATTAATAAGAACAACTCAAATTTATATAACAATTTAAGGCCTCAAAATGTTTGTTATAATATCCAAGTAAGCCAGAGAATCACATGAATAATTACAGATAATTCTTGAAAGAGGATAACAAATAGATGTGAAATAAAACTGATCTGTCATTGTTCATTTAACTGTCTTGTTTCATCTTTAGTGATTGTAGGAACCACCAGATTTGAAATCTACTACCTCAGTAACTGATATGGGAGAATAGGAAGGGTGATGAAATTGATAAGTAGAGGTCTAATTGAAATGAATCTTATAAAGTTAATGTCAAGAAGTAGGGCAAAGACCTGACCCCCCAAAACTATTAGAAATCATTATTAGAAGCAACATAATTTTAAAGTCACTTAAGAATAGATTTTTAAGAGAACCAAAAAGAGGAAGATTTCAAAAATGGAAAAAACTAGAGACAGTATAAATATAAAATGAACTGAATGAACAAATAAAGGAATAAAGCTAACTCAGACTATGTCAGACACCTACTTCAATTACTTGGCATTTTTTACTTCCTCATTGATATAAAATCTTTATGAGAATAGTCTCTCCATAGAGATATTAAGAATATCCTTGGATGGGACTTCTGGGAGCCAGGATGGAAGAATAAGCAATAAATTGCTGTAACTCTCCCATATTCATCTCCAAACAACCATAAAATAGTGCCCCTAAACAAATCTGGAACAGCAGAACCAGCAAAATGATGGGGTGAAACAATCTTTTAGTCCAAGAAACTTGAAAGATCAGCAAGAAAGGTCTGTCCCACTCAAGTAAGAGGGGGGCACAGTACAGTACAAGAAGCATCCTTGCAAGCTGACAGCAAGCCCTGCCTCAGCAAACCAGTGGGAGAACCTGAGTCCCAGTGTAATGGAGGAGGAAAATGCCAACACCAGGACTCCCCATGTGCCTTAGCATAGCTCTGAGAAACACCACATGCTTCAGCACAGCTCTGGGCAAACAGGCTGCAGAGGCCAGATCTTCACATGCTTCAGTATAGTTCTGGCAAATAAAGAAATACCACACTGGGCCTCAACAAATTCCAGACATCACCACTAGGACCCCAGTTCAGTACCAGATAAGCTGCCAGAGCAACACCAGCCACCCCCCACTCCACTATCTCAGTATAGCACATGAGGCTTCCCTGGGAGCCTCAGGGCAACATCAGCACAACACCAAAAATCAGTCATGGCCTGCAGCCACTAGCACAAGAAGCCTGAGACAGTGCCTCTTCCACCCTGAGTACAGAGCTCAAATTTAAAAGAAAGGAAAAAGGGGGAAAAAATACTCAGAAGATGACAACAATGTCAAAACACCTAAACACCTGTGGGCAAAACTCCAAAAAATAATGGGAAGTAGTCCAAGCCCAGAAAGAACTCATGGAAGAGCTTTAAAAGGAGTTTGAAAATCATATAAAAGAGGTAGTAAAAAATTGAGAAAAGAAATGAGAGTGATGCAAAAAGAATTATGAAAAAGAGTCAACAATGGGGGAGATGGTAGACAGAAGCAAAACGCTGGTGAAGAGGGAAAGGGTGAAAAGGGAGAGAAAAGTATAAACGTGGGGGAAGGGAAATAGGATGCAGAGAAAGGCACAGTAATCATAACTGTGAATGTGAATGGGATGAACACTCCCATAAAATAGAAGTGGATAGCAGAATGGATTAAAAACCATAATCCTATAGTATGTTGTTTACAAGAAACACATTTGAAAAAGAGAGATACACACAGTGTTAAGTTAAGGTAAAAGGCTGGAGCAGAATATATTATGTTTCAGATGAAGTGAAAAAAAAAAGAGGAGGTAGCAATCCTGATCTCAGACCAAGTAAAAACAAAAAGAGATCTAATTAAAAGAGATAAGGAAGAAAATTACATTTTGTTAAAAAGTAGCTTAGACCAGTGCTCCTTAAATTGTAAGTGGTGACCCCAGTTTAAGAAATGCTGAAAAGGCTACAAGTGCAAAAAGTTTAAAAAGCCCTGCCACAGACAGTGAAGCAATATCAATATTAAACATGTATGTACCAAGTGGTATAGCATCCAAATTCTTAAAGGATAAGTTAAGTGAGTTATAGGAAGAAATAGACAGCAAAACTATACTAGTGGAGGTTCCAAACTATATCATCTCAGAAATCAAAAAATCCCACCAAAAATAAACAAGAAAGAAAATAAGGAGATAAATAGAATATTAGAAAAGTTAGATATGACGGATCTTTGCCATGATTTAGACATACAGACACTATAAGCAAATCGAAGATCAAGGAATAGTCTACCTGTTGGATCTATGCGGAGGGGAAGAATTTATGACCAAACAAGAGATAGAGAGCATTACAAAATGTAAAATAGATAATTTTGATTATATTTAAATTAAAAACCATACTATATTAAATTAAAAAGCTTAATAAAAAAACAAAACCAATGAAACCAAGATTAGAAGGAAAACAAGAAGATGGGGAAACAATCTTTACAGTAAGTGTCTCTGATAAAGGCCTCATTTCTCAAATTGTTTGACTAATGGTCAAACAATATGAACATATAGTTTTCAGATGAAGAAACCAAAGCTATCTATAGGCATATAAGTGCTCTAAATCACTTTTGACTAGAGAAATGCAAATTAAAACAACTCTGAGGTATAACCTCACACCTATCAGATTGACTAATATGACAGAAAAGGAAAATGATAAATGCTGGAGAGGATGCAGGACAGTTAGGACACATGCACTATTGGTGGAGTTGTGAACTGATCCAATCATTCAGAATAACAATTAGGAAAAATGACCAAAGGCAACCAAACTGTACATACCCTTTGATCCAAAAATAGCACTACTAGGTCTACATCCCAAAGAGATCCTAAAAACGGAAAAGGACCTGTATGTGCAAACATGCTTATAGCAGTTCTTTTGGTGGTAGAAAAATATTGGAAACTGAAGAGATGTCCATCCACTGGGGAATGGTTGAACAAGCTGTGATATATGAATGTAATGGAATACTATTATTCTATAAGAAATGATGAGCAGGGAGATTTCAGAAAAAACCTGGAAAGATAAACTGATGCAAAGTAAAATACGCACAACATTGTATATAGTATCAGCAGAATAGTGTGATGATCAACTATGAATGACTCAGCTCTTCTCAGCAACACATTGATTCAAGACAAGTACAAAGATCTCAGGGAAGAAAATGTTATTCACATCCAGTTAAAGAACTGATGGACTCTGAATGCAGATCAAAACATATTTTTTTCATTTACTTTATTGTTTTTTTTTTTGTTTTGATCTTTTCTTCTTTCACAACTGTCACTAATATAGAAATATTTTTTTACATAATAGCACATGCATAAACTGTATCAAACTGCCTACCATTTTCAGAAAAGGGGAGGGGGAGGAAGGAGGGAGAAAAATTTGAAACTCAAATCTTATAATGATGAATGCTAAAAATTTTCTTGACATGTAAAATAAATACTGGAAAAACAAAATACTATTTAAAAATTAAAAAAAATTAAAAAAGAACATCCTTGGACAACATGAGAATATTATAGGAAGCCTTTGGCAGATGACATTCTGGAGATCATCACAACTTCACACACAGTTGATTGGAAGGTGAGATTGATTATAATAATCTACTATTAATTATTTGTTGCTCACACACACAGTTAAATAAATGGATTAAAACTAAGCCTTGCAATCTCTCCTTAAAGTGCCTCCTATGTACATGCTACTATCATAAATGATTACTTGATAGATGCAATCATGGAGATAATTTTGGATAATTTTATTTAACAATCTTATGAGTATGAACACCAAGTGAGGCATAGCTAAATCTTAAAGATATTTTCCACTGTCATGGAAGGAAGCCTTTCCAAAGTTCATATAGAATAAAATTCTCTATTGGTCATGAGGACGTACATAAATTATCCTAATTGCTTCTTCACCTGAAATGTAGTGTCTACTCAATGAGATTCAAAAAAGATTAGTCTAGCAATTCAAATAGGTAGAATCAAGTGGATTAAGAATTCATATTGCATAGATAATGACAAGTAAATAAATGTTCAATCTACTTAGTTATTTCTTGAGTGCATATCAATTAGACAGAAACTAAAAAGAGGACAATGATCTGGGGCCATCACTCAATGGGAGGAGGAAATGGGGCTGAATTGCTTTTGGAAAATTGTGCAGCAATTTTAATGATTGCAACATGCTCTATCCCTGAAGTCCATATTCTTTACATGAATACTCTCTTGTTGAACCAATTTTATTATAAATTGTGCAGTACAGTGATATAAAAAGACTGAAAGTTATGGGTGACTCATGGGTCAGTTGAAAGATGAATGATAGCCTGAACTATTCTATAGATAAAAAATCTTTTATAAGAATCATTTTTTTTAGCACATGTATGGCTGGGAAGATAAACATGAGAACAGCCCAAGTGTTCAATAAGTGTCTATGGAATATTACAAAAACTGGAAAAAGCCATTCCAGTATATTAGATAGATCATCTATGGAAGACTTATGGGGAAAGGATGGAAAATTAATTCATAACATGAAGTTTGGATGAGTTGCAGTCACCACTGGGGGACAGAATATCACACCAATAAGACTGAATATCCATCAAAATATGAGGTTACAAAGTGCTTTATATATCCATCATATTTGACTTTCATTGTACTTACTGTCCCATGATACAGGTAATATATGTATTATCATCATTATTTTATAACTGAGAAAATTGAGGCTCAGAAACATTCTGCCTTGCCCAGGGCTGAATCACTAGCAATTAGCAGACCTGAGATGACACAAGTCTTCCTACATTTCTCATAATTTACTTCCATTATTGTGGAGTAATTTAGGAAACTTGGGATAATATTTTAAAACTTCCCTTGGCTTCTACTTTTTTCTTTCCCCTGTGTGCCACAATCAACCCCTAGTATACCTATCTGTGATTGCTAAAATTCCTCAAATAACTAATTATATTAATAATCAACACATTTGTCGATTTTGGCTATAATGATTTTTTCTGGTCTAACCCTAAAGTAGAACTTATTAAGTTCATGATGGTTACCTTAATTTGGAGGCTGTCAATCTGAAAATGTAATATACTATAGCGGGTTTGTTATTTTATTCCTAAATGTACCTGGTGCGTATGTTTGTGTGTGTGTGTGTGTGTGTGTGTGTGTGTGCACGTGTGTTTGCATCTACTATTTCATTCATTGATTTAGACTCTAAACTTTAGAGAGTTTCTGGATGCAACTCCCTCTACTATTACAGATCAGCAACTCTTCTGATTCTTCAGGTCTTAGTGATTTGTATCACTAAGAGGTTAAAGTACTTGTCCAATTCACTAGGCAGTCAAAGGCAGGACTTAAGCCTAGGTCTCCTTGCCTTGCATGAAAGCCTTCTATCCATTATTCTATAATTCCTCTCATTGTGTGTGGTGTGTGTGTATATGTGTGTGTGTGTTCATGTGTGTGTGTGTACGTGTTTAAAAATATCTACGTATGCTAAGAACTGCTAAAGAATATACTTATTTGAATTCAGAGATCGGTGGACTCATTGGCATGTATGTTCCCTCCCCCATGCACTTCATGACTTTTCCCATGCCTTCCTAGGTTGTCTTCTTGATCGATGGACCCATTCCTTGCCCTAACCCACTTCCTCCATACCTTTGCCAATCTGATTTTGCCACAACTGGGATAGGAATATTGAGACAATAAGTTAAATATGATCATCTTAGGGCATCAAAGGATTTTGAAGCTGTCTGGAATCCCCTTAGTGTATTTCACAGATTTAGAGGTATAACCTCACAGGCCATCTCATCCAATCTCTTTTTAAGTAGGCTGGAAACTGAGGCCAGAGAAGCTAAGTGCTTTACCAAAGGTTAAAAGGCCAGAACTTATTCCTAGGTCTATTGGCCCAGGACCTATCCTTATTTCCCATGGAAATAAGAGAACCTTTGAAATGTTTCACTGTCTGTTCACCATCTTGTTTCATAGTGTTTTGTATAAATTTAATCTCCCATTCTAGATAATATGACAAGTCAGTTCAGGGGACTATCACTCATCTTTGGATCATTCAAAACACCTAGGACAGTTTTACTTCTCCTGGAAATTTAATAAATATTTTTTCAAGGAATAGTTGACATTTATTTGAATATATATACAATGGGACCTTTTTAGAGATAGATAAATGTAAATATTTAGATATTGCCTAGACTGTGATTTCATCAGCTGTAGGGAGTTTCTGCATTTATCAATGCAGATTGGCAAGTGCTTTTCAGTTTATACTCTTATAGAGCTTTTTCAGGAACTAAGTGAGAGGTTAAATAATCTGCCCAGAATCACAATCTATGTCAGAGGTAGGACTTGAACCCAAGGCATCATCACACTTCCCAGGATTGTTGTGAGAATAAACAATAAATACTTTTTTTGTAAAGCACTTTACAAACTTTCAAGCACTATGTGATTGCTAGTTATTATTCTGACTAATGCTGCCTCCCTGTCTACTATCCTGTACTGGCTCTCTGACACTTTAAAAGGGCTTTCAAGTTTACAAAATGCCTAATATATGTTAGCTCGTTTGTACTTTCCAACAAGCCCCAAAAGGAAGTATGCCCATTTTATAGATGCAGGATGTGACTTATAGAGGTTAAGCAATTTGCTTAAGGTCACATTAACACAGTGCCACAAATAGGATTTAGGTCCAGGTCTTCTTGGCAAAGCCACCTACTACATCTCCTGGGTTCTCAATAAGGAATAATGCATTCAGGTATAATGACAGTGATGATTAAGTCGAAGGAGCAACTTTGACAGTGTTGAGTCCCAGCACTGGGACAGTCACCCAGAGAGGATGAAGAGAGTTTTGTAAACCCAGAAGCTTTGACAGGTAAGGTTCTGATGTGTGGTACAGTGATTACAGCACTTATAACTCCTTTCTTCTAACCACTTATGATCTTTTTTATCAGAGTTGACATTGGTGTGATCCAGGGCTGCCTCATTCAGGTGACAACAAGAATATGCCTTATGTTGCCAATGAAAAAGGATTGTAGGAAGAAAAGGATTGTATGGAAAAATCAAGGTCATTCTGAAAATGCTCCAAGATTGCTTGAGTGGGTGGGTGGGGAGAGAAGTTAGCTTAGATAAAAATAAAGAGCCAAGTCTTCTTTTCAGGATTGTTTTCTTTTCTTCAATAGAATTGGCTTTTTTACTTTAAGGTACCTGAAAACTTTCTCTTTGACAACCCAAGCAAGCAGCCATTCTCAATTGATTCAGTAGTCATATACCAGGCCTTTGAAAGACGTTCATGGACCCCTGCCAGAAGGTCCTTTTAGCAATAGAAAAGAATCAAGACCAACATCTTTGACACTGAGCAGTTTACAAATGAAGCAAGCACTGTGACCAAGTCTTTATTTTAATGGACTATTTGTGGAAAACGGAGTGCCTAATCTAATGTATTCATTAAAGGGTGAGGCTATTCAGATCAAGGTCAAAGTATGTGACAGATCAGTTTAATCTCAGCCTCTCTTTCACTGTTTTTGATATGCAAATCTCTTTACACATTGTCCTAAAGCTTAAATCTTATGGCTCTTTTCTGGGAGCTGGATCAATTGAGGTAAAGTAATATGCAGTTCCTGGGGAGAAGAACCCATTAGTCATCAAGCCTTCTAATACGAATGTCATCATCAATGTGTAAAGTGCTCATTAGAAGCAAAATTTCTAAAGATTTCAAAGCCTTACATGTTAGTGATGGTGTGTGGATTCTTTTCTTTATTCAATATTGAAGGAAGAGTGTTCTTTTGTGGCTACAAATCCTGCCACCTGGGAAGAGTCAGACTGGCCTCTTAGTTTATCTCATGGTAATTATCCAGAAACATTTGAAAGTGATAATTTTGTCAGTCCATTTGAGGAATTGCTACTAGAATCTCCATACAGAAAAAAGCTCAGGAATTTAGACCTGTTGTTCATTATCAAATCATTCCGTGAAGGTTCACCAAAATCTAGTCAAGTTTTTAATTCAGTATATAATTACAGTCTTCAAGTCTCTAAACAGTTTCTCATTCTTAGAGTACTTTCACTTGCATAGAATCATATATTTTAGAGCTGGAATGATCCTTGGAAACAATTTAATCCAGGGGTGGGGAACTTGCAGCCTCCAGGCCACATGTGGCCTGGCCCTCTAGGTCCTCAAGTGCTGCCCTTTGACTGAATCCAAACTTCACAGAACAAATCCCCTTAATAAAAGGATTTGCTGTAAAACTTGGACTGGGTTGTAAGGCCACACCCAAGGACCTAGAAAGCCATATGTGGCCTTAAGGCTGTAGATTCCCCACTCCTGATTTTAGTCTAATCAGGACTAAATATTTTTGTGGATAAGACAATTGAGGCAAGAGGGGAATGTGAATTTGCCAGTATCATAGAGATAATAACTAGCTGACCTAGGACATGAACCCAGCTTATTCTAAGATAGCTTTGAAGCCAAGGCTCATTCCATAATAACATATACAGCTGACAAACAATCATTCTTTTCTGCTTCAGGCAAAATACTAGTTGCACTAACATTACCCTGAAGACAAACTAACAAAATACTCAAACCTCAAGATATTTGTTAATGATTCTGTAAACTAGAACCTAAGAGAGCAACTGAGAATTATAGCAAGAACTCCTGCCATTTTCCTCTTCTTTGTGACCCACATATCAGAAGAAAAAGGTTAATAGCCACAAGGGTCACCTGAGTTAGGCCAGGCTCTGCCAATAACTAGTTTTGAGCCTTACATAAGTTATTTCCCCTCTCTAGACCTTAGAATCTTTGTCTTCAAGATGATAAAATTGGACTAATCTCTAAAGTTTCTTCCAGTTCAAGGATCCTAATTAGGTAAACAAATGAAGAAAGCAGAGGATAATTATAGTTCATCATATGCAAAACAATACAGTTCAGACTAAGCATAGTAATGATTGGGAACAAAAAAACAAGAGCGAAAACAAAAACAAAGCAAAATAGAAAAAAAAGTGATTGGGTGAAGCTAAACAGGGAGCCTTTACACAGCTGTCTTGAAGAATGTGATGGGCATGGATTGACAAAGAGAACAGACAAGGGCTTTCCAGGTATGCACATAGTATGAACAGAAGCACGAAATGCGAGTCTCAAAAATGGCAGGGAGGAAATTATTTGACTTAAAGGTGCATTTGTGGAGTCCATTTAAGGCACATTTAAAGGCTTATTATCTCATCTGACCATCAAAATAGCATTGAATGTAAAGAACAGAAGGCTAGAGCTAGGAGAAATAGAAATAAACTACTACAGTATATTCATTTTATAGGTAAGGAAATTGTGGGAGAACAGAGTTATGAAGATACCCATTCAAACTAGCCAAAAGACAACTAGGTATCCACTGATTGATATTGTTGTTGTTCAGTCATGTCCAACTTTTTGTGGACCTTAGCACACTGATACTGTCCATGGAACTTTCCTGGAAAAGTTGCTGGAATGGTTTTCTATTTCCTTCTCTAGTGCATTAACGCAAATAGAGGTCAGGTGACTTGTCCAGGGTCACACAGCTAGTAAGAGTCTGAGGCCAAATTTGAATGCATGGCTTTCTGACTACAGACCCAACATTTTATCCACTGGACCATCTAACTGCCTTAGTTGATAACTTATGATATTTCTGATAATGGTTGAAATTCTAGGTTATCAATAGCTTAGAGAAATAGGCTACAACTAATAAGTTGACATTTAATAGGGAAAAAAATAAAGTCCTATAGCTGGGTTAAGAAAACAAAGCAATAATAACTTCTCAAATATAAGCCCAGGAGAATGTTACTAGATAGCAGTGGCTCAGTGGAGAGAAAACTGGCCCTTCAATCAAGGGGACCTGAGTTCAAATCCAGCTTCAGATGCTAACTGTATTTTAGTTGGTGAGTCACTTAACCTCTTCCTGCCTCAGTTTTCATATGCAGTAAATGGGGATCATAGAGGTACCTACCTTGCAGGATTGTTTTGAGGATCAAATGAGATAATATTTGTAATGCTCTTTGCAAAATTTAATGGACTTTATAAATGTTACTTATTACTGTTTTGGAACTTTATTGAGTTTTAAGGTTAGTATGAATTAATGATCATTTTCTCAACAATTATGTATTAAGCCCTTTTTATGTGTTCTTCATTATGCAAGGAAGTGGGGGTTAAAAAGAAAACAATGAAACATTCTCTGCCCTCAAGGAGCTATAACATAAGTTATAGCATACATTTATATAACTTTAAAGTTTTACAAAGTGTTTTAATTGTATAACTTTGTTTCTATACTTTGATAGGTACTATTATTATCCCCATCATACAAATGAGAAAACTGAGGCTAAAAGGATAGATATCCAATTGGATTAAGCACTGGCCAAAGGATCAGGAAAGCCTGATTTCAAATCTGACCTTAGACATTAGTTATATGACCCAGGGCAAGTCACTTAGTCTCTGTCAGCCTCAGTTAATTAATTGGTAAAATAAGGTAATAAAAGCACCTACCTACCAGAATTGTTGTAAGGATTAATTGAGAAACTATTTGTAAAGCACTTTTTAAATCTTTTTATTTATTTATTTATTTATTTATTTTTGGGCGTTGGGCAATGGGGTTAAGTGACTTGCCCAGGGTCACACAGCTAGTAAGTGTTAAGCGTCTGAGGCCGGATTTGAACTCAGGTTCTCCTGAATCCACGGCCGGTGCTCTATCCAACTGTGCCATGTAGCTGCCCCTAAATCCTAAAGAGCTACAGATTTAAGTGATTTACCGAGGGTTAAACAGCTAGTAACGTTCAAGGCAGAATTCAAACTCAGACTTTCTTAACTCCAAGTTCTGCACTATCTGTTATGTCACCTAGCTGCTTCATGAATATTAACAGAGAGACAAGTAAATTCAAAATATTCTGAAAATAATTTCTAGGGGGAGAACAGAGGATCAGAAAAGGCTTTACAGAGGGGGCATTGTGTGATCTGAGCTTTGAAGGAAGCTAGGACTTCAGAAGCAGAAATGATGAGGGAGTGAATTCCAGGCATATAAGAAGGTTGTGGAAAAGAGTAGAAATAGAATTCTGTGTAGGGGGATTATCTACCATGAGGAAGTTATGCCTTTTGTTAGACCATAAGGATAGGGATAAGGACTCACCTGTGATTTCATTGGTGTAGAACACTCCCTCGATAAGAAAACTCTCTCTCCCGATTCTGTTGAACATCTTTGCTGCAATCTATAATCTTAGAAAATCATGCAGGGGTGGGGAACCTGTGGCCTTGAGGCCACATGTGGCCCTCTGGGCCCTCAAGTACAGTCCTTGAATTCCGTCAAAGGGCCACACATAAGGACCTAGAAAGCCACATGTGGCCTCTAGGCTGCCAGTTCCCCACCCCTGATCTAGGTATTAGATGATCAAATGGCTTGTCTCAGAGATTAAATGGCTTTCTCAGAGTCACATAGTGTGTTGGAAGAAGCACTTGCATCTAGATCTTCCTGGTTATGAGGCCACCTGGTTTTCTTTACCTTACACTAGGCAATGTGTCTCAAAGGATATGGAGATAAAAACGAAACAGCCCTGCTCTCGAGCTAATATTTCTCTGATAAAGCGATATGCACAATCCATACACAAATAAGTATGCTACAAGTATAAGTAGTAGCAAGTGAAAGAACCAAAGAGAGATCAAAAAAGAATTATTCTGCCTTCAGAAACTCATTTTAGGAAGGAATTAGGCAATTGGATCAGTACTTAATAAACATTTAGTAACTGACATGAAAATGAGTATGGCTAGGATGGGAGAATTCTCAAGATCATATCATATAAGAATTATTTGAAGAGACTGGAGGTATTTGTCCTGGAGAGGAAAACACTTAGCAAGAACATGATAACTGTCTTCCAGAATCTGGAGGACAATCTTGACAAAGATCAGGCTAGTTTTATTTGGCCTCAGATGACAAAACTAAGAGTAATGAATACAAGTTGGAAAGAGGCAGATTTAGTTTTGAAATAAGGAAAAACTTTCTAAAAAGCTTCAAAAGTGAAACTGACTATGACAAGACTTAGTAACTTGCCTTTCACTAAAGGTCTTCAAGCACTAATAGGATGACCACCTTTTAGGGGTGACACACATGTATTGCTACTCTGGTATAAATTGGACTAGATGGCTTTGGAAATCTCTTCCAACTCTGAGATTCTATCACCTGGATTTGAATTTCAGGTTTGTTATTTTCTATCTATGTGACTTCCAAGGTACTTCCTGTCTGCAGTTATAATTGCATTATAATGTTTTGTGGTTTCTTCAATAAATTGGTAACACTTGAATTCGTGAAGCCTATCAGCAACTTATAATGCCATCTGTAAAATAAGACTGTTAGAATTACTGATCCCTAAGATCTCTACCAGGTCTCAATTATATGAATTTTTTAATAATAATGATAATGGCTAGCATTGTAAAACTTGAAAAATACTTTCCAGATACAATCTCCTTTTCTCCTCACAGCAATCCTCAGAAGTAGGTGCTATTGTTATCCCCATTTTATAGAAGAGTAAACTGAGGTAGAGAGTGGTTAAGTGACTTGCCTAGATTCACACAACTAGTAACTAGCTGAGGCTGGATTCAAACCCAAGTCTTCCTGACTCCAAGTCCAGTGCTCTAGGCACTCTGTCACCTACGAGTCTTGATTTGTTGATATCAGGAGCACATCTCAGGAAACAATTATACTATTTTATTAAAATGCAGAACCATAGAATATTAGAACTATAAGAGAACTCACAGATAAAATAATTTAACCATTTTATTTATTAAATGAGAAAACTGAGGCCCAAATATGGGAAGTTGCCTGCAAAAATATACATTCAAAATAATGAAAAGGAATGCAGGGGAAGGTGACCTAATTGTTTCAAATCTTAAATTGTATTATAAGGTGGCAATCATCAAAACTACTTGGTACTGGCTGAGAAATAGAATGGTGGATCAGTGGAATAGGTTAGGTATGCAAGAAATAGTAGTTAATGACTATAGTAATCTATTTGATAAACCCAAAGACCCTAGTTTCTAGGTTAAGACTAAACTGCTGGGAAAACTGGAAAAGAGTATGGCAGAAACTAGGTATAGACTAAAATCTCACACCATACATCAAAATAAAGTCAAACTGGGTTCATGGTTTAGATATAAAGGCTGATACTATAAACAAACTGGGAGAGTAAGGAACAGTTCACTTATCAGATTTATGGAGAACAGAAGAATTCATGACCAAACAGGAGATAGAGAACATTAAAAAATGCAAAATGGATAATTTTGATTACATTAAAGTGAAAAGTTTTTGCACAAACAAAGCCAATGATACCAAGATTAGGAAGAAAGTAGAAAATTAGAAAAAAAAATTTGCAACCAGTGATAAGGGCCTCATTTCTAAAATATATAAAGAATTAAGTCAAATTCATAAAAATACAGTCATTCTCCAATTGATAAATGGTCAAAGGATATGAACAGGCAGTTCTCAGATGAAGAAATTAAAGCCATCTATAGTCATAAGAAAACATGCTCTAAATCACTACTGATTAGAGAAATGTAAATCAAAACAACTCTGAGCTACCACATCACTCCTATCAGATAGGCCGACATGACAAAACAGGAAAATGATAAATGTTGCAGAAGATGTGGGAAAATTGGAACACTAATGCATTGCTGGTGGAGTTGTGAAATGATCCAACCATTCTGGAGAGCAATTTGGAACTATGTCCAAAGGGCTATGAAAATGTGTACACCCTTTGACCCAGCAATAGCACTTCTAGATCTGTATCCCAAAGAGATCACACAAATGGGAAAAGGACCTACATGTACAAAAATATTTATGGTAGCTCTTTCTGTGGTGGCAAAGAATTGGAAATTGAAGGGATGCCCATCAATTGGGGAATGGCTGAACTAGTTGTGGTGTATGAATGAAATGGAGTAGTATTGTGCTATAAGAAATGATGAGCAGGTGGCCCTCAGAAAAACCTGGAAAGACTTGTATGGACTGATGTTGAGTGAAGTGAGCAGAACCAGGAGAATGCTGTACATAGTAACAGCCACGTTGTGCAAAGACTAACGTTGATAGACTTTGCCCTTCTCAGCAATGTAAAGATCTAAGACATATCCAAAGGTCTCATGATGGAAAATGTTATCCACATCCAAAGAAAGAACTATGGAGTTTCAATGCAGATCGAAGCACTATTTACTATTTCTTTTTCTTCTGTTTTGTTTTCTCTTTCTTGTGGTTCCTTCTATTGGTTCTAATTCTTCCTTACAATATCACTAAGGTGAAAATATGTTTAATAGGAATATATGTGTATAGCCTATATCAGATTGCATGCTGTCTTGGGGAGGGAGGTGGGGAGGGAGGGGGAGAAAAATTTAAAACTCAAAGTTTTGGAAGTGATTGTTGATAAATTAAAATAAATTAATAACAAAGAAAAAATCTACATTCTACGTTCAATAAGTGGTAGACATGTAAGTTAAACTCAGTTCCTCTGCCTCTAAGCCCAGTCTTCTTTTAATTAGAATATTTATTAAACTTAGCAAAGGATGATAATAATCTAAAAAGTCAATGGGACTGGAAGAGGTATTGAAATTTCATCTAGTCCACCAAAGACCTTCGGTCAAGAATATATAATGAACTAGCCTAGGCTAATGAAAATCTTTCTGGAGATTTTTTGGTTTTCAATACATTTGAACATATTTTGGTATTAAAGAGTATTGTGATTTCTTAAATAAACTGGCGGCAGTTGAATCCCTAAGGACTATCTCCCCAAATCACATGGCTCTAGCAAATAGACAGCCCTCTGTTCCTAGGCAATCAGGTTAGGAAGCTGTCCATCCAAAAGAGAAAAGCCAAATCCGTAGCTGTTCTCCAATGAAGGCAGTTAAAGTGTCAGGTATTAGTGGAGAAGGGGTATTTAGTAGTGCCCACAAATCACAGTTATACTTTATTTCCCAAACTCTCAGGTGCACATGCTATAAAATCAAGGGATGTCCTTGCAAATTCCTCCAGCTCGCATAGATCAGTGCTCAGTTTCACATATTTTCTTTGCCTCTGTGATCACTTCAAGGTTTCCCTCTCGCTGTGTTTTACCTAATACTGACAGGTAGGCCTATTCAGTCACAAACCCATAAATCTTCAGGTAGATTATATCCACTCCTTCTGTTTTCCTAATGTAGTTGACTATAATGTGGGGTTTAATGATCATCTTTCCAGATTTCAAATTCATAGGCACAAAACAAATAAAAACTGACAGAGTTCTGAGGGAAGATGAATTATTGCCCAGAATTATAAAGAGAATTATAAGGTAAAGTGGCAGGGTGGGGTGGGGGGGGGAGGTACTATTTGTTTAATAGTGTATAGATCTAAGTTTTAAGTAGAAGAGTTTTTTCCTACTTCAGTAGGTTGAGATAGAAGATAAAATGGATAAAGGCAAATATACTTCGGTTTGGTTAGTTAGATAAAGACTAGTAAACAGTGATGAAACAACACTGAGTAAGTACATTATTCTTAGACAGAGTATGTTTGGCTGATTTATTTTAAATAGATATCATTTCAGGACAGATTTGATGGGTTCATGGAGCCACTCTGTTTCAAGACTAGACTTCCAGTTCCATATCATTCTCGGGGGAAATGTGTTTTGTTTTATTTTGTTTTTTAATTAACCTTTACCTCTTCTTTGAGCCCAAAGGACGTAGCTTTTTCAAACAACTTCTTCTATTCTACCCCCAATATAATTGCCCTTATTTCAATATTCTTACCTCCTTCCCTACCAAAAATAAATAAATAAATAAAGAACACATACAAATTCTTGGTCCATCCCTCTTAAATCCACCTCCACCAAACTGCCACAAGAATATTAAATTAAAAAAAAAAATAGTTGGACCACTTTCCTTGCCTGCTTAAGCAACAGCTCCCTATTGCTTCTAAGATAAAATATAAAATCATGATCCTGGCATTTAGAACTCTTTATAATATGGCTCCAGCCTACCTATTCAGAACTATTTCATATTAGACTCCCTCCACATACTCTTTGTTCTGACTAAACTAACCTATTTGCTGTTCCTCAAACTTGACCTTCTATTTCTCATCATTATGAATTTGATAAGGCTGTAACTGGAATAAACACCTTATTCACTCCAGCTCTTAGAATCTTTAGTTTCCTCTAAGACTCAGTTCAAATGATGCTCCCTATTAAGCCTTTCCCCTTTGCTCTAGTAGTTAGCTTTGCTTAAGTTATCGTGGGTTGACTTATCTGCATATCCTTTGGTTTAAAATGAGCTCCTTCAGGAAGAGAAAGTTTGATTTTTTATTTTGTTTTGTTTGTTTTCAGTTTTTTTGCTTTGTATCTCCAGTCCACTGTGTTTTCTGCATGGAAGCCATAATAGGTGCTCAGTAAATATTTGTTGCATTCAAATTAAAGAAGGGCACATTTTTAAAACCTTGTCTAAGGCACACAAATAGCTTTTCCTGGTTTTGGTAATGACCCTGAATGAAAGACAAATGAGTAACTTCCAGCATCAAAAGGTTTGCAGACATTACCTGTCTTTGGAAGATTGACTCCTTTATACTCCATTTATTATTATTATTGTTATTTTAAGATCTAATCTTAAAGTATCTCAATAAACGGGGAATGATTTACTATAATAAAAAGTTAGATGATGGGGCTATTTGAGAAATGGCAATGGAGGGAGAGAATGCTCCTCTTAAATGAAAACCAAACCAATTACAAAACAGCAGCAACCCCTAAACAATGCAAACATGGAAAGAGGAAATCCTTATTTTCCCCAAGGGACTGAAACAGAAACAGACAAGGTCAGACAACTAAAACTTGTCTTCTGGAGCTAATTTTGATCATTATCTTAAATGTTATGGTCTGTAAGTCAGTCTCCGAGGTTGACAAACAACAAGTACCCAAAGCCAGGCAGCTGTGTCAGCTGAAGGAAAGGTTGTCGGAATGTTTTCGACTTCACTTATGCTTTACATCAAAATTGGGTCAGGGCTAAAAAGCTGGGGGGTGGGGGAAGAAAGAGGAGGATGGATGCAGCTGTGAGGAGATAAGGCCTGCTTTCCCGGCGCCACCACACAGACGGAAAACTGCCTTTTTATGACAGTGTTTGGGTTTAATTTCCTTGGTTCAACCACATCTGCCTCTCTCTGGCAGGTAAATCTGTCCATCTGATACATTTTGGCCTCAGCAAAACATGGAGAACAGGTAATAATGGACAGGAATTGACAACCAGAGCAAGCTTAATGACAAAAAGTTCTCCCAATCAAAACCCAGGAATTGGAGGTGGAGGGCATGAAAACCTTGGGTCTTTATGGTTGATAAGAGAACGTGCTTGGACTTTAAGAAACATATTCTTAACTCCCATAGCTTCTAATCTGGGAGCCCTCTTTAAGTAGAGAGTGAGTCAGGGGTTTCTCACGTCCTCTGCCAACATCCAGGAACTTTCTCTTCATTTTTACTCCCTCCTCTCACTGTGCAAATGCAGAAGTTAAATAGTCTCCAGAAAGTTAAGTGACCTGCTAAGCTTGGTGGGAAGAACATTTTATTTCTGGATCCCTAAAATATCTCTTAGCAGGATAAATACAAATACACTGCCTTGGAAATGGGAGAAAGGCTGTGATTTTCTTCATGGAAAATCATTTGAAGAATAAGCATTTCTACCCCAGGCCATAAGATTACTTTGTTATTTCAGGGAGCCCATGATTTCATCATTGTGGGCCTATATATGCCTCTGTGTCTTAACAAAAAGGTTTTCTTTTTAATCTTTTTCATTAGAACAGGGGTTCTTAAACTGGAGTTTGTAAACTTTTTTTTTTCTAAAGTGAGAGATATAATTCTATAAAATAGATATCTATGTAATGGCATGTATTTTATTTTTTATATTTAAAAAAATATATTCATACAATGGGCCCATAGTCTTCACAAATCTGACAAAGGGTCTAGGGAGAAAAAAGGATTAAAATTCCTGGCATTATAATGTGAGTTCCTTGATGGCAGGATTGTTTTGGCTTTCTTTCTTCCTTTTTTTTTTTAATTTCAGTGCTTGGCACATAGTTAAGCACCTAATAATGTTCATTGACTGACACAAAATTCTGTATCTGTAGACATTCATCACTTAGTTCTCAAGTTTATGGCAATGAGACTTTCTGTGCTAAACTAAGTTGGTCCCACATGACAGGCACGATTAGTCAGTGGTCTTCCAAATCAGGTAGAGAAGTGGCAGCTATGCTGCCTTCTGTGAGGGATAGAGTTGATGTTTCTTCAGGGAGAGACTTGTGGTTCCAGATCCTCTTTTAGAAGACAATAACTCATATCTATCTCTAGGGAAGATCTTGGAACCAACTTGCTCCAAACACTGCTATGTAGAGCCAAGCTCAGTCTTCTCTCCAGAGTCGTGGCTCATATTGTATATGCTGCACATAAAACTGGGCTATCCCCTCCTCCACCCACCCTGTGTGGGAGTCAGATGTCAAAGCTATATACGAAGTCTTTCCAGCTTGGCCGGACTGGCTGCCTTGTGCTCCATAGCTATATCTTCAACAACAGTGAGGTCTTTCTAGACTCCAGTAGTGGAAAACTCAAATGGATATCTAGACCATTACCTTAATTTCTATTCATCATATTTTTATTTCTCAAATAATATTAGGAGTAATGGAATAAGATGCAAGGGAATCTATTTATTTGTCTGTCTGTCTATCTATTCATTCATTTATCTATCTTTCCAAAATAGTCTACATTAGTAAGACAGCTGCTGAAAATAAATGTCACTCAGAAATTTAATCCAAACTCATAGATGTCTTAGTATTGAATTAGTGACTTCAGCTGCCCTCATACAGAATTGACTGAAAGACAGTTTTCAGGAGCTACAGTGAGATTGACCTTTACTCAGTTCTCACTCTTCCTTCACCACTCATTTTTATAGCTACCGGATAAATCCTATAGTCTTGGTTTGTTGTAGGAAATAGACTAGAATGAAGGAGTGAATCTAACGAGCTTATATAACATGAATGTAATTTGCTGCTTCTGGATTAAAGAATAATCAGTTACACAAGCAAAGGATGGGGGTGACATGTCTAGATAAGAGTTCACAGAATCGATTAATCAATGTCACCTCATTGATTACTCATTAAGCATCTATTATGTGTCAGGCACTATTCTAGGCACAAGTAATAAAAAAGACAAAAGGGCAATAATCTGTGTTACTGAGGAGATTACATTCTAGCTGGAGAAGACAACATGTAAATATATATTTACTAGCAAAAAAAAAAAAAGATACCATCTGATGTTTGGGAGAAGCCCTTAGCAGTTGGGATAATCAGAAAAGTGCTTATGTAGAAAGTGGTGTTTGAGCCGTACTTGGAAAGAATCCAGGAACTCAAAAAAAGAGTAGGAAGTGCATTACCTGTATGTGGACCAGCTGAGTAACCAGGAAACAGATTGTTACATATGAGTAAAAGTAAGGAAAACAATTTGCATGGACTATAGTGGCTATGATGTGTAGCAGTAGATAATAAGGTTGGGAAGGTGGTTTGGACTTAAGTTGTGAAGATGATATTTAATCCTAGAGGTAATAGAGAGCCATTTTATTTTGTTAAGTAGTACAGTGACAGTCAGACATACCCTTTAGGCCAATCACCAATATGGAGGATGAATTGTAGGGGGGAAGACTCTTGAGGCATGAACACCAATTAGACTATTTTAATTATTCAGGGAAGACATCATGAGGGTCTGAAGATGGCATTAGCTGTGTGAATAAAGAGAAGGCAATGAATGTGAGACATATTATGGAGCGAGAAATGTCAAAACTTCCCAACTAATAAGATGTGTGGTTTGAAAGACAGTCAATGTTAACATTGAGGTTATGAACCTGTGTGACTATAAAGATTATAGTGCCCTTCACAGAAAGAGACAAGTACAGTTCAGAAGATGACTGGGTTTTGGGGAAAAGTTAATGAATTCTGTTTGGGACTTTTAGTTCAAATACTGTTTCAAGCTCCTAATAGCTGCGAGGTTGTAGACATTGTGTCTCAGTTATCTTATTCATAATATGAAGGGGTTCAAATCAATGGTCTCCAAAGTCTTATCCATCTCCATATCTCTGAGCTTATGATCCTGAGTTGAGTTTGAGATGGCACACAATTTGAAATGTGCCTTAGTCATTTAGTGATGAAGTTCAGGAGAGAATAGGGCTGGCTATATAGATCTCAGAGTCAGCACAGAACTGATTAAACCCACGGAGGTGATGAGATCACCACAAGAGAGAGAATAAGGGAAATAACAAAAACAACAACAACAACAAAGGTTTCATCAGACTGAAAACAATGTAAATCCACACTATGACATTTTAGGCTTCATGGAAAAAAAAGTATGGTATCTAGAGCTTAGGTTAATGGTAGTTTTATTATAGTCTTACTACACTCTGACTTGACTAAATCCCATCTAGACTATTGTCTTCAATTTGGGGCATCATAATTTAATAGGTACATGCTACAGGACAAAATCAATCAAGATGCTCAAAAGATAGGTAGATATATATGATATAGAGTATCCTATTGGTTAAAGGAACTAGTATCATTATCCTAGAGAAATAAAAACACAGGGGTTCATGATACCTGTGTTCAAGTATTTGAAAACCTGTCTGTCATGCAGAAAAAATGATTAGACTTGTTCTCCTTGGTCACAACAAAGAGTAGTGCTTCTTAAACTGTGGGTCATTACAAAAAAAAAATTGTCAATAGTAAAAGGGTTCTGAATGCCCGACAACCAAAAATTAATTAAAAATAAAATGTGTAATGAATCTGAGGTGCTTCTGGCAGTACTTGCCTGTGTGGCATTGCACAACTTCACTGCAGCTTTGGTTATGGACAGAAAGCATATGTATTTTGTGCTGCAATGCCCTCAGACCATGCAACATCAATGAATGCTGCCAAAATGGGAAAAGAGGTCTTCAGAGAAAAAAAAGTTTAAGAAGCCCTGGCAGAGAGAACTAGGAGCAGTGGGTGGAAGTTTCAGAGAAGGATATTTCATTCTACACAAGGAAGAACATTCTGAAAAGGGAGAGCTGTCCAAACTGAGAACAGCCTTGAGAAGTAGTGATTGGACTGTCATGGGAAAGCTGAATAAATACTTCTCACAGCTGAAGATAAAGTTCTACTTGGACTTGTTTTGCATTTCATGACCTGTAAGATTCTTCTATTATTCCATTCCATTCTATTCCATTCCATTCTGTTCCTTTCCATTCTATTCTGTTGCATTCCATTCCATTCTGTTTTATTCAGTTCTAATTTATTGATTCACAATAGTGGTGTTTCTCTCTACATGTGACATACTACCTAAACAGTCTGACAGTTCTGTATCTTACAGGTGATTTTGGCTCATCTCTTTCTCTCTCTCTCTCTCTCTCTGTCTCTCTTTCTTTCCCTCTCTCGATATATATGTATATTTAAGTTATATATAATTATATATGATATATAATTATATACAATATGTAATTATACACATAAATATATTACACATAAATACATATATAATTAAATGTGGTTTTTTTTAAACTAGAAGTGGAAGAAAAATAACCAGTTGATTCAAAATACCAGAAAAGGTTAAGCAACTTGATTGTTTAATTATTAGTTGACCATTGCAAAACTGATTGCAATGAAGAATACAGAATTAAAAAGCAAATAAAAAACCAACAAAATCAAACCCACTGGCCATTTGCTTGTCTGAGTTAGCTGAGGCAGTGATAGTGAAAAATCACATCACTCCCCCTCTCATTAGAGCAATGTTAACTTGTGGCTTTTTCTAGAGGCTTCTCTCTAGTGTAACTGCACTCCACTATCATTATGTCTGCTGGTAGAATGGAACTGAATGCACTGCATAATTGGGAGATCATTACTGTTATTATAAAATTCCAGGAAGATGACAATTAGAAGAGGGTTTCAAACACATTTTTTTTTATTCTTTTGTGATTCTTTCTCCCTCCCTCTCTATTTCTTCCCTGCTTTTTACCATATTGTTCCCTAAGATGTGATAAGAGACTCAAAACTCTGAACTGTTGATTTGAGAATAGATGTATCAGCAATAAAGCCCAAGTGTGGATTTGCTCTATGATAGGATCAGAGGCCCCCATTTCTCCACAACAAGGATTAGTCTTCTCTTCAAGGCAATGAAGGTGTCCCAGGGACCTGGCTTCATAGATGTAGCTTCCTGGTCACTTAAGGGCATAAAAACTTTACTCCCTCATGTGTTCTCTGCCATGCTGACTTGGTGGATGTTGGAAGGTTCTATTTGAGTTACCATACCCTCTCTTGTTGACCAGACTATATAGAAATGGGAAGATAAATGTGATGGTACTGTGCCTAGGGAAGCTAAGTGTCACTCTAGGTTTTGCACATATCCTTGCTGTTTTAGAGCAAAATAAACTTCCTTTTCTTAACTCTTTAATGACTTTCAAGTGCCTCATTTTTTCTGAACAGCCTACCTGAACTAACAGATTATTGGCATTAGGCCAAACCTTAACAAGCACCATAGTCAAGGGACCTCTGCATGAGCTATACCATATCTCTATATAAGCAATAAATTTCAAAACATACAGTAGTGGGTGAAAGTAACACTACCTTTTTGTTTCTAGAATGTTGCCATTTTGAAGAGATTTTACCAAGTTTTATTTATTATTTTTTAGCAGTTCTCCCCCACTTTACCTTAGTAAGTTCTTATTATATACATGATACTATGCTAAGTATAGATGATATAAGGAGTTATATTCTAAGTAAGGAAAGGGGCAACATTCCTTCAGATAAATAGATGCTTTCATTTATTTCCTTTCTTGATAGAGATATAAATGAAGAGACCTAAGGTTATAAAATATATATATATATATATATATATTTATTACATTTTTGCTATTTTACTATATTTTGCTATATTACATTTGCAATAAATATATATATATATTTATTACATTTATTACATTATTTCTGAGATATCTATTCTCAAATCAACAGTTCAGAGTTTTGTGTCTCTTATCACATCTTAGGGAACAATATGGTAAAAGGCAGGGAAGAAATAGAGAGAGAGGGAAAAAGAATCACAAAAGAATAAAAAAAATGTGTCTGAAACCCTCTTCTAATTGTCATCTTCCTGGAATTTTAAAATAACAGTAATGTGTAATAAACAATTACATATATATATATATGTAACAAAAAGTAATTTCAATATGAAAAAAATTAACATCTGAGAATACTAGTCAAAAAGTATTTTTAAGTGCTTATTATATGTCAGGTGCTGGACTAAGCAATAGGAATACAAATAAAGTTAAAAACCCCATTTCTGCTCTCAAGGAGGGCTCAAGGAGCTCACACTCTAATAGGGAAAATGTTTAAATAACTGGTTACCTACAAACTATAAACAGAGGAGATGAAAGTAAGCAGAAAGGGGAAAGATCTCCCAGTTGGGAGGATTGTAATATTCTGCTGCAAAAGGAGGATATAAGCTGGTTTGAAGGAAGGTAAGGATTCCAGCAGGCCTATGTGAGGAGGGAATGAATTCCAGACTTTGAGGACCACCTATATAAAAGCATAGAGGGAAACTTGGAATGCTACACAGGGGTACACCTAGCAGGCCAGTTATCTCTCACCAAAACCAAAACCACATTTCTCTATGAAATGACTAGTGATCAATTTAGCTACCATAATGAAAAATGCAGATCATTGTGTTTTCTTTGGTTATTATGGATATCAGTTTTTTTTAAAGGTCAAAGTTACCTCTTCAGACATGCAAGGATGCCATTTGAACTAATCACTATGAATGGAGAAGTTCTTAAATGATTTTGATTTACATCTTGAATTCCTATTTTCAATCCCCCTCCTGTCACCCTCCCACTATGATGACCTTTGATTCTATTGGCTTAGGGAACTCTTAGCAAGGAAATTTCCTCTACCAAATCATATCAGCATCTTCAAATCAACTTATAGTCTTAGAAAAGTTGCCTGTGGGCACCAAGGGTTGAAATGGCTCATACAGGAAGACTCAGACATTAGGTGTTCAAGGCAAGACTTGAATCCTGTTCTCCACTCTGAGACCATATTTCTAATCACCTGCTGCTTTTGCCTTCATTTATATGAAAGTTTACTATAAGGACATTAGTAATTTACTTTTCTCCCTCCACTGGGGAATAGAAGGAAAGGAAATTCACTCCAATTAGCAAGGACTAATTAGGTTAATTAAAGATAAATAACTTCTAGACAGAAATAAATGAGCATGCTGCCCTTCATAGATAAAGACAATACCTCTGGTCTCCCATCAGGCAGGATCCAAACTAGTGCCCTGGGGACTCTAAATAGGTTGGATGGATGACCTATAATCTCTCTCATGGCCCTGAATTAATAATTAAAAGGAGGTGATCAAAGTTAGGGGTACACTATTGTCTTGGAACAGACCAAAAAGGTTTGATTTTTGTATTTGCTGTTAGTAAATCAATAAGCATTTATGAAGGCTTATTATGTTCCAGGAACAGTTCTAAGCACTGATGTTGTTTACTTATTTATTTATTTCCTGCATAGAGTTGACATCTTTGAAATCCAGTCCAAGACATTGACCTCCTTACCCCATATGTGAACCAACCAAGCTAATTGGTTCAGGTTTCCTGAAGTGTTACTGGCTAATCAATAGAGCTGACCATTAAGGAAGTTTATTTAATTTAATTTCCCATTGATTTTTGAAAAGAGACAAATCCAGCAAAGACAATTTAAGCCTGGCTCTGCAGAAAGCAGAGCACTGGGATTGGCATTTATTTGAAGTTCTTATTAAGCCTTTCATGTTCTGGTGTCTGGGAAAGAGACTTTGTTGATAGCTGGGCAGGCAGGTGTTAGCCTAGTTCAGAGACAGCTTCCCTGATGCCACAGGTATGAGAAAAGTGAAAGAAGAACAAATCAGACTAACACTGTTGCCTTGAAAGGTCAAAAATCTGAATGCAATCAACCATTAACCAAAGATTCTGACTTAGGGAAATGTGATGAATGTGTGGCTTAGCATTTGCTAGCACTTTGGAGGAAGGCAAGTTGCTAGAAGAATTCAAGACAGAAAAATCAAACTTAATTAGAGGTTTTCAGAGGTTCATCATCCGTTTATACCTAGTGATATTTTAGAACATAGTTGTCTGGGAGGGGAGGATGAAAAAGAAAACTTGACAAGCCAAGGAAAAAAAAATCTTTGTCCTTAATACATTCTTGATGGTTTAATTTCTTTTCTCCTTTGCTAAAAAGGTGACCATGCAGCAGGTATGCAACTCTTCCCCTTTAGGAATATTTGACTTTATTAGATAAAAATGGAATATCTCTGTGCTGTTTATGATCATGCAGATACCCACAATTAATTAAAAAAATGTAAGACAAGAGGACTCTGAAAAAACTTACGATATTCCTTCCCTCAAGATTGTTCTATTATTTAATAGAGTGCCATCCAAAAATTACTCTCTTAGTTTTGTTCCCCCAACCTCCCTCAATATTGAAAACATGAGATGTTGTTAAGTAGAAATAACAGGTCAAACTACCCTCTCTTCTTTCCTCCAGTACACAAGGAACTACCTAATGTAACCTTGCTTCTATTGTAATTTTAGTAAGCATCATATCTAGTAAAAGTACATTTTATTGAAAATGCTTATTTCTTTTGGAAAACAAAATGCATATATGTTTTCTTCAGTTTAGTATTATTGCATAGCTTTTTTCACTGAAATAACAGCATGGGTGTTGAAAATAGTAATTACTGTATGAAATACTGCTTATTTTATAAAACTTGAGACTTAGGCTGTGATTTCATTGGCCTACATTAGATTACAGGGTTGATTTCTATCAGTAAAGGACTTTCTTCAAGGTTCTAGAAGCAGATTGAATGTCAAGCTAGATGCCATGGTTATCAGACTCTTATGTATTTTGATATTTAATGTGCCAAGGATCTATGATTTTATCAGCATTAATATTCTTTCCACTAAGGCCTTAAGCAACCAGTGTATAACATATTTCTACAGAGGTCCTTGAGACTCATAGAGGTTAAATGACACCTTTGATCACCCACTTTAATTCAAATTATTGTTAGTGTCAAAGTTCCTCAACCAATCTGAAGAGATTCTAGGGTATGGAACTTTATTTAAAGCATATTTCTCATGAAAGTATGAAAGTAGATGTACTCTGGAACCTTTCTAGGCCTAGAGAACTCCTCTGTTCATTCCCTGGTGATGCAGGCTGCCTCCCAAATGATGGGAGAAAACATTGTGGAGCTTATTTTGGTTCTTTTGGGAGGAGCAAAGATATGAGCTATTGGAAGTACCAACCTTTTCCTGCATCTTCTAAGAATAACTCCCTCTTAGACACCCAGATTGAAAAGTAGTGATGGGAGAAGGAAGGATATTTTTCTCTTTCTTTTCCCTCTCACCACAGTATAAAATGGTGACATGGCAAGTGACCTGTGTTTACACTTGCCAAGATGAATCCAAGAGGTTTGATTAATTATTATCCTTTGAGTTGAAAGAAGATCAAAGTGATATCACTATGTTGCGGTCAAGGTACAGTGTGTCCGACTGTTGCTGATGGGGCCAACACAAGCTCAGAAGGCTCTACCAGTGGTTGGGCACAAATAGTCCACATGAATATTTGTAGTGGAGATGTCTTTAAATTTATGCATCTAATATTTCTTTTGAGCTACTGCAATTCTATTTTGCTTATAAAGCACATGTTTGCACTTTATAAAAGCCCACATTTGATGTGGGTATGCCATTCTGAGTGGTCATGTACTAGTGTGTCTTCCATGTCTAAAACTTGCTTCCAAAGTTATTCAGAGAGACCTTGAGAGTGTCCTTGTATTGCTTCATCTGAGAATAAGTCTATTATCAGTCAAGCACTCTGTACCACACATCACTTTCATCACTCTCACATCCTGTCAGTCTCTTCTTACAATGATGTAGTCTATTAAATGCCAATGTTTACTGCAAGGGTGTTTCCATGAAGTTTTATTGAATTTAGGTAAATGGAAAACTATGTTGGTGATGAGAAAGTAATGAGATAAACAAGTTTTCAATAGTAAGTGACCACTGCTGTTGCTGTTTCTGACTCTATTCTTCCCAAGGACTCTTCTTGCCATGTCTGATTTTTCTGTACCTATTCTGACATTAAAGTCACCCAGAATTACAAGCTTGTCCTCTTTTGGCACATTGGTGATGAAGGTTTCCAGGTCTTCATAAATTTTTCTTTAACATCATCAGGGTTTCTCATGGTGGGAGCATATATATTGATGATGGTGACATGGCATTTTCTTATAATGGCAATCACATTATTATGAGCCTGTTCACTCTTTTAGGGAGACATAGAAGCTTGTTAAACCAATTAGGTTTGATTGTGAAATCTAAGCCAACTTCAATGGCACTATCACTGTGGCTACTTCAGAAAAATGTGTCACCAGCTCTGACTTCAGTAAGCTGGCCTTCATTTTTGCCAGCCTTGTTTCAGTCATGGATTTGGATGTGATGTATTCCTACTGAGTTCTCTTGAAACAAGAACTGTTTAGAACTGTTTATCTTTCAGGTCTAGTGGATTTCTTATTGTCCATAAATGTGCATACACCCCATGTACCAATGGTGAATGGAATTATCGTTGCAAAAGTGTGTGTGTGTGTGTGTGTGTGTGTGTGTGTGTGTGTTTTGGCTGCAAGGCAGGATCCTGGCCTGCCTTGGGAAGCAGACCAAGGTTAGATTAGGTAAAGCAGACAATTTTAGGGAATATTTTCTAACCCATTCTTTGAGACAGGAGTTGATTAGTGCAGTCCTTAAAAAGGGCTGATCAGACACCCATGGGGCTACCAAATCCCATTGCTGCTTCTTTCCAGTAAGAAGTTGTCCTGGTGCCTTCGGCTATCTGTGCTCAGGGTTGTGATCACAGTTCCCGATGTATCTACACCTGCTGCTTAGTCACTTGCCTATTGCCACAGGACTTCGAGGTGGGTAAAAATGGTAAAATGGTGTGGGTGGTGTCTTTTGACTGACATATAAATTGCATTTAAATGAGACAGAATTCCATGAAGTTTTGAACCTCACTCTGTCTTCCAGAGTCAGAGAAATCCCGTGGCAACACAAAAGTCAAGACAACTGAGGATGCCTTAGGAAGCATTGGATAACCTTAGTGTCTTTAATGTGTGACCAAGCTCTAAGCACTTCACAGCACCTGTTTCTGCTAGAACAAATTATTCATATCCACCCATTTTGTTGGAAGAAATCTTCACATGCTTGGGAAAGGGCCTCTCCCACCTCCCACAGCTCACCAACAGGGTTTGAGCCTTTTTGGATACCCTCAACTTCATTTAGCCTGTCTGCCAAAATCGTTTACTGGGATCTGATTGCTATGCATGCTACAGTTTCTTAGAGCCACAGATGAGAGTTGGGTGGCAGTTGGACACAGATGGTGGAAAGCAGCCCTGTAAAAGGCTCACACCACAAAAAGCCCTCACACCAAAGGTACTAGTCTTCCCTGAACCCCATACACCCCACAACAAAACACAAAAAGACATTTACATGGAGGGGAAGGATGTTTAATTTCCAATGTATTGTGATCCTGTAATCTAAAGTTCTAGCCAGAGAAGTGTGATTTTGTAGTAGAACCAGCCTGAGGATTAATTCATGGGCAACCATGACTTTGAGTTCCTGAGGATATTTCTTTAAAAGCTTGCTCTTTGTAAGTAAAACTACCAACAGAGAATCTGATCACCCTGCTATGAATGATGAGAGTCATGCCATGGAGATGGGGGATAGGAAAGATTTGAACCTTGATAACCCACCTGGATATTGCTATGAATTTCTCTAAAAGCTCCAGGGGAAGTTGAATGGGAAGTATTAGTCAAGAATTTACAAAATGTCTATAATTTCTGAAAGAAAGTCTTTTAATCTAACAGATTATTTGAGAATTTTATGTTTTAGATTTCGTTTCTGGGATTCTCCCCCTACACCCCTTTTTTTGAAGGGTTGCATTGCTAAAGGAAATAAAACCTGTCTCATCTCAATGCCTGTATTATACTTTGAATGCTCATTGAGAAGTCTGGACCTTGCTACCTGCTTTGGGGAGAAACCTAGAGACATGCCATAATTAAGGTTTAATCTGGAGATAATCCTGGATTAATTGAGTGGGTGGAGAGGTAAGACAAAGAAAGAAAATGACTACTCCCTTGGCAATTTGCAGCCAGGACTGTCTGTAGTTCTTTATGAGTCTGTAGTTCTTAGAAGGTCCTGAATCATGGGTGAAACACACACACACACACACACACACACAAACACATACACACATATAGGCGCACACACACACAACAATTTTGTAATTCTTGGCACTATTTGTGAGAGACACAAAGTGCTAAAATTCTTACCAAATTCCAAAATAAGTAATACAATTTTGTATCCTGGAAAATCTCTTTATGGTACTAATTATAGACTTTTTTTTCCTTTGTTTTGTCTTCCTGCTGAAAATATAAACAAAAATCCAAGTCAGAGGCTTGCTCAATGATATTTGTTCCAAATGTGTGCCCTATCTGCCTCTACAGGCAGCTTTATTTCATTTCATTTCAGAGGTGAGTGACCTACATCTACACTGTAAAATCGTCTGCTATTTCACTGGGCTCAAAGTATTATAGAGAAACAATGTATTATTCACTTGGTGATTTTATGAGATAACAGCATCTGTACATTTATATATATTGGAAAAGGTTAAAGGGGGATGAGTATAGGGGTTAAAAGACTTCAAGGAATGGAAGCTTCCATCAAGGAACTTAATACTCCTAGTTTTGGAGTATTAGCTTAAAAGTTGTTAATTCTGTTAGTTCTGTTCTTAGAATTCAGTGCTAGATAAACCTTCAGCTAATTTGATTTAAAAAAAAGAAGAAAACCAAATTACCAGTATAAAAAATGCAAATGGTGAATTAACTACCAGTGAAGAGAAAGATAAAGCAATAATTATGAACTATTTTCCCCAGCTGTGTGCCAATAAATCTGAAAATCTAAACAAAATGGATGAATATTTATTAAAATATATTTTGCCCAGATAAATAGAAGAGGAAATAAAATATTTAAATAGTCCCATTTAGAAAAAAAGAAATTAAACAAGCCATGAATGAACTCCCTAAGAAAAAATCTCCAGGGCCAGATGGCTTTACAAGTGAATTTTATCAAACATTTAAAGAATGATTAATTCTAATATTATATAAACTATTTGGGAAAATAGGAGAATAAGGAGTCCAACCAAATTCTTTCTTATGACAAAATGTGGTGTTGATACTTAAACCAAGAACAGCCAAAATCAAAAAAAGAAAACTTAAATTTCCCTAATGAATACTATGACCTTGTGGGATTTATAAAAAAAATGCAGGGCTGGTTCATTATTAGGAAAACTATCAGTATAATTGAATGGATCAATAACAAAACAAACAGAAATCATATTATCTCAACAGATTCAGAAAAAGCTTTTGAAAAAATACATCACCCTTTCCTATTAAAATACTAGAAATCATAGGAATAAATGAAACTTTATTTAAAATCATAAATATTATCTATTTAAAACCATTAGCAAGCTTTAGTTGTAACGGGAATAAGCTAAAAACCTTCCCAGTAAGATCAGGGGTGAAACAAGGATGCCCATTATCACCATTATTATTCAATATTATTCAATATTACTAGAAATGTAAACCATAGCAATAAAAGAAAAAGAAATTGAAGGAAGTAGATTAGGCAATGATGATACAAATCTAATACTCTTTGCAGATGCTTTGATAGTATACTTAGAAAATCAATGAAAAAACTACTTGAAATAATAAACAACTTTAGCAAAGTTGCATCTATTGAGATAATCATATGATTTCTGTTTGTTTTGTTCACTCAGCTAAGTTTACACTTGGTGACCACTGAGGCTTCAACTAACTCTGCAATTCCAAAACTCTGAAATTAGGAATATTTTAAATGGAATATAGAATACAATATAACTTTAAAGTAAAAGCTATTGATATAGTTGATTAGAAAGATAATCAAACTGATTAAAGCTTTTAGATCAATTTTAACTGCTCAGTTATGTTGTTAGGCAAACTGTTTAATGGCTAAATTAATCACAAGGAATGGGAAACCTCTTACTTGTAGTCTGAAACTGGATACAACTGAAACTTATGCATATCTTCTCTTATGTCAGTCAATAATATTTATCAAGCAGTTAATTTGAGGAGAGCACTGTATTAGGTTCCCTGTGGGGAACTCCAAGGGATGTGCAACAATTGGGCTATGTCCAACTTCTTGTTTCTCTCTCTCTCTCTCTCTCTCTCTCTCTCTCTCTCTCTCTCTCTCTTTCTCTCCTCCTTCGCTTTCTCTCTTTTACCTTTTTCTTTATCTTTCCTTCCTTCCTTCCTTCCATTCTTGTTGTTGATGGATGATGGACCCCACCCTTACACACAGACTTTTTTGGTTCAGATATATATTTGATACCTTCCTATTGGCTTCAAGGCAAGGATGACTATCTGAGCCCCTGAGACTTGGGGAAGGAGTGCCTTTCTTTGCACTGGTCTAGTTCTGTGAGCATATGGTCTCCTGGGTAAGACTGTGTCTAGATTGAAGTCAGCTTTCAGAAAAAAAAAAAGCTGTTTACAAACACCTGAACAGGACTTGCTTGAAGGACTCTCAAGTAACAGTCATCATTCGATGATGCTTTATTTCTTTGTATTCCATTTCTGTGTAAACATAAAACTGAATATTCTACAACTGATTTATATTTGTACTCTGGGTACATCCCCCCTCTCCCCCCACCCACCTCCACCTACCAGGGAGGAACCTTTAGTCTTGAGACTAAATACATAATTGTTCTTTTGGAATCTGAGTTTTAAATGGAATTGAAGTATTGGTAACCTAGTTCTTCTGATGAGTTGACAAGCAGCCCCAGAAAAATGAAACCTCTGCAAATGAGAGTCAAGTAAAATACAATGATTGGAAAATGTCACCAGCTCTGTCATCCTCAGTCTAGTGATATTTGCCTAGACTTTGCTAGACTTCAACTTCCTCTTTTTTTTCTCCTCTATTTCTATCTTGCTTTCTCTCTTTTTTTTTCTAAGAGATGAAAGACTCTGAAAGCTTGTTTTGCCTAACAAGGAACTTTTATGCACCCCAGTAAGAAAAGCTATCTCTGTGACCTTGTCCTATATATACATTGTCTTTGTCCTCATATGTGCGTTACCCAAAAGTTGCAGCCTCTCTTTCTCTTCCCTCTGTATGTAATTCTCCTAATTATGAATTCTAATATCCTGTTCATAACCCTTCTATGTAAGTGTCTCTATGTCCATTAGATTGTAATTTTCTTCAGGGCAGGGATTGTCTTTGCCTCTTTTTCTATCCCCAGATCTTAACACACTTCCTGGCACATTGTAGGTGCTTAATGAATGTTTACTGATTATTTGATTGCTTAATTAACTAGTATGAATTGTTTTGGAAGCTACTCTTGCAATCTTATACACAGAATTGTCAAGTTTGAGCTAATTTTTATTTGATAAGCAATGGTTTTCATGCTTGTTTGTAAGTGAAACTATTCCCAAAAGATCAACATAGTTTAATTAAATTTAATTTTATATGCTTAAGAAATTTACATGGCTCTTTTCAAAGAGAAAAAAAATATGTCCTCAAGGACCTTGAAGTCTTCCCTTATATCCCCAACCAGACACCTAATAACTCTAATTGAAGATCTATGTTCTTCTGAATATTTAGTTAAGAGGGAGCAATCTGTAAAGTGGAATAAATTAATATTCCCCAAATGCCAGCATTCATATGGAATATCAAGGAAAATGTGTTTTAATTCAGTTGTGGAAAGAAAAGAAATAGGGAAATCATATTATAAGTGCAGAAACTACTTATCTGCTTATTCTGAATCCATTTTCTAGAAATTCCAAATCAATGCAATGTACACATTCAATTGAACAATCCTGCTTGAACTTCCTTCCTCATCTATTGGACCAAGTTAACTAAATCCCCACATCCAACTCTTTATTATTTTACCCACTATACTGTTTTGATTCTGCTTACGTATTTTTTTTTCTGTTAGGGATCAAGTATTTTCTTCTACCATTGCATTAAGTCTTGTTGCCTCTGACAAGATAAAAATGGCAAAGGGAATGATTTATAGTTGCTTATCAGATTTACTATGTTATCCAACACTCTTGTCTTGAAGTCTTAAACATTTGCAACTTGATGTAAACCTGTCCACCATTTCTGTAGTTCTAACATTTCAAAATAGAAACAAGTGCCTTCTTCAGCTATCTAAATTATGTGGGAAAAAGAAAGAAAGTGTGTATGTTTAAAAGAAAAGGAAGAAAGATTATGTGGATTATGGTTAAAAAAAAGTGAAGCTCCTTTAGGTCAGGAAATGAATAAATGAATGGATGGATAGATGGATGAATGAATGAAAATAAAACATTTATTGCTTACTATACACAAAGTACTTTGCTAATTCTGGGCATAAAAATAAAAATAGAAGATCGTCCTGATCTCAAGAAGTTCATATTCTAATGGGGAAAGTAACATATATAGCAGGTTGTTTTTTTCTTTCTTTCTGTCAGAGGCGAAGGTTGAATGCACTTTGGGGTACGGGGTAAAATAGATGGAAATATGTCTTCTTTAATGTAATTTTCATTGAAAACTATTATTTTTTGGATGTTAACAGTCTGAAAGTAGGACTATCAATCTTGGGGGATGATGCTGATATTCTGGGGCCTTTTAAGCTTTGCTACCTGCTTTTGGAAGCAAGTTGTCTGTGTTTGGTAATGATGCTGGCATGGATAGCAAGACCCTTTTCCATAGGATATGCTCTCCTCAATGATGGCTTCAAGTATACCAGTGTTCTGATGAATGATTAAATTATGCTACTATCCCTAGCATCATATACATTCCCCTATAAATACAATGGACTTAGACCCTAATGCCTTACAGACAGTAGCCACATAGTACTTAGTTGAGTGAATGAATGAGATAATGCTCATCTTTTTCTCCTGACAAGAGTACTAACAGTTATATTTTTTTTAACTCTAGAAACATTCATAATATCATAGACTTAGAACAAGGACGGACTTTAGAGATAATATAGTCCAAGCAACTCATTTAATGAAGGAGAAAACTGAGTCTAGGAGAGGTAAAAATGATTTACCTAAATCATGGAGGTAGTGAGTGGCATAGCAAGCATTTAAATTAAAGTCCTCTGATTTCAATGATGCTTTTCCCACTGGCCATTCATTTCTTGTGAATAGACCAAAGAGAGGAATTTGTTTTTATAGTTTTAGGTGTCATAACTGAAACTAATCTATCCATTATTCTTCATTCTGATGGTGGAAGGGAAAAAAGGAACAGGACATGGGAAGGTAGAAAGGGGTGAAAAAAAATCTTCATTGGAAAGAATAGCGCGGTGAAGGAATAACGTAACATTAGAGTTCTAGGCTGCCTCAGCTGGATCTACCTGTAATTTTTTAGTGAGTTCATACCTACCACACCTATGGATTTTTACTTTGACTCAGAAACTCAAGATTTTCTAATAATACTCTAAAAATACTTACACTGATAAAAATATATTCTTTTCCATGATTTTCAAACATGACACAACAGTGACATTTTGAGTAGCTCAATGTAAGTCACAGGCTTTTTATTGTTAAGATTTTCATAAATTTTTTTTTAAATTTTGAATCTGAGAAAACATCTATTAAAACTCACTTATCTTATGTATGGGAAACCTGAGTTGCATAAAGGTTGAGTTACTTGTCCAAGGTCATGCAAGTTATGTCAAAGATAGCATTTGAAGCCAGTTTTTCTGACCTCAGATTCAAGGCTCTTGCCCCTCTAGAGTTTCAGCAGTCATGTAGTCCAACTTATAGCTGAAAAATATTCTCCTCTTTGTTATTTCTCATAGCCTTTGCTTGAAGACCTCCAGGGGGATCTTCCCAAGAAGCCCACGTAGCAAAACTAGCACCACCTTATTCCCATATTTTATTCCTTTCTTATCTCAATCTAATATCATAGTATATTTCTTTAATACCATTTCTCATTGTTGCACAGGTTAGTGTATAGTTCACTGCAGCTCCCAAAACTTTTTTGGACAGATAGTAAGCCATGTCTCCCCCATCTTTTAGATATAAAGTTGATTTGTGTAACCCCAAAATGGTTTTACATCTATGTGTATTGAAATTATTATTAGATTTAACCCAATATTCTGACCTGTCAAGATCTTTTTTTAACCTTTTTTTCTGTCATCCACTATATTAGTTACATCTCCCATCTTTTCATCATCTGAAAATTTGATTAGCATGTGATCTATGCATTTATTCAAGTATTTCATAAAAATGTTAAAGAGCACAAGTCCAAGCAGTATCCTTGGGGTACATTCGACTGGAGACCAAATTCCAAGATAACATTGAATCATTTATATCTACCCTTGGGTCTAAGCATTTATCCAATTCCAAGAAAATCTAATTATACTATTATCTAACCCATATGTCTCTGTTTTTTCAATGAGACACATGACAGATTTCATTAACTGCTTCACTAAAATCTAGGTAACCTGTATTTGTAGGATTTCTCTGACTAGTTTAGGAATCTTATCCACAAAAGAATGTCATTTTCTTTCCTGATGGGAGCTGCATCTGGAATAGACTTTTCTCAAGTTGATGTTTGGAAACAAAAGCTGTTAGTTATCAAGCCTGACCTGCTTTAGCTTTTCACCAATAAAGATATGAAGGTGACATAATTTCTGCCATTTATACAGCTCACTTAGTCATTTTGTTTTTGGCCAGAATTCTCTCCTCTTCCCTATTTTTTATAACCAAATACAATGAACTTCCCTAAGAAGTATAACTAATAAAAATTGAGGAGATGATTTTTTTTGCCACTCTTATTATCTCCTTTCCCACCAGCTCCCCTTTGCTGTCTCCTAGATCTCAGAGTTCCACTACATGTTCAAGAGGGAGGCAGATTTGAGAGATATGGAGGTAACACTAATCCAGTTGTACAAATAATGTGTGTGTGAATATATATATATATATATATGTATACATATATATATACAGAGTGTGTATATATATATGTATGTGTGTGCATATCTATATCTATATATAGATATAGAAATATAGATATATACATACATATGGAGAAAGAGAGACATAAGGAATGAGACTGAGTAGTATAAAATAATGCTGAGATTTTGAACATTTTAGTGACAGAAACCATGGGGATGACCTTGACATTAATAGGGAAATTTGAAAAGGACTGGGTTTAGGAGAAAGATAATGTAATAATATCTGTGATCCATGTCATAAATCATCCATGATTGCTTAGTTGATATTACTCACTCTGTTCCTCTCACAAGGAAACAGGGGAGGTGTCGCTTTGATTCATCTATCACTGTGGTACATCATAGATAATGCCCTTCTTCCCAAGATGCCTGCTATAAGTCATGAGGTGATCTGGGAGTCCAGGAGTAGGGTTAGAATTTTCCCAATGGGTCCTTCACTTGTTTTAGGTAGTAGTTAGTTTAAGGTTTGCCTATCCTGAGGGGCCAACATTAGGCACAGAAGGGGTAAGTTGGATATTCAGGGAACAGTGGTGATGATGGTCGGATATTGAAATTTAAGGGTTTGATATGATTGTGTTGGAAACAAACCTCATTATTGGGCATCACAGTAAAGGTGGATGCAACCTGTCTTTCCACATTCTTTTTAGTAGATAATGTATCACTTGCAGTTAGGCTCTGTACCCCTTGCTATGAAGTCTTAGAGCACAACATTTTCAGCTGAACTTACAGCCACATGGACCCTTTGATCTCCATTGATATTCCAATGCTGATATGTACATTCTTAATGTTCCTTTCTGTCTTCTAGGTGTTCACTTACTTATACGATGAAATCAATTATTGATGTCACTCCCCACCCCCAGTTATAGTCTTTTAAGTTCTTATCCTAGACATTTCTGAATATTTCCATCCAACCTATGTTGGAAGAAGTACTTCTATGAAAGTACTAGATTAAGATAGTCTAGGTAAGATAGGTGATAGCCCTGTTCTACTCTGCACTGATCAGACCTCATATGTATTATTCTACTGGATCCTGGGTAACACATTTTAGGAAAGACATTGAAAAACTCTAGCACGTTTGCGAATAGAAAAATTAATATGGTGAGGAGACTGGAAACCATGCCTTACATAGACTTTTTAAATGAATTTGCAATTTTTTTTCCTGAAGAAGAGATGACTTAGAAGTTTTGTGGCAAAAATCTGTAAGTATTTGAATCCCTATCAAATAGAAACAGTATTAGATTTGTTCTATTGCCCCCAGATGCAAAACTATAAACATTGAGTAGAAGTTGCAGAAAGGGAGATTTATGTTTGATATATGGAAAATATTCTGGATATTTAGAGCTATGCAAAAGTGGAATAGGTTGCCTCCAGAGGCAGTGGGGTTCTTCTATCCAGGTGGTCTCCAAGAATTTGGATGATTTCTGGTAGGTATTTTCAGGTTCAAGGTGAACTTAGGAATCTCTAAGGCCTGTTCCACATTATATGAATGACTCTGTAATAGAAATTACATACAGTTCAGAATTGGCAAGGTTTTCATTTATTTTATTCTATGTTACTTGACATATTTATGTAAACATCTGCCCAGTTTATTTGTATGTGTTATTTAAAGGGTTTTTATTTAAAAATTGATTGTTCTCCTTTTAGACAAAAACATTAATATATTTAATGATTTATTGTATGTGCAATAGAGAGATAGCATGATGTAATGGATAGAGAATTGGTGTCAGGGTCAGGAAAAATATGGGAACAAGTCCTATTCTTGACAGATACAAGCAACTGTGGGCAAATCATCTTATCTTCTCAGTGCCCAAAGACAATTTTATGTGATTTTATAATGCAGGTGAGTAATCCTAATATGTATTTCACGTGAGTTTTCACACCAGGAATTACTTGCATCAAATAAATCATATGTCAAGATCCTCCCTCCCTCCCCTGCCTAATCTAAAAGAATATAGAAGGTACCATTCTAGTGATACAAAGATGAAAAATAACATAGCCCCTGCTTTTATACAGTTTACAATCTAGTGTGCTTGGGGATAATAGTGAATAAGACTTGTCCTTAAATAGGTAAGAGAGTGCAGAATGTGTTAAGGGTGAAGAAGTCCCAATTAAATATTCTCAGAACATTTTAGGAAGGAAAACCTTTTTATGTGGGAGGAGTTGGTGGAGAGTGGATCGGGGAAAGTTTCAAGGAGAAGACATTCAATAGACGTAGATGTATAGAAAGTACATTCTAAGTATGAAATACAATCTATATGGTTTAGTATAGCATGGAAGAAAGTGCCAGATGACTGGTAAAGAACTAGCAGTATAATTTTTCAAGAATTTAGAAGTTCTGGGGCAGCTAGGTGGTGTAGCAGATAGAGCACCAGCCCTGGATTCAGGAGGACCTGAGTTCAAATCTGACCTCAGACACATAACACTTACTAGCTGTGTGACCCTGGGCAAGTCACTTAACTCCATTGACTAGCAAAAAAAAAGAATTTAGAAGTCCTTTAGGGATTATGGGTCATGATATAAGAATGTATAGGTGAGTTTGAGGCTAGATGAGTTTGAGGGTTGAAGGTATGGTCAAACACCAACCTGAGAAATTTGCTATTTATTCTATAGGCAATAGAGAGACAATGCAAATATAGGAGAGAGTGTAGGGTTCATAATGGTTTATTAAGAAGATTATTTTTTGTAACTACATGAAGAATAGACTAAATGGGGGAGACATTTGAGGTAGAGAGGTTATTTGAAAGATCATTCATAAGGGCAGGAGTTAGGATGGGTATAGTGGGAATAGAGAAGAAATTAGGAGATGAATGTAAGACACTTTATGGAACTATGGAGTGGGATGAGGTTTGTGATGCTCGGGTGGAATGGGTAAAATTTAGTTGCACCTGGCTGTCAAGCCTAGCACTGAGACATCACATTTCATTACACTGAAGTAAGCTGACACAAAACATTTACAAAACCTAGAACATTCTAAATTCTACCATTCCTTTGTCTTCTCTCTATTGTTTTCCCTCTCCCTCTTTTCCTCCTCCCCATGTCTCTTGCACACTCTATCTTCATTTTATTTCCTTTCTGTTCTCTCTTTTTCTCTCTGTTCATCTTTGCCATTTTTCCATCCCTCCTCAGCTCTACATCTTGTACGTGCTGATAGGAACTTTATATTTCTGTTAATAATGCCCAACTAGCTTTAACTCCTTGCTGAAAATATTATCTATTTTTTATAAATATAGATGAAGATATTACTAATGTAGTACTCCATTACTACGGGATTCTACTAAAGAGTGCCATTCAAGGTCTAACAAACTTCTTTCAGAAATTATATCTCATTCATCATCAACTTGTCCAAATCAAAAGGATGTTGTTAAGCAACGCAGATGAGTACACACATGACATTGGTCCATAACATATATTGGCATTAAGTATTTTATATAGTAAGAAGCCAGCAATAGAGACCCACAGAACAAAATTAAGGAATCATACACTATCCTGATTTACTTTCTGCCAGATTTAAACTAAACAGGATAGAAAATAAAACTAGTAAGTAGAACTGCTGGAGCCTTTTAACTCAGCATGATTTGCTATAACACAAGTAAAGACATTAATCTCCCTCACTTGAGTTCAGGTGTGCAAAGGAAAGGTTAGTGTTAATAGCTTCGTTACATTTGTAAGACAGCTTTCATGACAAGCAAGTGGTCTTCCCATTTTCCCTGTAATGGTTAGTAGTATTAGGATGAAAATTCTACATAGGACATGAACTTGGGGCATGAAGGGGAACAGAGGAAAAAAAGGCCTTATTTATTTCATTTTATTTTGAAAGTAAGGCATATATTCACTTCCTCTTTCCTTCCTAGTTAAGAAGATATTTCCCAGAATTACTTCAAACTATAAAATGGAGAGGTGAAAGCTATTTTAGGAACTATGGAATACTTATCACAAATGAGGAATCAGATGGCCTGAGACAGGAAATGGCCCAAAGTCATGCACCTTCTTACATTGTATCCATCCATCCAAATAAAGTGTAGCTATTTCTATCTGAATGCCAAGTGATATTCACCACACATGGTAGAGGTAGTGTCAGATTGGGGAAGGAACCATGTAGAATTCTACTACCAACCCTAATCCTAATCTTGTCAATCTTCTTACACATTATTCTTTTTCTAAAACTCTGAGGTCTAACTAAGCTGGCCTTTCTTATTATTCCTCAAACACAGCTTTCCATCTTCCATCTAGGTACCTTTGGACCATCTCTTTTCCCCTGCCCCAAATTCATTTTTTCCCCTCATCTCTGACTCTTAAAATAGCTACCATTTTTCCAGAATTAGCTCATGGGTCTTGTTTAGCATAAAACCTTTCTAGATCCCTATAGCTACTAATGTTTCTCCCCCACATACATGCACAGTCACCTTGTACTCTCTCTCTCTCTTTGTATATATATACACATATATGTTTATATATACACACATATGCACATATATGTGTACATATATGTACTATAATATTTATCTATTAATTTATTGAGTAATTAATTAATGAACAATTTCTCCCCAGTAGAATACATGCTCCTTGACGAGAAGTATCTTTTCACTTTTTTCTTTGTGTTCCAAGATGCTCGCACAATGTCTGATATGTAGTAAATGCTTAATAAAGGATTATTCATTGATTAAATTTCCTCCAGGAAAAAAATAGTCTTAATTAATAGTTGCTTTTCCTGCTTGAAGACAAACAAAAATAGCACTAAACTATCCTCTCACCATCCATAAGGGACATTTATTAACTCCATAGGACTCTATATAAATTTGCCTCCCTACTGCCAAACTCCCTTGCACCTCCTCACTGCCCTGCCCTGCCCTGCCCTGGTCCACTTCACTTGGTCTAAGTTTGGTGGCTCCCAGATTCATTTTTGAAACACAAAATTCAGCTCCCTTTGCCTAATCTCCTACCAGGTTGCAGTAAGTAACTAGATAAATTACTTTCTTCTTATTTGTATGCCTTTTCCTCAGTAATCAAACTGAAGACTTGGGGCTGGGGGAGTGATAGAAACTGATCATTCTCCTGAATTACAACCTTCATATAAAAACACTGTATTGATATCAAAACAGCAAAAACAGGAATAAAAGATTAGATATCAACAATGAAATTTTACTCGATATTATGAATCAATTGATTCATTGTCATGGAAGTAGCCATAATTTTACAATCGCTTCTTTTTAAATTAAGTCCTTACAAGGGAGAGTGAGATCATGATGGTAGTTTACCAATAATTCAATGTTGCCTATATCTATAACTCAGTCATTAGGCATTTATTAAAGCCAACTATATGCCAGGTACAGTGGCAAGGACTGCGAATTTAAAGAAAGGCAAAAAGTGATCCTATGATCAAAGAGCATATATTTTTTCTTCTTTTTTAAAATTTACCTATTTGTCTATTCATTTATTCACTTATCATTCATTGATTTGTTTATTTGTTTGTTTGTTTTTAGTTTTCATCATTCACTTCCATAAGATTTTGAGTTCTAAATTTTCTCTCCCTCCCCAAGATGCATTCTGATAGAGGCTCTATGTATACATTCATATTAAACATATTTTCACATTAGTAATGTCGTAAAGAAGAATTAGAACCAATGGGAAAAACCACAAGAAAGATGAAGCAAAAACAAACAAACAACCCTAAAAAAGGAGAGAGAAAGAGAGAGAAAGAGAGAGCAAATAATATGCTTCAATATGCATTTATGCTCCACAGTTCTTTTTTCTGGATGTGGATAGCATTTTCCATCATGTGTCATTTGGATTTGTCTTAGCTCTTGCTTTGCTGAGAAGAGAAAGAGCATATATTCTAAGGAGACAAACAATATGCAAACAGTTCTGTACATAACAGGGTATATATAGGCTAAATTGGAGGTAATAACTGAGGAAATGAATGAATAAATTAAGCATTTATTGAATTCTTACTTTGTGCAAAGCATTGTGTTAAATGCTGAGGATACCAAATAGAGAAATAAGATAGTCTCTACTCTTCAAGAGCTCACATTCCAGTGAGGGAGACAAAACATATGGAAGGATTCATATGCAAGAAAGGTACCATAGTCCTTAAGTTGAGATGGAAAAACAATTATTAATGCCTCTTTTATGTCATTTCCACTGATAAATTCACACTAGTTTCTTATGTGAACCATTTGATGGTGCCTAGGAATTTGGTAACAAGAGCTTTCTTTTCTCTGTCTTTAGTAGATTTGACTGTAGTTTCTATAGAAGTCATTGCCAGGCTTCATCTCCACAGATGTTGCTTACTGTGATGATAGTGTTCAGGGTTTTGGTGATGGATTGACTTTCCTGAAACATATTATGTCTCATCTTTTCCTCAGGGTATTTTGCTGCTTCAGTTGGTCTGGGTTGCTCTTTGTGTGGTAGTTGCTTGGCAGTTGGTGGGCATGGCTGGTCCCTTCTCTATAGGTGTTGCTTCCCTGAATGATGACTGGAAAGGTTATGTTTGAAGCAAGTCTGGTGATTAGATGAGTGTTGACACTCTCATAACTCCTGTGCCTTTTTTCCTGTTGTTGGCAGTTGGTCAATAGTTATTGCTAGTGGTGAAAAGAAGGGTGGACCCCCTCTCCACAATGATTTCTCCTCTTGAAGATGGTTGTGAGGGCAGAGCTAGAAGAACACTTGGTGGTTTGGGGTGGGGTACATTGTTAATCCCAAGGATAAAAATGAGATTGACTTGGTCAAGAAGCTGACATGAGAAAGGAACATTTAATTAGAGCACTATTTGTTTCTTGAAGCACTTGAAGCTAAGAAAGACTCACAAAACTCTGGAAAGTTATATGTATTTTAGCAGGACCTATGATTTCAATGGTTACAGAGAATAAGAAACAAACAAATAAACAAACAAACAAACTTAGGAAACTCTTTCTGCCAAGGCTGATCTGTACTTGTTTTTCAACTTATATTGTAGAAAACTTGCATGGACTGGTGAATGATTTACCAAGTGGTACACAGCCATTATGTATCAGAAGAAGGACTTGAACCCAGGTCTGACTCCAAAGTCAACTTTCTTTCCATTGTACCATGCTGGGAAACACAAGTGTGTCGTAAAAGTCTTAGCATATCTTTAATCTTAAATAGTTTAAAATTAAAACAAAAGTAATGACAATGACAACAACAACACATACCTTCTGCTCAACACAGTTTTCCTTCATATAATATTTGCATGCCCTGTTTGAGATATCTTCAACCAGAATGTTCCTTGCTCTCCAGGAAGGGCCAATATAGAAGGGAGATAGTTGGAAGACAATACAGGAGGTTCTCAGGCTGATCATAGTCTATTCCCTGAAGCCAAAGGGCTGTAGAAAACAGCTGGATTCATTAGCAGATGATTGTCAAGATATTTTAATCAGGTGTTTAACAGAGCTCAATAATTGGGACAGAAGTTGGCATTTCTATACTCGGTAATGAAAGACCTTGGTATAAAAGTAAATTGAGTGCCAAGGAGAGAGGACAGAGGAGCAATTGGACAGTCCTCAGTGTATGTTCTTCCACTTTCTCTCCTTATGCAATTATTGTGACACTTAGGGTAGGGCTTTCCTGGGGAATTATAACTATCTGCGTCCATGGCATGTGCTGCTCTCAAGCCCACATGTAGGGTGCTCCTAAATGAGAAGTCCTGATAAAGCTATGATCAGGTACACACTACCACTGACTGAATTTCCTCCAGATTTTCCATCTCTAGAACTCATAGGTCATAGATCTTGAGTTGCAAGAGACCTCAGAGGCCTCTTAATCCAATACCTACAATTTACATATGAGAAAGCTGAGGCAAAGGGCAGTAAAATAACTTGCCTAAAATAAAATCAGAGGTGAAGTGTGAATCCAGATCTTATGATTCCAGAATGAATATTTTCACTCCAATATCATAGATCATAGATTTTAGAGCTATCAGGGATTTTAGCCCTAATGTAGGAGTCTGGGGAGGAGGCACTCCAATGCTGAAATTGCTGGATCTCTCTAGCTTGGAAATTCTGAGCTGTAGTGGGTTAATCTGTTTGGGTATCCACACTATGTTCTGTGTTACTATGATAAAGAGTGGGCAAACAAGTCACCTAAGGTTGAAAACAAATCACCTCAAAGATCTTGTACTAATTCTATTTGTATTGGGCCAATGAATAACCCAACTTCTAGACTGAGTGAGATGGAGAAACTCAGTTGTCATCATCATCATCATCATCATCATTATCTTTTCTATATGCTTCATTTTACAGATGAGGAAACAGAGATCTAGAAATGTCAAATGACTTACCCAGAGTCACATAGATTGTAGCCAACAATTCACATTAACTCTTGGGGGGTTTCTCAATTATATTTTGGAAAGCTTTAATACTTGCCTTAGGAGGTTGTATTTTATCCTAAAAGCAATAGGTAAGCACTGAAATTTTTTTGTTTAGGGGAATAACATGGTCAAATTTTTATCACAAAAAGATAATTTGAGTCCCTGCATAGTAGATGAATTGTAGATAAGAGAGGTTGGGATTTGAATGTGAGCTCCTTGAGCACAAGAATTTTGCTTTTGCATTTCTTGTATCCCCATCACTTAGCACATTGTCTGCAACATAATAAATCTTTAGTTAACTACTTACTGAATGAATGACTATTAGATTGGTAAAAAGGTAATGAGGATGTGAACAAGGGTGGTGATGTGTGAATACAGAGAAGAAGAAGTAAGAACTATTCTGTGGGGAGTTGACAAGATTGGCAGCTGATTTGATATGACCAGAAACACAGGTGGATGATTGAAACACGAAGCTAATGTAATTGTCTTGGGTAACAAGAAGCATGGTAATAACAGAAAAAGCAAAGTTGGAGAAGACAGGTTTAAAGGGCATGATGGTCAATTCTTCTTTTGGACATGTTGGGTTTCAGAGCACTCCACACTGATTGTTTATAATCAGCATAATAAGAAGAGGAGTAGAAAATAAGTTGAATGTAAATATAGCCTCAAAAAAGAAAAAAAGTTAAGGCCTCGTGCTATTTTCTCCCTGTATTTGTTCATTATTCAATTCTATTCCATTTCAGTAACTGACAAAGTTATGATAACATGAGAGAAAAATGTTGCTTGGCAAAGAGTGTGAATAACTTGAAAGTCTACATTATCCTTAAACTCATTTCATCTTAGGTTAATCTGAAGTGATCCCATCATGAAAATCAAAAGGTAAATAAGAAGAAGAAGAAGGAGGAGGAGGAGGGTACTAGACACTTGGTTGTCTCTCCAAATTCAACTGATTACACTCCTGACTTCTGTGGGAATTTAAGCAACTTGAGGACAAGTTCAGGTCCTCATACTGTGGAATAATTTATTGCTATGGTGAATTTCCCTAGATTGTTTTATTTTTTTTTTTCTGTTCACAGAAAAATTTCACAGAAGGCAACACTGGTCACTGGATTCTGCATCGTTATTGCCTCAATATAGTCCTCAAATAGGGTCATTGTCAGTTTCTCAGTGGTTTGTTGGTCTCATTTTGTTGTTGTTGTTGTTGTTATTGTTGGTTTGGGAGGCAGATAATATGTTTGCATTTTGATCTTGGGGATAATTATGTACCCATAACTCTAAACAGCTCTTACCATTAGTATACATTATTAGAAAATATATTGTATGAACTGCATGGAAAATTTGACATAGCTTAACTCCTAAGAGTAAAAATGACATCATACTTTTCTGTTCAACTGTAATTCATTTTGATGATGGGCCCACCATTTTGAGAACTGTCAGTGACAATTTTGCCAAATTTATACAGAAACCATTAGTACTGCATGTTCAGACATCCAGTAAGAGGGGCCTGGAATAATGAGCACATAATGGGTACATATGTCTGTAAAAAATGTAAATTTTACGTTTAGCTATTTATTCCCTTTTGTATCTTTCATCCCTAAGAGAATAACATATGCTTGACACATTAAAAAAATGTACTGCAAATGTCACTACTGAAGAGTGAAGAATTATTCTTTGTTCCACAAAAGATGCTTTTTTTAATACTCAGTGCTGGCAGACACATTTTTTTTCATGGTTTATATAAAGCCATGCATTAAAAATAACATAGAAAAATCATTATATATGGTAAAGATAAGACAGCATACAATTGATTACAATAGAAGACAGTTATAATTCACTATACTAGTCATGAAAACTAGTTATGAAAACCAGCATAAGCTACTCCTTTGGGGATTCCTGTGAGTAATGACTTTATAATTCACAAGTGAACTAATCTTCATATTGGTAAAATATAGAGAATTATTTTAAACAGATATTACAGTTATAAAGATACATTTTCATCTCATGATAAGACAAAGATTGCTGAATAGCCTCTTGCTCACTAGATGATGAATTATTTTAACATGGCTACCCATGAATCAAAGAAAAATATAACATGACCCCTGGAAGACTTATATGAACTGATGCAAAATGAAGTGAACAGAAATAGGAAAAGAGTATACACAGGGACTAAAACCACATAAATGGAAAGAACAATAAATATAAAATAATA
>NW_020954599.1:26460330-26477082 GCF_900497805.2 Vombatus ursinus
TAATAAATATTTATTGCCTTATAGACTTGAGTCAAGGAAGAGATATGAGAATGTTTATTTGTATGTGTGCATATGTATGATATGTGTATATACCAGTATACATAAAATATACATAAACACATCTATGTGCCCTCCCTGTCTCTTCATCTTTCTTCCCCCATCTCTGTCCTCTCTCTCTCTCTCTCTGTCTGTCTCTCTGTCTCAGCCTGCATCATACCAGAGTCACAGGATGAAATGTGCCAACTCACCATGCAGAATTTTCAGTTATAGTCTCTTGACACTCTGGCCTGTGAGTGTCTTTTCTTGGTAGGCATTGATCCCTTTGGAGAGCAGCACAGATAGCAGGGAAAGAATTGAACAGTGAAAAACAAAGTATATCAAGGACAGATCATAATGAGAGAGGATCTCAGAAAATGAACAAACACCAGAAGGCAATCTGATGTATGGTGGAACAAGGGAGACTTGGATACAACACAAGAGCTGGGACTTTTCATCAGATAGAGCTGTTATCGCTCTTTGAGATAGAACCATGAAAAATATAGCATGCATTTTTGCAGGCACATACAAAATTTATGATAATGTTGCTGCACTGTGAATTTCATAAAAGAGTGAATTATGACTATGCAATCACAACACCCTTAGGAATTTGGTGGGAGTGATGATGGTGGTGGTGCTGGTGGTGGTAGAAATAAACCAGGCTAAAAAGCTTATTGTGCCACCAAGACAAAACTGTACTCTCACCAGATATTCAGCTGAGCTAAATGTCTCATTGGTACCACTGGGCCCTGACCTCTTTTGAACAGATGAAAAAGAGTTTTCCCAAACTGCACCTTAAATGAGAATTGATCTCAGATGTAATGATGAAGTATTGACAGGTTTTCAACCTTTGGAATGGTTCCTATTTGCAGCTGCAAGGCAGACTTTTGTATTTACGAGCACACGGTGAGTCTTCTGACAGGTTTATTATTTGTTGGCTTTCTCCAGCATTGCACTGTAAAAATTGTTTTCAAAGAGTATTCAAAAGTGGAGCTGGCTGTCACTGTATCAAACTTAATCAATCCAACAATGTATTTCACTTCCTTGATTGATAACTGGATCTGGTGGTTTGGCATTTCAGGGAAAGAGTGGAAAAAGAGAAGTCTCAATGGTCATTAATCCTTCCCCTCCTCCCTTCCTTCCCCACAGCCTCCCCTGGGCAGCTGCTGATGCCATTATCCAGATTCCTGACAGTAGATCCCAACAACTGCAAATCTGGGCCTACTGCAAATACCCATGTTCACCAGATGTTTCTCCTTCTCACCACAGTTTACTTAAATTCTGTTTAATAAATATTAAGTAAGCTCCTATGTATGCCAAGAAGTGTAATAGGCACTGGAGATAAAAAAAGACTCTGTCCCACAAAAGCTCCCATTCTTCTAATACATGAATTGCCAAATGTAATGTATTGCCAAATGTAATCGGCATACTTCTTGCCCTCTCTACAACCTTTGACAATGCCAATCATACTCTCCTCCTCAATACTTTTTCCTCTCTAGGTTGTCATTATAGAACTCTCCTGTTTTTTCTATTACTTGTTTTTAGTCTCCCTTCTGAATCTCACTTCCTAATGGTGGATATTTCCCAACTGCCAAACCTGAATCATTTTCTTTTATCCCTCTATATTACCATCTTGCTTTGTGATATGAGTTCTCATGACTTCAACTAACATCTATATATAGATAATTCTCAAATAGAGATATCTGGTTCTAATGGTTCTCCTAAGCTCTAATACTATATCACAAACTAACTGCCTTTTGGACATCTTGAATTGGATACCTCATAGTCTTCAACATGTCAAAAAAGAAGTTATTAACTACTTTATCTGATCTCCTCCTGGACCTTCTTCTTAACTTCTCTATTATTGTATGAGTTGGGCTGGATACTACCATTCTCCCAGGCATTGGCCCACAATCTCAGAGTCATGCTGACTCCTCAGTCACACTCACTCCTCATATCCCATCCATTATGAAGTCTTGCCATTTTTTGTCTACAACATTTCTTGTATATATTCCTTTCTCCCCACTCACACAGCCACCACCTTTGTATGACCCTCATTGCTTCTTGCCTAGACTATTGATATAACCTTCCAAATGTTCTTCCTGTCTCAAGTCTCTTTCCACTCCAATACATCCTCTACTTGGCTACCAAAATGATCTTCCTAGAGGTCAAGGGTGATAATATCACGCATACACATACACATATACACTTGACTCCACTGGCTCCATATCACCTTTTGATCAAATATAAAATCATCTTTAGGCTTATAAAGCCTTCCCAACCTCACTTTTGTCTACCTCTATATTCTTCTTACACTTTCATCTCCTTTACACAGTCTACAATTAAGCTAAATGGCCTGATTGCTGTTCCTCAGACCTGATACTCTACTTACCAGCTTTGTACTGGCTGTCTTCCATGCCTAAAAGGTTCTCCTTCTTGACCCCTGACTCCTTGCTTCTCTGACTTCCTTCCTTAAATCCCCCATTTTTCAGCAGTTCTTCTTTGTTCCCTACTTCTTGTCTCTCCTGTAATGTTATTACATTACATTCAACACACACGCATATATGTGCATGTATATGCATGTACATATATGTGCATGTATTTCATGTCTCCTCCTTTAGAATGTGAGTTCTTAGAAAGCAGGGCCTGTACTTTTGCCTTTTTTTGTATCCCTACCACTTGGTATAGCATAGGTGCTATACAGTTTCAGAACTGACCAGGCACATAATAGTCAGGGATTAATAAATGGTTCTTGACTGACATGACACAGTTCTCTTATCATAAAAATTTTCCTTCTTCTAGCTGTTTGATTTTATTTCAGAAAGTCCAAAGGTTGAACAACCTTAAGGTCTCTTTGTTTCTTCCATAGGAAATTTTGAAAGGGAAACATTTTTGGCATTAGTAAATTGATATACAAGAGACTAACAATCTATAGCAACCCATGGTGGACATTTTTGGTGTGTTTACATCCGTGCATGTGTGCATGTGTGTGTGGGGAGGGTTTTTAATTATTATTATTAATAATAATTATTATTATTATTGTAAATAAGGCTCACAGTATATTGGATAAAATGTAGGGAATCATACAATTATACCACAAAGAAAGAACAGAGACCATGATTATGAAAAGGTGGTACATTAATGGGAGGGGACCTTTTTCAGGCTTAAGCTTAGGTGTAGGTGAATGTTCTGAGCATTTTCCCTGACTATGTCTGCTTTCTGGCAAAGCACTGAATTCTCCAGATAGATTCATACTCTTTAGTTTTAGAGTTGAGAATTCTGCTAAGAATTCAGAATAAACTCTATCTCTAACTTCCCAGAAGCCCAGTGGCAAGTGTTACCATTCTACTGGAAGTGTTTTCTTCTGTGAAAGTATATCTGTGCTGAAGCACATCTGTCCTCCGAATAGTAAAGTGTCCCAGTCAAATCGGTTTCATACTGCCATTAATGATCTCTGCCTCAGAATTAGGTCTTGCAAAGACAAATTTTAAAAATAAATAAATGAAAGGCTCGCCATCATTTTCTTTTCAGAGACAGAAGAAATTGCATAAAACATGCTTTTTGAGAGCATTTAGCATTGAATCTTATAGTGGTAGTACTGTGTAGGCTATAGAATACTGGGTATGGAATCAAGAAGATCTGAAATTGATTTCTGCTTCTGGTGCTCATGAACTGACTAACAAGTCATTTTTTACTCACTGAGTCTTACTTTCTCCATCTATAAAATTATAACATATACATGTTATATATATACACATATATAATGCATTTGTGCATATACATATAATTATGACATATATGTATATATACATATATAGAGAACTATGGAACATATAGAATCTATATAACATATAAAACTTTTTTCCGGTCATGGAGTCAGTTGGCAGTCTAGTAAAACTAGACTCCTTTTACAAATTTTCAAATTAAAAATAAAAATTGCATAAAACAAAATACAAAGTATTACAAAGGAAACCAATCATATTGAAATAAAATATATTTTTTCCTTCATCCAAGTCTAGGGACTTCCTGAAACCTATCCAAAAATCCCCTTGGGATCCATGAACTTCAGTTTAAAAATCCCTGCTATAGAATCTAGCTCATAGGATTATTAGGAATAAATGAGAAAATATATGTAAACCTCTTTTTGAAACATAATATATGTAAATTTAAGTTTTCATCATAGGCAAGCTATTCATTTTTAATTCCCTTATATAACTAAATACAGAATAAGCAATTAATACATTTAATAAAATTCAGTGTTTTCACAGGGTGACAACCTGTTTTCATTACTTTTGAATCATGCTACCTTTCTAACTTCCTATGGGCCAGTTCTACAGACATATAAAGAGGAAAAAAATAGAATGAGAAATAAATATAACAACACTGTGGAATATCAATCCAATCTTTGGTACCTAACTCAAATATAGTTTCTTCCACTAAGCCTTCACGCATACACCTAGTTGTTAATAACCTAGTTGTTAATTCCTCAGACCTCACATATCACATTCCTTCCAAAATCTCTAATGCATCCATTGTAAAACATTTAGAATCAAAATTAAGATTCTTCTCTCTTCCTCTACTCAGCATTCACCTTGCTTCCTGGATCAGAGCCAATGCTCTGGAGCAGAGGTGTCAAAATTGGAGTGGGGTTAGGCAGCAAGCCTCCCAGAAAACTCTGGAGTACAGCTGGAACCAGACAGAAATATAACTGGGAAATGTTTAACAAAATAAATAAAGATGCAATACAATTCAGTTAATGTTATTTTTCTAAGTCAATATGTGTTTGGCAATCTGTTTGGTATTTTCTAAGTCAATATGTGTTTGGCGATCTGTTTTTATTTAATTTGACACAACTGCTCTAGAAGTTTGGCTCTTTTAGCTACAGTGCATTTGGCTTGGGGCTCTAATAGACTTCTGATTTGCTGATCTAGTTGTACTTCACACATGTTTCTATTCATTCTCTGTCCATTTGCTTTCCAAATACTTCCCACTGTGTATATAGCTTCACTAATCTCCTGAACCCTATTCCCTATCCCCAATTTACAGTTCTAGCCCCAGAATAAAATCAGTACTGCCATTGCTACAGAAAATAAGCTGCATCAACCTATCCCCCTATTCTCACTACTATCTCTGTATCTTTCCAAACCAAAATAGCCCTCCTTGGCTATTATTCCTCTATGTGTCTTCTTTTCCTCATTGGAATATAAACTTCCAAGAGGAAGAGCCTAAAGTAACTTTACTTTATCTTATTTTTATGGAATAAAACAAGCATTTCCATAACATAGTGCAATTAAAAAAAATGATTGTACATGAAACCACAAATCTTCTATGTATAACTTGTTATTTTGTTCAAATACACAACAAAATTATCAGGTATATTTTTTTCTTTTTTTCCTCCTCTCCTCCCAGAGATGACTACCATTAGACACAAATAGGTATATATAGGTAAACTTATTCTTTACAGTCTTCTATTTATCAGTTATTTCTCTGGATGAACACAGCATCTTTCTTCATATGTGATTATAGTAAATTTGAGTATTTATAACAGACAAAATAACTTATTTGCTCAGTGATTCTTAAAACAATATTATACAATATTCTCTTGATTCTGCTCATTTTACTCTTTATTATTTCATGCAAGTATCTTTTCTTCAGAACTTGGTAAATAATGCTTTGTAAATATTTTCTTTATTCATCCATTCATTCATCCATTCATTCTTTCATTATCTATTTTTGTGTCTTATGCCCCTTCTTGACTATAAACTTTGTTAGAGAAAACTATGTGTCTTTCCTAACACAGAGGACACGAAACCTTATATGGTAGACACTTAATAAATTACTTTGAATGCATGAATTATTCCTATTTCTCTATAGTCACATTTATTATACTGTGAAAGAGAAAGAAAAAAAAAGAAAAAAAGAAGGGGGAAAAGAAGAAGAAAATAAGGCAAATGGAAAGAAGGAAGGAAGGGAGGTGGGAAGGGAGGGAGGAAAAAAGGGAGGGAGAGAGAGGAAAAAGAAAAAGTACTCTCTAGGAATAGCATATTCCAAGGACTGTGAAAGCACTGGAGATATAAATATTGAACCAGAAATAGGATCTGTCTTCAAGGAGATTATATTTCAATAGTGGTCCAGGATTGAGTATTTGACTTAGGAAGTTATAGGAATGGGTGAGTGGGAGAGGTATAACTGGCACAGCATATCCAGTAGTAGAGGGTATAAATAGTTTGAAGAATTTTAGCAATGAGGATTTACCTACAAGACAATCTTTGAGGAATCCAAGTTTTGGGTCACTGAAAGCCAATGGAGAGCTGTATTGTAGATATGACTATCTTCAAGATGGTATCAATGAGACCCTGAACCTAGGAAGAAGTTTAAACTTCATCATCAAGTAAATATATAATTGGAAAAATAGATAGCTCTCTATTATCATCATGCTCAAAGGGGTAGCTCATCACTAGAAAACTTATCCCAAATATTCTATCAGCTTTGGTGCTCATACCACATCAGTACTCTCAGTATCTTCTGCCCATCTAATTGGAGTGTGAAACTTAAAAGTCCACCCAATGACTCTGTTTAAAGAAAGCTCACAATTTAGGGATTTCCCACTAGCTGTACTCCTTGGATTTGACTCTACCATTATCATGCTTCTAGGTCAGTACCTCTCTGCCAGCCCAGCTTTCCATCTTATTTCTTTGTTTCTTTTCTTCCCTCATTAGACTGTAAACCCCTTAAGGTGAGGTCTGTTTTTCTTTTACTTATTTGTATAAGCAGTACTTATTAGAGTACCTGGCAATAGTAGGTGGATAATAAATGCTTATTGAATTGTATTCAATCTGTTGAGAACAAGGAATAACATAAGGACATTCTGGGCAAATTTCACTGAAAACCACAGAATCTTAAAGAGTTAGGTCTAAAAGGGCAAGAACTAGGTAGGTTAAGAAGGTTCAAAGTCTGAATTTTCCAGTGTATTTAAATAGCAGAGATCATAGGTCCATTAAAGTAATGATAGTGATTTGTGAAATGGCATGAAGAAACTTATGATGAATAAGATCATTAGAAAAGGTAGGCTGTTCATGTAGGTAGAGTAAAGGAAACAAGAAAAGTCAATGTGTTGCACTGAAATCCACAAGATATTGAAAATAAGTAGAGAAATGTCTCCCAAGGTTCCCAAAGTGGGCCATACTGCCCCATGGGAGCACTGGAATGATTGGGGAGGGCAATAGTAGCTTCAGGTGCAATTGGAGGGTGTTGAATAAAAATAAGTGGGTAGTAGAAGCATAAGGAAAGAAGAGAAGAGAAGAAAATTTTGAAAAGTCATCTGTACATTTCATTTATTGTTTAACAGAGTTAAAATCATAGTGATTACATTATTTCCCAAATAAACACACAAAATGTAAGTTATAACCTATCACTGGTCAAGTCCTCTGACAAGTCTTAATAAGCAAGTGTTAGCAGGTGAGTATGTTGTACACGTTGGGAAGACCAGCTTGCATGGGCAGGAATATGTGCACGCAATAACTTGTTTACAATACAACTTTTTTTTAATTGCACTATGTTATGGAAATGCTTGTTTTATTCCATAAAAGTAATTCGTGTCCTCTGTGTTAGGAAAGACACATAGTTTTCTCTAACAAAGTTTATAGTCAAGAAGGGGCATAAGACACAAAAATAGATAATGAAAGAATGAATGGATGAATGATTGTACAAATTTTTAAATTGCTATATGGTTATGTGAAGCAATATTGCATCAACAAAATTTCAGTGCAGGAAAAAACTCACAAATTTATAATAAATTATTAAATTTAATCTATATCATTACAATATATCATATATATTTTGAAATGATGCAAATTTTTAAAAAGCATTAAAGTGTTAAAGAAAGTAGATTGTCATGAGGGCACTGAGTAATTTTTTTTAAAGTGGGCAGTAGGCCAAGTAAGTTTGGGAACCTCTGCGTTAGATAAAATATATGGATGTTTAACAATCTGCATTTGCAGAAGGAATACACTGATGAGATTACACACCCAAGGTAACACTGAATTATATTATAGAAATTGGCTTTTCTCTACTAATTTTGTCCTACATTCAATAAACAACTTTTCCACTTTAAAAAAAAAAAAGAAAAGAAAAACTCTAACATTTTCTGGTTAAATTTCCCCATGAATCCTGAAAGTCTGGTTTCTGACTCAGGGAATAATTTACATCTCTAAATTGTATTCAGTAATCTCAAAGATATTCATTAATTTCCATGCTATTGCCTGATACACTTTTTGGCATTCAAAAACATTAAACCCCCCCCCAAAAAAAGTTAGATTTTTTACCCTGTAAATATGTTTATCCTCTAAAAACTTACTTGAATTATTGATGATAACAGTGATCACTGCTGCTACTATTAATAATAATACAAACACGAGCAACAATAAATCTGATAAGTATATAGCTCTTTATGACCTACAGAGTGTTTTATATGAATTAGTTCATTTCATCCTCACAACAACTCTGTGAAGGAGGTGCTACTCACATTATTGTGGGAATTTTACAGATAAAGAAACTAATTTTAATTGACTTTCTTAGGGTCATACAGCTAGTAAGAATATGAGCTGAGACTTGTACCCTGATCTTCACAAATTTAGAAGTGCCATTTAATTAATTATTCTTTCCTCTCCCTCTACTAGCAAAATCCTTTTATATGTGGTCTTGTTGGGTCCTTGTGGAGATAAAATATAGTGAGAAACAAAACTATCTGTGAAATGTGTCTTCCATCATAAACAACCACCAAGAACAAACAAGCCCACTGTTCATACATCTTTAACTACCTTGATCAAAAATTCAGAGGCTGCATTCTGAAGGGCCTTGCTCCTTCAGAGAAGCAGCTCTCCAGGGCATAGGATGAGGAAGATATTATGCTGTGGGAGGCAAGAATCCTTTCCAAGACAACGGCTGGAGCAATATTTGCTATTATAAAGGAATATGTTCCTTTTATCTTTTCAAATATTTTACCAGTAAAGAGGTAAACATATGTATATCATAATATATATTAGTATATGTGTGATACAGATATAATGTGTATATACCTCAACTTCTTGGGAGAAATTCTAAAAATTAAAGGGAGGGTATTATGTTAAAAGTTTAGTAGCAGCAGTTAGTTGCTATAAAAATTGAAAAAAAAATCTTAAACTTCATCTGATGGAATTAAAAGAGATTTGATCCTAGGCTCCAAAGTCTAAAGGAAGAAGAAATCTTGAATCAGGAGACTTTGAATCATGTTATTCCATTTTTTTTCCTAGCTTCAGAGGCAAAAAAGACTTGTGTTTAAGTGCTTCCTGTGACATATACTGACTGCGCAACCCTAGGCCAAACACTAAATCTCTCAACACTTTTGTAATTTTTTTGAGACTATAAGTTTAAAAAAAGAGGTGCCTGCCTGCATCAATAGAGGAAGTGTCATCACCATGGACATCCTTCTAGCAGTGAAATTACAGGTCCTATTCTTATCCATATGCCTGTCTGCTCTTAAATGGAAAAACAAGAATAGCTGGCATTTAAATAGCTCCCACTATGTGCCAGGTATTGAGCTGAGTGTGCTGCACATATCTCCTTTTGATCCTCACAATACCTCTATCAGGTAAATGCTATTATTATCCTCATTTTATGGTTTGGAACCTTAGACAGAGGTTAAGTGACTTTCCCAAGGTCACCAAGCCTATAAATGTCTGAATCTTGATCTGAACTCACACCTTCCTGACTCCAGACCCAGCATTGTTCCGTCTAGAAGACCAAAGAACAAGGCGGCATGGTATAGTGGAAAGAGCATCAGATTTGGGACCAGAGGACTGGGATTTGAATCCCTCCTCTGCTATGTACTGCCTGTGTGACCTTGGGTAGGTAATTGAACCTCTTTGGGACTCTATTTCTTTAGATCCAAATGAGGCACCTAGAATAAATGTCCTCTAGAGCCTCTTCTAGTTCTAAATAATTGATCTTACAGGCATAAGGGAAAGTGTGCAAGTAAGGTAGTTCTCAATGTCCCTTGCTGGGACTACCAGAAGGTAGCCAAGGTATTAGGGTAAGCACCTAATTAAAAACCTGGTGCCTGGAGGGACTGGGCAAGAGCCCAGCTTTCAGCAGCAATAAGCAAGCAAAGAATTACAAAGGCTTCCAAGACTGTAAATGCCAAAACAGCTTGAGGCCTTCCTCTGCCAAAACTACTAGAGGTTGCAGGGGCTATTGGAAACTCAGAATTCAGAGTAATATTCTCTTACACCACTGTTCACATTAGATTTCTTGTTATTGGTGCCTCACATCTTTTTGTTTACTTTTCCCAACTTCTTCAGTTTCTTCAGATGTCCTTATTCCTGACTGCCTGGTATCTGGACCTCCTGCTTTCTTATGTTCTCCTTTTGATCTTCCCTCAAGTAGTTTGTTCTAATTGAAAATATAAGTAGGGTTTCAGAGGTATAAATTTTATGTGACAGTGTAGGGACATATTAACCTTCAGCCAGAATCAAAAGATCCTTTATTTTTTCCTCTGGAAAGTTGTTTTGCTCAAAAGCTGCTTCTAGTACAATCTCCAACTCCAAATGCCACAGAGAAATCAGAGAAGCATGACCACCAAAGTCATCCTCTTGCCCAAGAATCCACACGTTAAAAACAGACCTATGCATGGAGCAAGGTAAATTGATTCTCAAAGAAAAATGTCAAATGAACTAGGCATCATATTCAGTATGGCTAAGTTTTACTGGGTATGAAGTTCTAATATTTTTGAAAGACACTCCCAGGCAGTTGTAACAGAGGATAGCATGACTATAACTGTGGGTGGTAGTGGTAAATAGGTTTTTCTGCCTTCTTATAGTGACTGAAGGGGAATTAATGGAAAGGTCAGACCACACAAGTGCCTATAGTATTCAGAGAATGGAGATGGTATGGGAAAGTCAGAAATACCCTGTGAACTTGAGCAGGTAACTTTCATACTCTGGGATTTAGTATCATTGTTGGAAAAGAGAAAGTATTGGACTGGATATTTTCAAAATCTGACTTGCTATCATTCTATTGCAAGTATCTTAGCACAAAATGGCACCTAAGTCCTGAGAAATCTGGACCATGGACAGCACTCAGGACCATGCACCAAAGCAATGAAGTGAGAGGGGAGTGGGGATGGTTGGGTGAGGATGGTAATGACTTGCCTGATACCATAATTTAAAAAAAAAGTCTCTCAAGAAAGCATTTGCTTTGGGTCTAAGGATTCTTCAAACTATCTTTACTCTGATGTCCTCTGTTCTCCCTTGTTTTGACCATTGTTGCTAAATCTTTTCTAATTCCTGCCACTCTCCTTGAATTTGATTACCTCATTAGTCTAAGTTGACACATCTATTCTCAGGAAAAATGGCTTACAGACCATGCTTATTTGCTCCAGGATGTTTCACTGTCCCTTAATTAACCACAATCATTGGTATGCTTCCCCCTCATGTCTCTTGGGGATAATATCCTTGGATAAAAAACTGATGTGACTACTTCTGATTTTTAAGCAAAGTTTATTCTTGTCTGTCTAACCAGTTTTAAACAAATTATTTATCCTGCCCTTTCAAGAATTTCTCTTGCTGCAGCCTACCAAGTTCTGACTTCATAGCCTTCCACTGACAGATATGTCTCCTTTCTCCACAGTATTTGGTTCATCCTCCCTGTTTCTATGCCTCAACACTTCACTCAATCTGCCCAGTTCAGACAGCTTTAGTTATTTTTGATGTTGGGTTGATAGTTTTCTTGATCAATTAAGGATTCCGTATATGTTAATAATAATAGTTCTTTGAGTGTTTCTAGCCTTAAATGAAAGTGTTTAATTGAAAAATTGATGAACATAAAAATAGAAAATATATGAGCTTCTGGAGTTATGACAAGAATGATAAATGTATTAGATGCTTGAATTCAAGAATACAGATTAATGATACCTTAGCAATAGTATGAACTAAACCACATTTTTTGTTGAATGTTTTTGTATGTTAGGGTACTAACTGAGCTAAAATTCTAAACAAATAATATCATCAAAGTGAATACTTTTCCAAGCTGATTAACGTAAAGGTTGTTGCCTGGAGGAGCCCAGTAAGAACTTCCTAAATCCCTCCTGTGTTTTAAGGAACTGTGAGATTCCCTTTTTAAGGTTAACACCTTGATAAGCAGAGTTAGTATTGATGAGGTTTATGTTTTGTTTGGCATCTCTTTGACAAGGTGTTAACTCACTTTTTCCAGAATTAACCTCACCCTGTGATTTTATTGGAACTTTGTAAGTTCAGTGGGACTATTAACACCTGTCCCTGTTGCTGAAATTTCAGATAGAATAAGTACATGTGCTACACCCTTGAAATTGGACTTGGCCTTTAAAAGAGAAAGCAGAGACAAACAGAAACAACAGAATTAGAGAGACACTGAGTAAAGCACCCAGAATGCACACTTAGTTTTCAGTGGACAAGACTAGGCATTTGTGTGGCCCTTGACCAAATCAGATAATATTTGTAAATCACTTAGCACAGCGCCTGGCATACAGTAGGCAGTTAATAAGTGATTGTTCCCTATAGATCCAGGAAAAACTGTGTTCCCAGAGAGATGTAATGTGGATGGAGTTCCCAGCAAGTATTGAGGAGTTGTAGGAATTTAAGACAGCATTAGCAAAGTGATCTGGTGGACCAATGAAAGAGTTTCTGGAGAAAAATAATATCAGCATAAGGGTAGGGATGTAGGACACTGCTCCACCAATAAAATATTCTCCTTTCCTGTAATGTGTAAACATAAAAAATTCCCTCAGACACTGAGAGACAGAATAATTTACTCTGTTACTTGGCCAGTATGTGTCAGAGGTGAGACTTGAACCCAGGTCCTCTTGAACTCTGGCTAGCTCTCTGATTTGAAATCAACTTAAAATTCTATAGAAACTATTTTTTTCATGAGATTTATAAACTAAGTACCACAGATAATGTTGTCCATTTTACAGATTTAGAAACTGAAATTAAGACATGATAAATGAAATATGTGGTTATGGTCACACAGTTAATAAGTATGTGAGGAAGATTTTGACCATAGATTATCCTGACCCCAGAACCATTCTCAATCAAATAAAGCAGTTCATTAATAATCCAAATCTAATATTATATTGAATTATTCTTTCTTTGATGTTAGGAATTCATTTTGATACATTATTGAACTCATGAAGTCCTGGTTAAAAGGAGTTTATCAGTGTTATTATTATTTAAGATCATTAAGCTGGTGAAAAAAAAACAATGATCTCACCATTGAAAAGTGCAATAGGAGAAGCACATTCTGCATGCATTTTCTTAAAATTATAACTATGAGTGAAAAGTTAATTCCTAAATTCACATAAAAAAGAGGTTCCTATTTATAATGAGACAAAAAAAGCATGAAGAAAAATGTTAGAAGAACAGATCTTGCCCAATTAAGCCAACATACTCAATCTGAGGCAAGCCAAAAAAATTCTCAAAGTATATGGCAACCTACATTTTCTTCCTGGTCAATTCTGTAAACTAATGTAAATTCCTATATGGTCATTTCATCATTGAATCAATATTTATTAAGTGCCTACTATGTGCCAGGCACTGTGCTAAGTGATAGATATCATCAAGTGCTACAATTGAATTATGCAGGTATGTATTTTGGGGTTTATGGCAAAAAGTTCCCCTAAGTAAACTATCAAGAGTTTGAAGAGTTAGAACATTGATATCATAGATGAAACAGAGAAAACAAAATGGAGTCAGACTATAGATTCACTATGTTATTATCCACTAAGATCCATTTCTGAGCTCATATTGCAACTTTCTAGTCTTCCAGAACATTTTTTTCTCTACTGACATGTTCATTACATACCATGTGCCATTGCCACATTAAATAAGTTACAGCTGTTTTGTAATAGTTAAAGGATTGTCATCCAGAATTGCGGTTATATTTATGAAAACAGAATCAAATCTAGTGAGAGGAAATTGGAGAGGTGTTGAAAGGGACTGATGTGGCCTTACAGGGAACACATCAATCTACTTATATTAAAAAAAAAAAGGCCTGACTAGGAAAAACAAATCAACATGATGACACAATCCTATAAGAAGTGGGTCAAAAATAGTCAAGCTCTGATTGAATGGAGACTTGTGAGGAAAGGTAAACATAATACAACAAGTTTTCTGCCTCTAACCCTCACTTCCCCCCTTTTCCCTCCCTACTCACCTCTCCCTTTCTTTTCTTTCTTCCTTCCATCCTCCCTCCTTCCTTTCCTCCCTCTCTCCACCTATCCATTTCTTCCTTCCTTCCTTCCTTCTTTCCTTTCTTCCTTTTTTCCTTCTTTCCTTCCTTGCCTTCCTTCCTTCCCTCCTTCCTTCCTTTCCCTTCCCTTCCTTCCCTTCTTCCTTCCTTCCCTCCTTCCTTCCCTTCCCTTCCTTCCTTCCTTCCTTCCTTTTTTCCTTCCTTTCTTCCTTCCATCTTTTTTCATTATTTTTTTTTTGTTTAAAAGGAGGATTACAGATGGGATAGAGCCACTAATTAAAGTGTGGTCAATGATTATAATACATAGTAGAGAGTAGATAGAACTGCTAACCATATCTGAATATTCCATTGAGTTCTGCGTCTTATAGTTTAGGAAGGATACTGTAAACTGGAGAGCATCTAGAGCATCCTCTGACCAATATGGAGGAGAGCTTTGATAATATGTCAAATAAGGAGCATTTTGAGGAGCTACATGTGCCTAACTTGGAGGAAACAAAGAAACAAACAAAGAAAAATTTGTATACAATGATGAGCACTTGAAGAACTATAATGTGAAAAGTAGGATTACACTTGTTCTGTTTGGTCAAATAGAGAATAAGGAGTAATAGGTGTAACTTGCAGTGAATTAAATTTAGATTTTAAATAGTAGAACTTTATCTAACATTGAGAGTTCCCCCAAAATTTAATGGTCTGACTCCTGAAGTAATGAGTTCAATACCCATGGGCATCTTCAAGCAATGATTAGACTACACCTTCTCAAGGATGTTGTAGAGGAAATTCTTGTTCAAATATGTGTTGAGCTGGATGGCCTGTGAGGGCCCATACAACTATATAGATCTTTGAATGTTCTGGGTATCAAAAAGCAATTCTTAAAAAAAAAATAAAACAGGGGACTCAGTGGCAGTTGAAGAATTTACATAGAGACAGGTTTTAACTTTATATTAGAAAGAACTATGTAACAATTAAGAGTTTGAACAGAGTTAAAATTCATATCATTTGAACTTCACAACAGCCCTGTGATTAAGGTACAGCAGTGATTATTATCCTGTTTCGGAAATGAAAAAAATAAAAATCAGAGAGATTAAGTTATCCATAATCAAATACCAAAAAAAAAAAGTGTCAGAGGCATTGTTTCAACCTAGTTCTTCAATTACAATGGACATAATCAAGACATTGCAGTGAATTGTCTGTGGAGGACTTGCAAAAAGACATGGACAAAACCTACACAGTATGAGAAAACATGGAGGGGTTATGTTCTGCACTAGTGGACGCCACACACCTTCATCACATTTCTATCTAAATTTACTTATGACCTATTGTGATTGAACACAAACTTGAACTAAATTATTTAGGTGTTAAGATATCAAAAAAATTTAAAAATTAAAAAAAGATATCAAAGGCTTTGTCTTCTTATATTTCTACAATTTTTTTCATGAATTAAAAGATGCTAAAAAGAGATTCACTAGTGGAACCTCTGTCTCTGGCCAACAATTGTTGAAGAAACAAGCTTTAAAATGTGAAAAAAAAATAAGTCTTGTTCATATAATCTCTTTAATGTGCTGTGAAAGCAGCATTTCATCCTGTGCTCTGCTCAACAAGTTATAGGTGAAAGCTCTGGAGGGGAAAATTACAAGAGGTGACAAGGAAAACTCATTACAGACACTAGAATGGATGAGAGGGTATTAGTAAATATTAAACAGAGAATGAGACATTTTTTAAACAACATTCATTTTATGACATAAAAGTTTCTGATGGTACCTGGTTTTCTAGAAATATGGTAGAAATGCAAGCACAATAAAAGTTCTCTCCCTTTTTTAATGAAAAATTTCTCCCATCCCCCACTCCCAGATGAATATGTGATCACTGTTAGAGGTTACAATTGCATTCATAAAAAGTACTTGTTTCTTCACTAGAAAGTGGAATAATGGGGCATCTGGGTAGATTTCTTCCTAAAGGAAAATAAATCCCTTAGAAAAAATGCTCGTGGATAGAGAATATAAGAAAAAACTAGGGTTCTAGTAACTCAGTGGAAATTATATTATATGCCTTTAGTGTATCATAGCATTAATGTGACGAGGCGGCATTGGTCTTTTCGGAGATTATACAGAGCCAAGGAGATGCTTATTTTCTAGGGAAATTGATTTTGTCTTAGGGAAAATAACTTATTTGATTGAGTAAATAACTAAAAGAAGCTTGGGAATCTCCTTAGTCTAGAACTTAGGGCTGGCTGCTATAAATCAATGACTTCAATCCTTCAAGTAGCCATAATTTCAGTGCTGTGGGCACTCCTTCTGCTGATGCAGATTACAACTGTTTTTCCAAGATAATCTTTGTTAATTGCTGTGCTGGAAATAAATATATCATTTCTTAAGAGACGATCTTCTGGTGCTAAGACTCTACCAATTAGCTTTGTGTGTGTGTGTGTGTGTGTGTGTGTGTGTGTGTGTGTGTGTGTGT
>NW_020954599.1:26477092-26518927 GCF_900497805.2 Vombatus ursinus
TGTGTGTGTGTGTGTGTGTGTGTGTGTGTGTGTGTGTGTGTGTGTGTGTGTAAGGCAATTGGGATTAAATGACTTGCCCATGGTCACACAGCTAGTGAGCTATGTGTCTGAGGCTGCACTTGAACTCAGGTCCTCCCAACTCCAGGGCCAGTGTTATGTCCACTGCACCACCTAGCTGTCCCTAGACTGTTTCTTGGAGGATAAGTCCATCAGCTTTCCATAGTTGGTAACTCAAAGCCTTTTCTATTCTGAAGTTTGTCTTTGACTTGTACAAATTTTGGAAAATCAGGATCCCTTGCACATCATAAGATGTATTAGAAGGATTTTAGAGTTGTAGAGGATTTGGAAACATTTTCAGTTGGAAAGCCAGATTTGTGACCTACAAATCCTCTTCTACTGGTTGGATACATAATTTGTTTGAAGATTGATTACTTTCTCTTCCCTCAAGTCCATGTTTTTTATTCTAATTCCTAATCTCACTTCTTTTATTTAATCAATTAATCAATATTTGTTAAATGCCCACTATGGGCAAGGCACTGTCCTAAGTCTTGGGTAATTAAAAAAAAAAAAAGATGCAAAATACAGTCACTATGCTCCAGAAACTTACAATTTAATGGGAGTAGAAGAGATGCAAATAAATATGTACAAAGCAAGCTATATACAAGATAAATACAAAATAACTAAAAAAGGAAGGAACTGGAATTAAGAGAGGTTAGCAGAAGGCTTTCTTCAAAAGGTTGAATTTTAGTTAGGATGTAAAAGAAGCCAGGAATGTCAGTAATCAGAGCAGAGGATAGATGACATTCTAGACAAGAAGGATAGCCAGAGAAAATTCCCAGAGCCAAAAGACAGTCTTGTTTTTGAAATAGCCAGAAGGACAGTGTCACTAGATCAAAGATTACATGTTAGGCAATAAGGTATAAAAAGACTGGCAAAATAGGAGGGAGCTAGGTTACAAAGGCCTTTAATGCTAAACAGAGCATTTTGTATTTGATCTTGGAGATAATAGGAAGCCACTGAGATTTATTGAGTAAGGAGATGATATGATTAGACCTGCACTTTAAGAAAACCACTTTAGTAGCAGAATGGAGGATGAATTGGAGTGGAGAGAGATTTGAGACATGCAGACCCACCAGCAGGCTATGACAATAATCCAAGGGTGAAGTGATAAGAACCTGTACTAGAGTGGTGGTAGTGTCAGAGGAGAGAAGGGAGTGTATACAAGAGATGTTACGAAGGTGAAATCAACAGGTTTTGGTAATGTCTTGGATATGGAAGGTGAGAGATAGTGAGGAATACAGCATGACTCCTAGTTTGTGAACCTAAGCAATAGGGAGAATATTATTGCCCTCTAGAGTAGTAGGGAAGGTAGGAGGTAGAGGGGGATAGTTAGAGGAAAAGGGAAAGAATTTCATTTTGGATGTATTGAGTTTCAGATGTCCAGTGGACATCCATTTTGACATGTCTGAAAGGCAGTTTGATATGGGAGATTGAGAACAAGTAGAGAATTTGAGGCAGGATAGGTAGAGTTGAGAATCATCAGCATAGAGATGACAATTAAATCCATAGAAGCCCATGAGATTACCAAGTGAAATAGTAGAAATGGAGAAGAGAAAGGTGTCCAGGACAAAACCTAAATGGACACTTGCAGATGGGGGTGTGATCTGGAGAAGGAGACAGAGAAGTAGTTCTCGGATAGGTAGGAGGAGAACCAGGAATGAATGTCATTCTGCAACCTGGAGAGAAGAGAAAGAGAGAACAATCAACTGTGTCAAAGGTTGCAGAGAGGTCAAGGAGAATGAGGACAGAGAAAAGTCCACTGGATTGGGAAGCTAAGAGAGCATTAGTAATTTCAGAGAGATCAGTTTTGGTGGAATGATAAGGTCAGAAGATGGATTGTAAATTGTTAAGAAGAAAGCAAGAGCAGAGAAAGGAGGTACCTTGTAATATATGATGTTCTTTTCAAGGATTTAGTTACAAAGGGTTGAAGGATCGAGTGAGGGTTTTTTTTCAAAATGGAGGAGATATGAGCATGTTTGTTGGCAGTAGGAAATGGGACTAGGGATTCAAGAGAGGAGTATAATGTAGAGTTGAATTGATTCATCAATGGGTCAAGATGAGATGAAGAGGAGTGAATAACTAGTGCTAGGGAGATGACCTGGGAAAGAATTGCAGGGTCAAGAGATTAGAGGTCACAATGTGGATGAAAAGTAGGTATATGGGGGCAGAGGGAAAAGTAAAAAGCCAATACATTATTTGGATAAGAGAAATTTTGGAGTTCTTTGGCCCCCTTCTGCTCCCCCCCTTCCTCCTCCTCCTCCTCCTCCTCCTCCTCTCTCCTCTCTCTCTCCCTCTCTCTCCCTCTCTCTCTCCCTCTCTCTCCACCCCCTCTCTCTCTCTCTCTCTCTCTCTCTCTCTCTCTCTCTCTCTCTCTCTCTCTCTCTCTCTCTCTCTCTCACACACACACACACACACACACACTCACACCAGTAGCTAAGCCTTTTTGATGGCATGGTAGAATGAATAATTAGATAAAGAGTGGTCCTCAGACTCAAGAAGACCTACATTCAAGGTATACACTTGAAACAAACTAGGTATGTGACCCTGAATAAGTCACTGAAATTCTCAGTTCCTCAGGGATTTTTCTCTGACTATGAATTGAAAAGAGTTGCTAATCTACAAAAGTAGAAGGGGTTTCCTTACTGAGCATACCTTATACCTACCAAATTACAGATCTGATGCCTGATTTATAAAAGGGGAGGGAGATCTTAATTACTACTATGCCTATCACATGCTTGTCCATATTCCATTGCTCTAAAATTCTGTTCTAATCTCCTTTATAAGTTTAAAATCAAAATTTTAAGCTACTAGTGTATAGACCTATATCTTGTTTTATTAAGTCCAGTTCAATTTAATAAACATTTGTTTATCACTTACAATATGGAAAGCAATGCTAGGTTCCAGGATATAATGGGCACAGTGACTGGACTTGTGATTTCATTAGTATTAGGGCCTCACAAGTAAGCAAACTCCCTATATCAAAGAAGTTTGGCACCTTCTCCAAAATTTATATTTTTACAAAATTGCCTCAAACATTGAAAGGGTCAACTACTTGCCCAGGTTTACATAGACAATAGGTGTCAGAGGTGAGACTTGAAACTAAGTCTACTTCACTTTAAGATCAATGCACTAGCTATTATTTTAAGCTTCTCAGGAAAAAGATGAATATGAGATAAATCATGATTCCTGCCCTCAAAGAGCTTATATGTTGTGGACATATGTATCATCATAATTTGTTATTACTATTACTACTGCTACCACCACCACCACCACTACAACTACCACCACTACTCCTACTACCACTACTACTATTTTGCAAAAGGGTTATATAGTTCATAAAACACACTGTCTTACATGTTCTTATTTGATCATCACAAGAGATAAAAAGGTTGAGTCTTAGACAGTCTACTTGATCTGTTCAAGATCTGTAATAAATGGTAAAGCCAGGATTCCAACTTTGATCTCCTGACTCCAAATTATATGCCTTCCATGATGCATCTGGTATTTAGTACTTAATCTTTGCATTCTGAATTAGTAGTTGCTTCTACCACCATCCTCTATTGAAATATAGTTTTAGTTGCATGTCAATCAATAAAGGCAATTTTTAGCAAATAGAAAGCAAACAAACAAAAATCCAACAATCTATTGATGACTGCAGTTCTTCAGTCTAAAGTATTTTTTTAGAGTATTCATTAACTTAACTGACTGGTAGCATAACTCAAACACAAAATCCATGTAGGAGTATTGTATCAATCAACTAATGAAGAAATGAATCAATGAAATGAAAAAGTACCATATTTCGCTGCATAATTATCACAGATTTTATGCCAAATTATTTTGCAAAAAAGTAGAGTGTGATGATTATGTGAAGCTTTTAAAAAATTGTGCCAGTATTACTTAAAGATCATTTATTACTAAATTGTCTTTGGTGCAAGATTAGGATCCACAGAATACTCATAGATATATGTTAAAACTGCAAGTTTTGCCATATCACATGACTTACTCATGGCAGCTTCATCTGCCCTCCTGCTCCCCTTGTGCCTACAATACTGTTAATACTGCAGCACTCTAAACAAGCCATACAAGTTGGTTTTTGGGAATGCAAGTGCTGAGAGTTCTAGGCTGAAGGCTCAGAATACAAGAGAGATAAATGAGTATCTATATGCCACTGGTGAATACATTGCTGATCTGTTTACCTTTTAAGAGGTGTGATGAACAGAACTATACCATGCAAGAATTATGCAATAAAAGGTTATAAAGCAATTTTTGAAATGAAAAAAACCTAGTGTAATGATTATGCAGTAGTGAGGATTATGTGAGGAAATACTCTATGTGTTAAGTGCTTCAATACTTGATACTTTATTAGGCAAAAGGTAGAACACATATAAAAACAAGATATCTAGCACTTCCAGATTACATTCTAATGGGGGAGGCATACCACATATAAGCAAATGACACAAAGGAAAAGAATTCTGATATATCAAATCAGTCAAAATACGAGTTTAATCCATAGGCAGCCACATTACACACTTCTTTCCAGAGATAATTGATTTGAGTACTGTGACCAGAGAGAGATAGAAAAGGTAAGTAGAGGAAGTTATTGGGTTTTTTTTTGTTTTTTTTTGTTTTGTTTTGTTTTTGTTTTTTGTTTGTTTTTGTTCTGGAGATGACTACCAGATCTATCTATTCAGCCCTAACCTTTTTCTTAACCTCTGGTCATATATCACTGGCTTCCTACTGAACTCAACATGTTGAAACCTGAATTTGTTATCTTTCCACCAAAACCCTGCCCACTTCTGAACTTCCCTATTAATTTCAGAGGCACCACCATCTTCCCTGTCTTCCATGTTCACAAACTTGATGCCATCTTTAACTTCTTAATCATTCTCACCTCACATATGCAAACTTTTGGCAAGTCTTCAATATGTGTCTTACATACATCACCCTTTTCACTCACCCAAACCCCACCCAGGTACAGACATTCATCACCTCATGCCTAGATTAATGTAAGAGCCTCCCTACTCCAGTCCATCCATTACTCAACTGCCAATATGATCTTTCTAATGTATAAGTAGAAACTTTTCTACCCCTTACTTCATGAACTCCAGTGCCTCTTTATCACCATCAAGTACAAATGTAAAATTCTTTGTTTGAATTTTGAAGCTCTTCATAACTGATCCCTTTCTACCTTTCCACTCTGCTTAGACTCAACTTCCCTCCACAAAGTCTACTCTTCAATGACACTGGCCTTTTTGCTTTTCCTTTACATGGTTATTCATCTTCTGCTTATGCATTTTTATCGACTGTCCCTCATGTGTGGAATGTTCTGTCTTGTTCACCTCAACTTCGTGCTTTCCCTACCTTTTTTCCAAAACTCATCTCAAATCCCTCCTTCTGTAAGAGGCCTTTCCTGGTACTCCTTCTACTGCTAGTGCCTTGTCCTCTGAGATTGCCTCTCATTTGCACTATGAATATATTGCATATACATCAATATATATAAATATGTATGCATATGTGTGTGTATATAGTTGTTTATATGTTTTCCCCATTGGAATGTGAGCTCCTTAATGGAACGGAAAATATATTGTTTTTTGTTTTATCCGCAACACTTAGCACAGTGCTTGTCATATATTAAGTATTTAATAAGACCTATTTACTAGCTGACTTACTGGAGAGAGCAGTTCCAGATGGGGAGATGCAACACAGTGGCAGAACAGATGACCACATTTCTAGGATGATTGTTAGGTTGTCTATTGATCATAGTTTGGCCTGGAGTTTGCCAGATCTAATGGTCTAGTTGAGTGTCAACTCACTCATTCAATAATCAGAGACACTCAGGCCCAGGAGAGAATTTCCAAAGCTGAGTTTATTATTTCCTCCAAACACTGGGGAAATGGTTTTTGGATGTTTGGTCCAAAGGGAATAGATCGAGGTGAGAAGAAATAGCCCAGTGCAGCATGTATTAAACAAGTTATAAGGCATAGTACTATGAACTGGGTATAAAAAGGCATATTATGAAATACTTACCACATCCAAGGAATTTAGATTTTAAAAAGGATTTGGCTTGGGTTATTTGGGATAGAATTCAGCATGCTTTGATATGGAGTGATAAAAGAAAAACAAAAAAAAAACAAAAACCAAAAACAAACTCTTTTGTCTTCATCACCAATAAGTGGTTAGGAGAAAATAACTCTCTAAACAAACAATTTGCATGAATGGAGAGACTTCCTCTGACTTCATGGTACTATAATACAACAGATGCTTAAAATGTTTTCTGATGGCTGGAAATTAGAAAGATCTAGGAGCTTGAAGAGATAGACAAAAGTTTTACCTTGCTAGACTAAAACATTGGGACTGCTCCAAATAAGATTTTCCTGGCTCACGCTGCCTGGAATTGTCAAGAAGACAGGTTTGTTTCTCCTTGTCTGATATACTGCCAAAGATTCAGTGATGTTCTTGATTTCCCAAGGTCTCACTGAAATCAATCAGAAGATGCAGATTTCAAGGTGCAGATTTCTACTCCACAAGAGTAGAAAACAAATAAGCTTCCATGGGAACTGTTAGGTTTTCCCTGAAATTATTTGTTTTTGTTGTTTCCTCAATATGGAGTTTCCTCTCTGCCTACATGTCCTAATTAGAGATATGAAGGGAATTATTTTGTTTTGCTGCTAAAAACTAATCCCCCACATAATTCTGTCAAAGCTATTAGAAGTTATAAATCAATGGTGATATCAAGAAAATACAAGGTCAGGTAGCTGACAGCTTACAAATATTCTAACAAGGGACAATGACAAGTTGAATATACTGAAGACTGAAGAATTTATGATAGAAAGAAAAATAAAATGTGACAATATTCTTAAAAAGGGTTATCAAACTGGAAAAAATATATTGTTCAAGATATTTTTATAATGCACAAAGGGAATATTTGACCCCAGCAGACTATTATTTATACTTGTTAATGGTTAGATCATGAATCAAAATTCAATTTCTTATTAATTAATTAATCTGAATTAGTTTCTAACCACAGTCTATGTTGAAAATTGGTTCAAAGAGAGTAATGGGTTCTTGAGCTTGGAAGGGACATCATATGGCTCCAAAGCCAGAGATATTTTTCCTGTACTAATTTCAGACTCTCATCTAAAACATTCTTGACAGAGGGGCATCTACATATGTGTGTATATATATACATATATATACACACACATACACACACACGTACACACATATATATTGTATGTATGTATATATATTCATATATGTGTGTTTGTGGATATGTGCATGTACATACATGTACATCCGTGTGTATACATATATGTATGCATATGTGTACATGCATACACGTATATGCACAGATACATTTGTAGATGTAGATGTAGATATATAGATGTAGATGTAGATGTATATGTTCATTTTCCACACCCTGTGATGGGGAATTTACTACCTTAACATCTCATTTAATTATTCCTAAGCAATTTGTTTCTCCTCCTTGACTCCAACTTCTTCTCTCTTCATTTTCAGTAAGTGGCCTCATCTTCTATCAAGAACATTGGACTCCATTATTCCATTACTCTAAATGATCTCAATGTCTCACATCCTTCTTCATCCCTCCATTGCCAAGTCCACATGTTCATATGTACTCTTTATGCCTGAACTGTTGTAGAGTCTTTTGAGCTCATGTTGCTCTGATCAGTCACAGGCAGACACACCGTACCTTAACTCCAACATAGTAATGCCATTTTTGTCCTGTTTGAGAACAAAGGAAAACAATCAACTAACCAAGTCAGAAGACAACTGTAATCATTGTTAAAGCTACACATGATCCACTTGTACTTTCAAAGAAATGCTTTCCAATTTCTCCTAGAACTTCTCCCATATACATCTTGAATCTTTCTTTCTCTACTGCCATCTCTCCTTTGTGTGTACAGTGTTCAGTCAGGGTATTTTATTCTTAAAAGTAAACAAATAAATAAACAGTTGTTTAAAAAAAAACATTTTAAATGCCTATTCTAAGCCAGTCAAACAAAGGCTAAAACAATGATAGTTTTTATATTCTAAGGACTAAGATAACTTGCAAACTTCATGTCTTGTGCTGTGCTAAATTCTTCAGATAAAAATATAAACGAAAAGAAATCCAGTCCCTGTAGTCAAGATTACATTTAAATTGGGGAGAGGGAGGAGATAAAATATAAAAGAAGTCTGCGATTGGTAGTATATTCATGGGCATATCATAAAAGCAAGAAACAGAGACAGGAAGAACTCACCAATGGGAGAAGGGGGCCACAGGCCCAGAGGGAAAAGGCAGATGAAGCATGCTTACAAAGTCTGGAGAAGGAATTCTGACTGGCCTGGGTCATTTCTTCAAAATATGGGTTTCAGGAAGAACTCACAATTGAAGGCAATAACTGCATACAAACAAGATATTCTTGAAGCAAAGGCACTATGATTAAAAGGGTCTGGGAAAAGATGCTTGCAGAAATAAGTAGGGAGATCAAACCAGCAAGTAAACTGACAGAAAAATTACAACAAAACAGGCAAACCAAAAACACCCATTTGTCCCTACCAAGCCCTTAAGCTACTGTTCAATCTCCTATCCATCTTTTACCCGTAACAGTTAAACTTTCTAGAGTGAGTAGTCCAGATATTCATTCTGGTTAAATTTCCCAATGTCCATTCACTCTTTAGCTTCTCCTAATCTCTTCCCTACTCTTTAATCTGCTTTAAGTGCAAAGATTGTGCTATTTTTATGATGTTTTAGTAAGTATTTGTTGATAGGACTCATCTTGGGGATGGACTCAGGCTATAGATTGAAGTATATGTTTCTAGACAGGGCCAATGAAGGAATTTGTTTTGCTTGATTATGCATTTTGGTTACATGTGTTTTGTTTCTCTTTCTTTTCAATGGAGACAGGATTAAGAGGAAGAGAAAATGGATTTTGGTTATTTGAAAAAATAAAATTTGAATTTAAAATGTTTGTTGAATCTATTCCAAAATCTTCCATATTATTATTTCCATCTATTTTGTTCCCTGGAACAGCACAAAACAAATCTATTCCCTCTTCTAGATAACATTTTTTGAAATATTTAAGAAATCTTGTTTGACAAAAAAATAAAAAAAAGATGAAAATCCTCAGTACCTTCACTTATATGCTTTTTTAGATAGATATTCTATGTCGTGATCATCTCTCCTACTTTTCCTATAGAGACATTATCATTATTTGTCTTTTGGAGAAGTTCCAATATAATCTTATGATGACTGTGGTTATTGTAGGTTTATTACTTATTAACAATGGAATAAACCGCACAGTACAATATGGATCTTTCCTCTTCCTCTGTAACTGAACAAATGAAAACTGTCTTTAGAGGGTTCTAAATGGAGCTTTGTTTAATCATTTATTTTTTGAATAAAAAGACTCATTGATTTGTTCATTTCTCAACATGTTACTCCTCCCTGGAAAATGGTCTTAGTTATCAGAGATATCCCACAAATCCTCCTCAACCCCTGTAAAAGTTTGATGTGATATAGTGGAACCTGTTGTCTTCAAATTCTGACTTTGTTGCTCACTATATTTCTATGTCACTTTAAATAAATTGATTCCCTATTGACTTTAACCTTCTCTGATTCTAAGTGCAGTACTCTCTGTGTACAAAGATCCAAGAAAACAGGTTGTTTTTTTCTCCCTAAGGTTTTGAAATAATTCTTGATTTTAACCAAATACAGGTAAATCCTGATTAGTGAGAACGATGAATGTACAGTATTCAAATTCACACTATTAAAGTAATAATTATATAAAATATTTTAATTGAATTCACCCCAGTAGAAATATGTAGTGTAAATTCAAATATTGCTACTAGTCTATTAGAGAAGATTTATTATTTGCATTCACTTGTAAGTCAATATATGACCCTTCTCCTAATGTCATTGGTCCTCTTCAAGAAAGAAAGAAAAACAACAATCTGTGAGGAGGAGTAGCTGCCCCACTGGGGTATCAGCTGGCTAGTTTCAGTTGAGCAATGTTCCTTCCTTCCCTCCTTTTTCTTCTTTTTTTCTTTCCTTCCTTCCTTCTTTCCTTCCTTCCTTCCTTCCTTCCTTCCTTCCTTCCTTCCTTCCTTCCTTCCTTCCTTCCTTCCTCCCTTCCTTCCTTCATCCTTTTCCACCCTCCTTTCCCTCCAACCATGTGGGGAATCATAACCTTACATGTGGGTGCTCTGTCCAAGGGAATATACATTTTGATTGCCAAAGCCTTGGCAGATATCTTAGGGTTTAGGGGCTAGATATTTTCCCCTCTTTCCTACTTATGTATTCTATCATTTTTAAAAGGGACAATTAACTCTTTTGTCACATGTAGTTTCATTTATGATTTCTTGAAATAGAGCTCCAGAAAACCAGGCATTGATAAAGTCCATTGAGATTCAAATGGAGCTACTTAACCATGCTTTAAACCCAAATCACTCTGGCTGTCACTGATTGGCCGATAATAAGCCTTAGCCCAAGTCTCACTTAGTCATTGTTGGATTTTGATGGCTCAGAGTGAAAGGAAGTAGCAATTGTTTCTGTTCTGGCCAGAAACCCTAAGTGTCTTCCCCTCCCAGTTTGACATTTTTTTGTTTGTTTAGTAGGTAAACAAGGCCATGTTTTACCTCATTTATTACCTAGCCTTAAATCACTGAATGGGTTACTCAGGGAACCTGAGACCTGGGAAAGAACTAGCTTAAAAAGGCCAAAGTCTTCCACTACATCTGGGGTCACCTCCAGTCACCCTAACCTATGTCTTACCATTAGTCCCAGATGATCCTGGAGGAGAAAGTGAGGCTGATGACTTTGCACAATCCTGCCTCACTTAAATCCAATTAACTTGCAAGCACATCACCTTCCTGATGTCATTAGTCCTCCTGGAGAATGAAGACCAAACAACAACAAACAATTTGCACTGACAGGAAATAGCTGAAGTTTCAGGGAAGAAATCTAAACACCAGAGGGAGATTGTGAGGGAATTTCAGTAATGGTTGCATCTAGCTTGATTGCTTGATTGTTGGCATAGCATTTTTTTTTTTTTTTTGCTAATTGAATCCACTCAGTTGAATCCTTCTCTAATAGACTTACAAAAGTGAGGTGACTTATATTGCCCCTCCCCATCCATGATTTTTATTTTTGCTTATTTGTTTTTTCAATGACAAAGCACTCACACTGCACAGACTAAAGATACTGGCCACTGGTAGTTTGTAGACTTTCCTGGTTTGTGATTGCTTTCACAAAAGACAAAGAAAACAGTTCTGGGCAAATCTATTGTATTTCCAAAAGATCCTCTGAGGCTTATAGAAATGTAATACCGTCCTCTCTACTTTGCTTGTCTTGAATCAAGACCTCAGGTCAGCTCAGCTAAAGAAATATATATTTCAACCTAAATGAGAAATTTCCTTTCCCTCTTATCTTGCCTGTATGTCTACACATTAGTTTAAATGCTACATCCAGTTGAGGACTTTGTTGAACAACAGGTTTTAGTAAAATATTAACTGCTGAGAAGTTAAAATGAACAGTTAGGAAGAAAACAAAATACAATAAAACATACTCTTAAATCCTCAACTTTAATTTTAAATGGCCAGAATAGGACAATAAGGAGTAGAAAATTCAGAGATTAACTAGTGCAAGGGAAATTAGCTTTTCCTTTGAGTGGAGGAAAGGGAGAATAGGAAGGAGAAACAGATTTCACCAACTGTCTTCCTGGCTCTTTCCAGGTCAGCCCAGGACACATATGGGACACCTCTCTGCCATACCTCCTCATCCCTAATTCTTACCATATAGTTTCCAAGTGTTATTGACCCCTATTTCTTCTCCAGGATGCTATGGACCCACCCACAGTAGCCTCAGTACATTCTCTTTCTTGCAAAGATTTCCCATTTCCTTTTCCCACAAGCCCCTTCAAGATAAAGGGTAAGTCAAAGTCATCAAATTTCATTGATAAAGATCTCATTTCCAAGATACGTAAGGCATTAATTAAAATTTCTTACAAGAAGAGCCATTCTTCAATTGATAAATCATTAAAAAATATGAACAGGAAGTTCTCTAGGGGAGATATCTAAGCTATCAAGTGCCATTAAAATAAAACCCTCAAAATCACTAAGAATTAGAGAAATGCCAATTAAATTAGCTGTGGGTTCTATCTTATACACATCAGATTTGCAAAGTTGATAAATAATGAAAATGACAAATGTTAGAGAGTTTGTGAGGGGAAAAAAAAAGTATGCTAATGTAATATTGGTGGACCTGTGAATTGGTCCAGTCATTTTAGAAAGCAATTTGGACCTTTTTTCCAAATGTCACTAAACTGTGTATACCTTTTGACCCACAAATATCTTTTGATCTAGGGATAGCAATTTCTATTATGAAGCTCAAAAAGGTAATTAATAATAATAACAAATAACCCATGCACAATTAGAATGGATAACTGTAACAGAAATTTTTTTTCAGCTATTTTCTTGTTCTAGAAAAAAATAATATTATAGCTCTAGAGTTGGAAGACAGAGTGGGGGCAATCTAGTTTTACCTATTTTCACCAATGGGGAAACTGATGGCCAGAGAAATTAAGTTATTTCTAAGTCCACAGAGGCAATGAGCAGGGGTAAGACAGGAATCCAGGTAACTTTGATGTCAGAACCTCTGCTTTTTTCATTATTCCATGCTGTCTCAATCATACTACTTTTTTTTTCATCTTTGCCTCATTATAGCACTGAGCATTTCAGAACTATAAGATCCAGAACTGGAAAACAAACAAACTGAGCAGTACATCACTTATCAAGTTAGAAATAAGCCCATTATACAACAGCAAGGTCAATAAGGTTGGCACAGGTCTGATCTACTTGACAAACCTACCTATGCCCACTAGAGTTTCCTCTTCCAGGCACTTTCAGGTGCCTGATCAAAGAAATTCATTGTGTATTTTTACACAATAAACAGCTATGTTCTGTTACCAGGCTCCCCAGTACTAAAATAACCTGATTTTGAATTAATAGTGGGATTGACAGATGCAGCCTCCATGAAAGCTTGCAAACTGAAATCAGTTGGTACAAGGAAAAGACAATACAAAGCCCTCTTTTCAGGAGCAACCTGAAGAGATGGCATCTTTGGAGAGGAAGTGAATAGCTACAAATTTGTACATTTCACTATTTGTGTTAGATAAGTAGAATTTCTCTCAATCTGTGTTCATTCTTCCCATGAATATGTTACAATAATGATTCTTCTCCACAAGCAACACCTTTCTAAGTAATTTTCCAATGTTTAAAACTCTCAGTCAAAAAAAAGAAAAGAAACAAGAAGAAAGAGGGAAGGTTGGATATGCATTCTTCCTTCTTTCCAAACATTATTTAAAGATGATAGAAAATGTAATCCTTTGACACAAAGGATTCCAATGATAGGGATATGGGAGGGACAATGAATAAATTATTTTTGCCATAATATTATTTATCTATATTTCCACACTTAGGGTATTTGTCCAGGTACTGCTGTGACTATGAGGTATTTGGAATAATATACAATTTATTTTCTAACACCTACCCCAGAGGACTGAGGAAATGGACTTTTTTAAAAGTTTGTTGTTGTGTTGTTTTGTTTTTGTATGCCCTACATGTGGCACAGTGTCTGCCATGTAGAAGAACATTTAATAAATGCTTCTTGATTGATTGATTGATTGATTGACTTACTAATTGCCATAATCTCTTCCTTTCTGCCTTAATATGATGGTTAAAGAGACTAAATCTGGAGTGAATTTTTTTCAGTATTTAACACAACATTGATATTGGCAGATGGAGACAGTATGGAGAAGGGCAAATAGTTGAAAGATGGGATTTGATTCCATTCATAAAAGGACAGATTGAAAGAACTAGGGATGTTAACAAACACCCTGAAAAGAGATCTAAAAATAGAAATGATTATTGGCATTGAGTACTTTTTTTTTAAGTTTGCTAAGTAGAAGGCTGTATATGGTTCAAAAAAAAAACCTAGAAAAGTACTAATGGATAGAATTCCTGCAGAGGTATATTTAAAGAAAAATTGAGGAAAAAAATCCCCATATCAATTACAGCATTAGTACTGTCTCTAAGAGAAATTAATTTCTTTGGAGACAGTTCTCTCCTTTTTTAGCTGAAGTAGCTACCTGTCAGCAGCTACCTGAAGCATCCATTAGTATCTGGTCAGTCAACAAAATAGCAGTAAGAGCCTAATATTTTATCATCATATCATCATCATCATCATCATCATCATCATCATCATCATTATCATCATCAACATCATTGACTGTCCTAATATCAACAGATAGTTCAACTAGCTAGTAATAGGGATACTGGAGCATTAGATGACATTAGATATTATTTCTCTTACTATATTAATTCTGTGTGAGAGGATAGAAAATGTTACTTTCCTAGAATGTCTTGGGGCAGCTAGGAGGCACAATGGATAAAGTGCTGGGTCTGGCATCAGGAACTCACCTTGCTAAGTTCAAATCTGTCCCCAGAAACTTATTAGCTGTGTGACCCTGAATAAGTTACTTAACCCTGTTTATCTTAGTTTCTTCATCTGTAAAATGAGCTGGAGAAATTGTAAACCACTTCAGTATCTTTGCCAAGAAAATCCCACATGGGGTCATAAAGAGTCAGACACAACTAAAATGACTTAAAAACAACAACTTTGAAAAGGAATGCATTTCCAATGTTCTGCATGTTTGATTCCAGTAGGAACACTAAATGTTGAAAAATAACATACTATGAAAGGTCACATTTTTATTTTTTCTAATTACATATAAAACAATTTTTAAATTCATTAAAATTTTTGAATTCCAAATTATTTTACACCCTTTCTTCCTCCTTTCCATCCTCATTGAGAAGGCAAGAAATTTGATATAGGTTATACATGTGCAGGCATGCAAAACTTATGTTCATATTAGTCAGGTTGTGAAAGAAATCATAGGACACCCCTCCCAATAAAAATGCAAAGAAAAAAAATTTTTTAAAAAAAGTATGCTTTGATCTGCACTCAGATCCCATTAATTCCCCACTACCATCCCCTGTGGAGATGGATAGAATTTTTCATCATGGTCCTTTGGAATTGTCTTAGATCGTTATATTACATAAAATAGCTAAGTCATTCACAGTTAGTCGTTACACAATTTTGACTGTGTACAGTGTTCTCTTGGATCTGTTCACGTCACTTTTGCATCTGATCATGTAAGTCTTTCCATGTTTTTCTAAAAGCATTCTGCTCATTATTACATTCATTCATTCATTCATTCTTTCTTTCTTTTTTTGCTCAATAATGTTCTGTCACAGTCATGTACCATGACTTGTTCAGCCATTCCCCATAACAATAAACATTCAGGAGCAGCTAGGTGTGCAGTGGATAGAGCATCAGCCCTGGAATCAGGAGAACATGAGTTCAAATTTGATCTCAGACACTTGACATCTACTAGCTGTGTGCCCTTAGGCAAGTCACTTAAACCCAACTGCCTTACCAAAGATAAACAAACAAACAAACAAACAAACAAACAAATAAACAAACAAATAAATAAACATTCAGCCAATTGATGGGCAATCCCTTAATTTCCAATTCTGTGTCCCACAAAAAGAGTTATTATAAATATTTTTGTATATTGAGGTACTTTTCCTTTTCTTTTTTAATCATTTTGGAATATAAACCTAGTAGCAGTATTGCTGGCTATGCACAGCTTTTATACAGGCATGGACAATTTTATATTACTTTGGACATAGTTCCTAATTGCTCTCCAGAATGGTTGGATTAGTATATAACTCCACTAGGAGTCATTAATGTCCCAATTTTCTCACATGTCCATCAACGTTTTTCATTTTCCTTTACATCATATTGTCCAGTCTGATAGATGTGAGGTCGTACCTCAGAGTTGTTTTAATTTGCATTTCTCTTCTCAATAGTGACTTAGAGCATTTTCCTCAATGACTATAGATAGCTTTGATTTCTTCATCTGAAAATGGCATGTTCCATATTATTATGCTATGATGCTTCAGTTTTACTGTATACATATTTCATTGTTTGTTGAGTATGGGTGTGTGTGTGTATGTGTGCATTTGAGCAGTGATGGCCTGTGATATGTCTCCTCAGCTGTAGGGCTTGCCTGAAGCATTTTCCAAATGGTAATAGATAAATTGAGTGCTATTATTCCCAGGGTATGTGTTCTGTGGTTTTGCTGTTTTAATTTATCCCCTTTTTTCCTTCTACATTTAAATGCACTCCTCAGTATGTCACACACTTGGGGAGGATGAATTAACTCTTTAAAGCCATTATTGCTCTTTACTGTGCTCTGAAATCTCCATTTAGAATGTGTATGCATCCTTAAGGACCAGTTTAGATGTTGGGCAAATCTGACTAAAAAAAAAAAAATTGAGATGCTGATGATTAAGAAGAAGAAACCACATTTATGCAGACTTGTTTAGCACATTCTACCATGATGTGCCAAAGATAATTTGCTCCTGCAATCTACTGGTATGTATTTTGAACATTTAATTTATTTTTCATAATCCTAATAGTTTTGCATACTTTTCAAAACTCATGTCTCTGCTGAAAATATGGAAATTGAATGAAATAAGATTTTATCTTGTACTTATCATGCTTGAATGGCATCTTCTCTTGTTTTACTTTTTTTCTGTTTCTTTTGCCTGATTTGAAAAAAAAAGAAATCTCCAATCTCCACCTTAAGTGCTATAACAGTGAATAAAACTTAACAAGTCGATTGAATTTTCTAATTGTTGATATATTGGGGGGGAAAGTGCCTCTCTGAGCTGTCATGCTGGTTGTTCAGGGATTTTGTATTCATGGCTACTAAAAGCAAGTAAGAAACAAAGACTACAAGAATAGCACTTGTCATTCTGGCAGGATATTGCTGCCTTTCAGCTAGAACAGTAGCACAAATAAATTTGCCATGATACTGGTTCCTAGATCTTTGGTAGCACATAGTGAGTAAGTGAAATGAGAAGCTTGTGTTCTGCAAACATCGCAGATACATATTGTCATTTGAATGTTTCCCTTTAGATGGATTGATGCTTCCAGGTCCCATTGTCGAGGAATAAGGCTTACAACATACCATCCAGGAAAGCTACTTCTTTGTGAATTGTTTTCCAGGTAGTATTCATATGTCTGAAAACATTTGTTCTTTCCCTATTTTCTAGAATTAAATTCTAAGAAGATTTAATACAATATATTTGTAAAGTGTTTTATTTATATTACACCTTTTGATCCTTACCACAATCCTGCTTGTCCCCATCCCCATTTTTTCAATGAAGTAATGGGATCAGAAAGGTTAGTGTCTTACCCCTGGTAACAATAAATGTCTCAGAGATGGAAGTTTAACTCCAAGTGTCACTGACTTTGAGTTTAGCATTCTCCCACAATGCTCACTTTCTCAAAAACTCTTTGATTACATTGATAATTACAGTATAATAACCTTGTGTTCAGTTTCAAGTTCACATGGAAATTCCATTTGTTTACAAGGACCACTGTTTGTCAGAAAAGCATGACTACTGATTCAGACATATGGTGTTTTATAGAACTAAACAATAAATGATTAATGCACATTTGAACTTCCAGTGTAATGATATAGGTTGGATTTTTTCAAAAATACTAGGAAAAAGAAAGTGCCCTCCTTACCCCATTCTCTCAGAATATATGGTTTCTCACTATTTGACAAAAACCACTGGGAAAACTGGAAAGTAGCATGACAAAAGTTTCTATCATCCTACATTATATCCCAAGACAAGATCTAATTGGATATATGGCTCAGACACAAAGGATGATATGATACATAAATTAGAGGAGCAAGAAAGAAATTACTTTTAAAATCTATGACTTAGGGAATAATTTATGACCAATTAAATGATAAAGATAATCACAGAAGATAAAATGAACCATTTTGATTAAATAAGATTAAAAAGTTCTTGCACGAACAAAAATAATGCAGCTAGAATTAGAAAGTTATCAAGTTCACATAACTTTGTGTGTGTATGTATGTGTGTGTGTGTGTGTGTGTGTATGTATGTAATCTTCACAGCAATGTTTCCCTGTTTCCCTGATAAAGGTCTCACTTACAAGAAATAGAAGGAAATGATTTAGATATTTAAGAATAAGAGCAATTTTCCAATTGATAGCCAATGGCTATGAATTGACAGTTTCCATAAAAAAAATAAAGAAATGAAAAGATACTTTCAATGCTTCAAGTCACTAATGGAGAATTAACGACAAAAACAACAACAACAACAATAAACAAGTATGTGATTATATTTCACACTCGTTAGTTGGGCAAAAGTTCTAGTGGGGCTGTGTGGAGAAGGGAAACACTAATATACTACTGGTAGAGCTATGAGCTGGTGCCTTTGGGAATCATGCCCCCCACAGTTTCCAAACTGTACATACCCTTTCACCTAGTGATGTTACTACTGTTAAGCCTTATGCAACAAAGAGATAAAGGAAAGAGGAAATTTTGTCATATGTAAAAAATATTTGTAACAGCTTATTGGAAGTAGTGGCAAAGACATGGAAACTAGTGGGGATGTCCATCATTTGGGGAAAGACTCAACAAATTAAATTATATGAATGCAATGAAATATTATTGAGCTCTAAGACATTATGAAAGGGATTTTTTTAAGAGAAAAATTGGAAAAGTTGCATGGACTTATGCAGAATAAAGTGAACAGAACCTGTATAATGTACATAACAATACTACAAAGACAAGTAACTTTTAAAGAAAAGAGGTTTTTTTGTTTTGAGACAATGAGGTGAAGTGACTTGCCCAGGGTCATACAGCTAATAAGTGTCAAGTGCCTGAGGCCACATTTGAACTCAGGTCTTCCTGAATACAAGGTCGGTGTTCTATCCACTGTGCCATCTAGCTGCCCCAAGAAAAGAATTCTTGATTTGATCTGAGAGAGTGGACTTTCTGCAAATTGAATTGTATATTTTTGAACATGGATAATAACTTATTTTCTTTACTGTATATAATATTTGTTACTTTAAAAAAAAATTTTCCCTAAAGGTTGAGGTAGGCAAGATGGGAGAGAGAGAAAATAGATCCTTGTTAATTGAAAATAAATTTCAAATGAATCCCTGGTTAACTTCAAAATTCAGATCAAGTTTTACCTTCTACATGAAAACTTTACTGATTCCCCTAGTTGATAGTACCTCCCCGCTCAAATATGTCAATTATCTATCTATGTATCTATGTATTCTATGTATTTATGTATCAATGTATCTGTCTGCTTGTCTATCCATCTATTCATTTATTTACTTATTTAGTTGAACATTTTTTATCAATTAATTCATTTATTCATGGTTTTATGTGTTTATTTGTTGTTTGTTATTATATGTCCCTATTATATTATTGTATGTTCTTATATCATATGGATATGCTGTTTCACAATAGAATGTAGGCTTCTGAAGAGCAGGGATGATTTCATTTTTTTTTTCTTTATATCTCTAATGCCTTACACACAGGAAATGTTTTAACATTTTTTTTTACTCATCATCTGAGCCTTTCTCTCCTAAAGAGAGAAGGGCAAGATTCAAACATGAGAAAATCAGAATTACATAAGCACTGATAATACTATCATTTTCTGCCTTTCTATCCCTGATTTGGTGGGATAGATTGTTACAAAAGAAAGTATGGTAATGGGCCATTGTTGGAAAGGCAGGTAAACAGATCATCCCTCATTTAAAGTTTCTGAACAATAATTGTATGAGTCAGTGTGTCTCCCATCTCTGTGTCCCCACCAATGAATGCCCATTTAACTCTCAATCTAAGGAGCTGTGTTTTATTTATGATTCCCTGGGGAGAAGGAGATATTCCAAAAAGGTGATTCTTGTTCTATGTCTTATAGTAGACAACAGAAGGGAACTGATTAGAACTGTTAAGATTATGAGGTTCCTATGGGCTAAGTCCCTTTTTAATTTGAGATTATTGTTCTGCTGTTTCCCTCATCCTTATTCATCAGTACTGTTATATAATTATTTCAAATTAGTCTTTTTATGTTTATTTTTTGTGGGATTTTAGGAGGACAGTAGATAGAGGAGATCTGGATTTGTAACAATCAATAAAGGGAATTCTTATATGGAAATTATCTGTATCAGTGCAGATCTTTAACTCACGTCTAACTTTTAATCATATAGCTTTGCCCTGGGTTCTGAAGAGCTAAATGACTTTCCCATAGTCATATGCCTGATGTATTTGTCAAAGGCAGGAATTGACCCAAGGTCTTCCTGTCTCTAAAGTCATAATTTTTCCCATATTGCTTCTGGGAAAAAAATGTTATAATATCTAAACAGAAAGAAGATAGGTTATAGAATAATTTCTTAAAAGATAGAGGGTTTTTTGTTCGCTTGTTTTTTAATAGGGGTGGGGTGAAAGAGAAGGAAAATCTAATTAAATGCTTCAGTTGAGGAGAGGAATTAGTAAACAATTTCCCTTAAGGATTAAATTAGCTAGAATTCTAGTTTAGGCTTTGTAATAATGGGAAGAATTAAGAGAAGGGTCATAGGAAAGTTATGGAAGAGAAGAAATTGCACATTTATATACAGTATCATAGTGGATAGAAAATTGGACTCGTCAGAGTCAGTCAGAAAGGCCTGGGTTTAAAGTCAATCTCAAGTATTTATAGCTATATGACTGCAGATAAATAATTTATTATCTCTAAATAAAATGGAGATAATGATAACACTTATCTTAAAAAGCTGTTTATGGAATCATAAAACTAGAGATGGAAGAGATATCAGTGATTTTTTATCCCAATATCCTCATTTAGATGACATAATATAATATAATATAATATAATGTAATATAATATAATATGATATGATATGATATGATATGATATGATATGATATGATATGATATGATATGATATGATGATATATGATATGAATGATATAATATGATATAATATAATATAATTATATATAATATAATATAATGTTATATTATACATAATTATATTATATATAATATATAATGTGTGTACATGTATATGCATATATACATATACACACACATACCCATATGCATATGCATATATACATACATATATACATATATATTTATGAGCTATATAAATATGAGCTATTTTATTAATATTCAATTCTCCCTTGCTAGGAAAAAAATGTAGTCATAGAAATGAAAGATAGCATGGCTACTATTTTACTTGTGAGTTCACTTTTACGTTGAAAATTTACAGGGGCACCAAGGTGATGCAGTGGATAGAGCACTGGCCCAGGAGTCAGGAAGACCTGAGTTCAAATGCATCCTCAGGCATATGATACTCACTAGCTGTGTAACCCTGGGCAAGTCACTTTTCCCTGATTGCCTTGCCTGAAAAAAAAATTTTTTTTTAAAAAGTGTGATTTTGTCCTCCCAGAAATGTCTCACACAATCATCAACTGAGAACTCAAATTAAAAGATAAATAATTTAAACTGAACTAGGCTGGTGTTCCTAAGTTAGAAGAATTTAGGTTGTCCAGTGAGTAGAGTGTTAGAAATGAGGTCAGGAAGACCTGAGTTCAAATCTGCCCTCAGACACTTACTGAGTGATCATGGGCAAGTCACTTAACCATTGTCTGCCTCAGTTTCCTCATCTGAAAATGAGGATAAAAATGACTATCTTCTAGGGTTATTGTGTGAAAAAATGTGATATTAGTAAAGTGCTTTGCAAACCTCATAGCATATATAAATGTTAGCCATTACTAGGAAATTAGTTAGCATAATCTAAAATATCCCTTTTTCTCAATTTTTGTTTAAATTTTTCCACATTTACTATAGCTTTCTCATATATGTGTGTACACACATGTACATGTGTGTACTTTGATCATATATTTATTAGCTTTTTAAAAAGTAAAACCATAATGAAAAGGAATCTTAACCCTGAGGAAACATTGTCATCCATCTAGTGTCAATATCCTTTATTTCTACCCCAAAATTCTTAGATTCCCAACAAGTCTCTGTAGGCTACATTTAGTAGATTTAAATCAGGTAAAGTGATCTAAACACCATGGCAAATATGATTTTTTTCTAAATAATGAAAATAATAACCATAAAATTGTACCATACGATTTATTACAATACCTTTTAAAAATTTTCACGCTTTCCATTTCATAAGAACCATATATTTCTATTTGTCTCCACTCTAGTTCAGGATACTTTATTGGGAAATCTTAAGTTCAAGGGTTATTGGTGATGATGATTTGAAGAAAAGAGCACAGTAACCTATAAAATCCACCACCACCACTACTACCAACTACAACCATAAACGCAATCTGAAGTTAAGGTAAGGTAGGTGATATTGCTTTGGTGTTATGCAGATGATGATATCCTTGACAGAAATAGGAAAATAGAGTGTAAGGATAAAATAATAATTTCAATATTGTACATCTTATTGATGCCTGCAGGATTCTTAGGTGGCAAAAATCAACAGATAGTTCACGATGTGGGAATGTAGGGAAATTGTACTCAAAATGTAGATTTGAGAAATATAGTTGAACGAATGAATGAATGAATGAATGAGCTAGACCTGGGTATGTTTGTAGGCATTAAGTTAGGGAATAACCAGGTACACAAAGAAAGACTCAAAGTGGTGTGTGTGTATGTGTGTGTGTGTGTGTGTGTGTGTGTGTGTGTGTGTGTAGATACAGAGAAAGAGAGACACAGTGACAGAGAGAGACAGAGAAAAAGACAGGGAGGGGGAAAGAAGGGAACAAGCATTTATTAAGCACCAACTCTGAACCAGATGGGTAGCTGGGTGCAACAGAGGATAGAGTTCTGGGCCTGGAGTCAAGAAGACTCCTCTTCCTCACTTCAAATCTGACCTCAGACACTTACTAGCTATGTGACCCTGGGTAAGTCACTTAACCCTATTTACCTTAGTTCCTCACATGTAAAATGAGTTGGAGAAGAGAATGGCAAATCACTCCAGTATCTTTGCCAAGATATCCAAATAGGGTAAGGAAGAGTTTCATGCAACTGAAAAACAAAAATGTACCAGATGTTCTTCTAAGAAGTTTTTTGTAATGTCATTCAGAGAGAGAAAGAACAAGTTGTTTTTGTTTTTGTTGTTTTGTTTGTAAAAGGACCAAGAATGAGACAGTATGAGAAGAAATTCTGAGGTAAGTAAACAAGAGAAAAAAAAAAGATTTCTCAAAGGATGACTTCAGTTACTTCAGCACAATAAAAAGTAAGTTTTTTGTTGGTTTTTTGTTTTGTTTTGTTTTTTTGCTTAGAAGGAGGAGAAAGTGTGGAAGAAGGTTCGAGAAAAGAAGTAAAGGTCAAGACCCTCTAGAAACTTCACAGCTCTGACAGTAATTGGCCTAGTCATATAAGGATCCTAACTGAACATTTGGAATTAGGAATGCCACAAAGTTGGGCATAGGGGATACTTGAATGCAGCAATCCAAGTCTCAGAATGCATAGACTTTTTTTTTTTTTTTTACTGTGGACCAGGCCCTTTCTGCCTCAATGCACCGAGGCAGACTAGGAGAAATGGACAGAAGATGAACAATGTAGATTTCAGCTTAATATTAGGAGAAACTTCCAAATAATTACAACTATGTAAAGCTGAAGTGTGTTACTTATGGAAGTAAAGGGCTTTCCTCACATCAAACCTGTGGAGTCAGTAGGGCATTATGACCATTGTATACATGAGAATACTCAAGCTCAGAGTAGTCAAGAGAAGTGCTCTATGATAAAAGTAAAGGCATGTGTAGCCTCTTTAAGCTTCAATTTCCTTATCTGCAAAATAGGGATGATAATAATTGGAACACTAACTTTGTAAGGTAGTTGTCAAAAAGTGTTGCTTTATAGGGCTTGAGGAAGAAATCTTCCCAGGAGTCTGTGGTGAAAGTTTGAAGTTGTCATAAGCAGAGCTAAGGAAAGAAACAAAGGATGGCTGGCCTGGGTCCTTTTTCAAAATAGAAGATCCTGCAGGAAGTCACCACTAAAAGAGGGGCATACAGAGGTAGAAGGATATTCCAGGGTGAGAAGGACACAAGGGATGTAAGAAACTTCCAGGGTAAGAAGGCAAATGAGACATGGTGGTGAAATGAAGAAAGTCAGAAGCAAAGCCAGGAGCAGATTTGTTTAAAGCATTGAGAAGTTAGATGATTTACCTGAGACCACATAATTATGGGTCCAAACTATGTATTAAAGGGAGTACTTACATTCAGTTCTTCCTTACTTCAAGGCCATCTCTTTATCCACATCACCATATTGTCTCTCTCATATAAGTAAACCGAAGTGTACAAACAGGAAAAAATAATAATAGCTGTTTCATAAATACAATTTGTTACTTTAGGTCTTCATCATAAATTACAAAATTCTATAAATCATACATAGATATTTTAAAGCTAGTGAAAGCACTCTCTCTCTCTCTCTCTCTCTCTCTTTATAGATGGCTATATCTGCTAGAATCTTTTCATTGTAGAGGTAAGAAAACTGAAGCCCATAATTGTTAAGTAATTTGCCCAAGTGAGCTACTTGCTCATAATATAGCTAATGATTAGAATCACAGTGCCGGTCAAATAACTGAGACTAGAATTTCAAAATTTCAAATCAGTTCCTAGTCCTTGCCATGAAAACATTTGCAATTCAGTTTCCTGACTCTTGGTCCAGAGGTTATTCCTTCTCCAACTTTTATTGGAGCTTTTAATAAAAAAAGATTCAAGCAAAATTAAAATGTGCAGTGACATATATCTTGTATCTAGAGATATGTGCTATATAAAAGTTATCATATTATTATTGTTATTGTTGTTGTTAATCTTAACTTTGGTACATATTTTATTCATATACATGTTTTGAAAGGCCAGTGATTTTTATCTGTAATGTCCTTGCACCTAATAAGCATTTAACAAATTCAATAAATAAATTAATCCATTATTTGATTACCAACGTTCTGATGATGGATCTTTAGGTATATGACAGACACACAGTCCGTTGCTGGACTATAAATGAAGCCCTTTCTATTTTGTCAGTCCTGGAAAGAGTTTCACTCTTGTTGAAGAAGCTTGGGAAAAAAAAAAAAAAACAAGACACACATGTACCATGATGAAACTTCATGGTAAAATTTTGGTGGAGGAATCATATAGGCATATTTTAATAGGACCAATGCAATATATTTAAAAGATAAATCATTGAGTGACCATATCTTAGCATTAGTCTCCACTAACATCCTCTTCCAATGGTTAATCATAGTGTTGGGGGGAGGGAGTGATCCTGTACTTCTGTAGGTTGTTGCAAGTCTTTTCAAGTTATAAAATCTTTGAGTTCAGGCCTGGTGATGGACTCTCAATCTGTTGTCTAAGGACCAGCCTCAAGGCTTTTTCACTAGAAGGTGATCACTTTTGTTGAAGTTATAAAACAATTTCTTAAGGCCCAGAAGAATTTTTATTTTGAAATGAATGAAGAACCACTGTCAATAAGATGATGAATATTGGGAAATATCCTTGAAATATGCAATGTGTTTATTGTTTATCTATCTATCTATCTCTGTATCTTTCTATCTCTATCATCTGTTTTGTGAGAAGAACTACATGAAGAATTTATACGACAACTATGTTGGGTTTAAAGAAGAAAGTTTGATCTACTCTGTACAGAATTTTCCATTTCTAATTTCCATGGTGCTTATAAAAAAAAAATGGAAGTGTTGGAGGTGAGCAGCAGGCCTGTGTCTTACACCTGCATGAGATCCATTATATATAACATCCTTCTGCTGCACCTTTCTGAGTTTCCAAATGTTTTAGCAGCAGATGTGATCCAATTTGCATCATGCTATGAGTTTGGCATGCATGAAGGCAAGGGAAATATTGACAGATGACAAATTGAGGAGGGCCTTAGGAGAACTCTGTTATTTGGGATGAGTGTCCGGGGGTTCTTCTTACATTTGACATGAAGAAATGCATATTTTTTAAAAAAAAATACATAATGAACAATTTACTTTAGAGGGGTTTTTTTTTGTTTTTGCTTTGTTTTATTTTGTTTTTTCTTTCACTCTTTACAATCTCTTAGAAAGCTTATGGTTCATGATTTGACATTTAGGGCAACATTTCTTCCTTTAAATTTTTAAAGCTGTTCTCTCTTTTTAATTTGTTAAATTTTACAAGTTGGGATATTATGGTGGTAGCTTGTAAGATATAAGAATTTTAAAAAAATAATCTATGGCAAAAAAAATAATAAGACCAGCATAACATTTCTGCCATTGTGCCAAACTCTTAGAACCTGAAAAAAAAATGGTCATCATGCTTTAATGGAAAAGCTTTAGTCATGTGTATATGTGTGTATGCATCCCTATATATGTTTATAGGCATGTGTATGCATTTACCTATATGCATATATATGTATGCATATGGAAACATACCTATGTGTATATATTATGGATCTTTAGTTTCAGTTGTACCCAATTCTTTGTGATACCATTTGGGATTTTCTTAGCAAAGATGCTGGAATGATTCACTAGTTCCTTCTCTAATGCATTTTACAGATAAGAGACTGAAACAAAGAAGGCTTTATGACTTGCCCATGATCAAATAGCTAGTAAGTGTTAGATTTGGACTCAAGAAGATGAGTATTCCCAGCATTCTATCCACTGTTCCACCAAACCATCTATCTAGTTATCTATCTACACACATATATACATATATACATACACACATATATATATTCAAATATATACACATTCAAATATATATACATGTGCATATATGTATGCATGTATATGTACACACAACCTATATATGTACATATATATTTGAATTCCCTAAGAAAGTTATTTATGTGTCTCATGCTATTTTCATTACCTTAAGTTTACTTTACTATAAAACAATGTTAATTGAATACTTTGATGATTATAATTTTGACAAGATTTGTAACTCAGGCCACTCTGGTCATATTTGGCAACTGGATGCTATTTGGGGGCCTATAGGATTAAGAGTGCTCCTTTATTTATACCCCAGAAATAACAACAACAACAACTGCATAAAAATGGGGAGGCAATTTCTTGCAATGGTTAAACAGAGGCAACATAATATTACAGATTTAATCTAGGTCTTGGAGCTGGGATCTAATTCTATTTCTATCTCTAATAAGCTGTAAGACATGGCAAAAGTAATTAAGCCTTGTTGAGCCTTAGTTTTTTAATCTTTAAAGTGGGTGTATTTCCAACAGTATTATAAAACTTGGAAGTTTATTGTGAAGCTCCAATGAGATAATTATGCAAAATGCATACACTTCTTCTAGATCAGGGGCGCTTAGCATAGATCTATGTACTTGTTTTTTTTTTCCCTTTTTTTTAATTTATTTTTTATTTTTTTTTTAGTTTTAGTTTTCAACATTTACTTCCACAAGATTTTGAGTTCCAAATTTTCACCCCATCTTGCCCCTCCCCCCACCCCAAGAGGTCATGCATTCTGAATACCCCTTCCCCTAGTCTGCTTTCCCTGCTATCTCTCCCCGCCTTCCCCTTCTATTTTCCTGTAGGGCAGGATAGATTTCTGTACCCCATTTCCTGTATTTGTTACTCCAGTTGCATGTGAAAACATTTTTTTTAAGCATGCGTTTTTTAAACTTTGGGTTCCAAATTTTCTCCCTTCCTCCCTCCCCACCCACCCTCATTGGAAAGGCAAGCAACTCAATATAGGGTATACATGTGCAGTTATGTAAAACCCTTCCATAGTAGACATGCTATGAAAAACTAACTGTATTTCACTTAATACTATCCCACCCCCCCATTTATTCTATTCTTTCTTTTGACCCTGTCCCTCCTCAGAAGTATTTGTTTCTGATTACCCCCTTTCCCAATCTGCCCTCCTCTCTATCACGCTCCTACTCTCTTGTCCCCTTCCCCTCCTATTTTCCTGTAGGGTAAGGCAGATCTCCATAACCAATTGAGTGTGTATGTTACACCCTCCTTAAGTCAAATACTGTAAGAATAAGACTCACTCATTTCCTCTCACCTTCCCCCAGTTCCCCTCCACTGTAAAAGCCTTTTCTTTTCTGTTTTTTTGTGTGTGTGAGATAATTTAGCCCATTCTACCTTTCCCTTTCTCCTTCTCCTAGTGTAATCCTCTCTCACCCCTTAATTTTGTTCTCCAGATACGACCCCTTCATATTTAACTCACCATGTGCCCTCTATGTATCTATCTATCTATCCATCTACATTTTTTTGCTCCAACTACCCTAATACTGACAAAGGTCTCATGAGTTACAAATATCATCCTTCCATGCAGGAATATAAACAGTTCAACCATAATAAGTATCTTATGATTTCTCTTTCCTGTTTACCTCTTCATGTTCCACTTGAGTCTTGTATTGGAAAGTCAAAATTTCTATTCAGCTCTGGTCTTTTCATCAAGAATGCTTGAAAGTCCTCTATTTCACTGAATGACCATTTTTTCCCCTGATGAATTATGCTCAGTTTTGCTGGGTAGGTGATTCTTGTGTAATCCTATCTCCTTTGCCCTTCGGAATATTATGTTCCATGCCCTTCAGTCCCAGAAAAGAAAAGGCTCTTACAGTGGAGGGGAACTGGGGGAAGGTGAGAGGAAATGAGTGAATCTTATTCTTATTGGATTTGACTTAAGGAGGGTATAACATGCACACTCAATTGATTATGGAAATCTGTCTTACCCTACAGGAAAATAGGAGGGGAAGGGGACAAGAGAGTAGGGGGATGGGACCTTAAAAAATAGCCTAATCTTAATGGCAAAAGAGGTCCAGAGAGGAGGGCAGATTGGGAAAGGGGGTAATCAGAAGCAAATGCACCTTGTGTTATCCTGATTGTGTTTCCACAATACTTGAATTGTTTCTTTCTGGCTGCTTGTGATATTTTCTCCTTGACCTGGGAACTCTGGAATTTGGCTACAATATTCTTAGGAGTTTTCCTTTGGGGATCTCTTTCAGGAGGAGATCAGTGGATTCTTTCCATTTCTACTTTGCCCTCTGGTTCTAAAATATCAGGGCAGTTTTCCTTGATCATTTCTTGAAAGATGATGTCTAGGCTCTTTTTTTTTTGATCATGGTTTTCAGATAGTCTATTAATTTTTAAATTTTCTTTCATATTTCATGTTGTTTTCTAATTTTGCATTCTTTTGGATTTGTTTTACAGTGTCTTGATTTCTCATAAAGTCACTAGCTTCCAATTGCTCTATTCTAATTTTTAAGGAAGTATTTTCTTCAGTAATCTTTTGGACTTCCTTTTCCATTTGTCCAGTTTTGCTCTTTAGGGCATTCTTTTCTTCATTGGCTTTTTGGACCTCTTTTGCCATTAAGATTAGGCTATTTTTTAAGGTGTTATTTTCTTCAGTATTTTTTTGGGTCTCCTTTAGCAAGCTGTTAACTTGCTTTTCATGATTTTCTTGAGTCACTCTCATTTCTCTTCCCAGTTTTTCCTCTACTTCTCTTACTTGCTTCTCAAAATCCCTTTTGAGCTCTTCCAAGGCCTGGGACTGATTCATATTTTTCTTGGAAGTTTTGGATGTAGGCGCTTTGACTTTGTTGTCTTCTTCTGGTTGTATGTTTTGATCTTCTTTGTCACCAAAGTAAGATAATATAGTCTGACTCTTTTTGTGCTGCTTGCTCATTATCCAAACCAATTACTTGAGTTTTAAACTCTTTGTTAAGGTAAGAGTCTGTTTCCAATGTGGAGAATGTACTGTCCCAAGCTTTGGGGGTTTGTACAGCTGTTTTCAGAGATACTTCTAGGGACCTGAAAAGTATCAGTTCTTCCAAGGTGGTATGATAAAGGGCGAGGTGTTTCCTCTCCACCGCCACCACAAGTTCCACCATGCCAGCGCTCCTCCTCACCCCAAAACTGCCCCTCAGAACTGACCCAGATACAAGCACCGGTAAAGCAAGAGATTCCTGCCTCAGCACTGGCAAAGAGATTCTTGCAATCCCCCTCTGATCAGCCACTCGATTCCCCCTCAGTCTGTGGGCTGGAATCTCAGAAGCCAGCCGCTGCCCTCGGGGCGACTGAGATCTAGCTTCTTCTCTCACCACAGTAACAGACTTTTCCCACTGACCTTCTAAGTTGTCTTTGGCGTTCATGGGTTGAGAAGTCTGGAAACCACCACAGCTGCCTGTGATTCAGTCCTCTGAGGCCTGCTCCAGGGTCGCTGTGGACTGTGCGCTCATGCCGAACTGCACTCCTCTCCCAGCCCCGTGTGATATACCTTTCCGATCAGTCATCCAGGTTGTCTTGGGCTGGAAATTTGTTTTACTCTGTTTCTTTGTGGGTTCTGCTGCTTTAGAATTTGTTTAGAGCCATTTTTTGTAGGTATTTGGAGGGGTTTGGGGGAGAGCTCTAGCAAGTCACTGCTTTCCCTCCGCCATCTTGGCTCCGCCCCCAATCTGTGTACTTGTTTAAGATTTTATATATGTACACATACTCTCTATGTATATGTGTTGATATACACATATAAATAATACATATATATATATATGTGTAATTGATTTCTTTTGTGATGTTATGAAAGCACCCCAGGGAACTCATGCATATATATGAATACCTTTTCTAGTTAGTTATTGGAAATATAGGCATTGAACCTGAGTTTCTTCATTTCTAGTTTAATGACCTATCTGTTCCACTATGGAAAAACAAAAACAAAAACAGAAACAATTGGTTTATTCTATGAATTGACATAAAAGATTGTCTATCTTTCTATTAAAATATTTCTCCTGGATAGGTTTCTGCTGTTTATTTGCTTGTTTTCAGTTTTCTTGACTAGATCATTACTCATATCCCTTCTGCTAAATGTGCATGCCCTGGGCTCTCTTCTCCTCTCTCTCTCACAATTCTCTTTTGGCTCATCTTCCCCCCAAGTGCTCTGTTATCATCTCTACCCAGATGACTCACCAGTACGTATATCCAACCTTAATCACTTTCCTAAATGCCTGTTTCACATAGCTGATTGCATTCAGTATATCTGGTTGTATCAGCAAATCTTGCAGCATATCCAAGATGGAACTGATTATCTTCATGCATAAATCTACCCCTGCTCCAAACTTCCCTATTACTATTGGGTTTTTTTTTTTATTTTTAGGCAATTAGGGTTAAGTGACTTGTCACACAGCTAGTAAGTGTCAAGTGTTTGGTCTGAGGCCGGCTTTGAACTCGGGTCCTCTTGACTTCAAGACTCGTGCTCTATCTACTGTGCCACCTAGCTGCCCCAACTTCCCTATTACTTTTAAGGACAACAGAATTCTCCTAGTCAACCATGATCATTACTAAGTAGTCACCTTTAATTTTTTTTCTTTTCCCTTATCCCCATATGCAAAAGTCCTGTAAATTCTGCACTTTGACATTTACCCTATCCATTACCTTCTCCTTATTCTCATTTCTACCATCCTAATTCAGGCCCTCAGCACCTTCCACCTGTATTGTTTAATCTTTCTGATTTTTGTCCCTGTTTACATCACATCCTCTCTCCAATTTAGTGTTAGCCACATAGGTGTGATGAGCCTCTTTGGTAATCCAGAGAAGCTTATGGATGTCTTCTCAGAATAATCTTTTTAAATGTATAGAATAAAATAAATTTTATTACAAAAGAAACCAATTATATTGAAATACTGTTGTGAAAGTATAAACATCTTTTCAAATGTCTATTGGCCCAGGTTATTCTTCATATTGCTGAGACAATAATTTTTCTAAGGTCAATATCTAAGGTCATTCCTCTGAACCAAGCCTTTGATTGACTCATTTCCTCTACTAGAAAATACAGCCCATATGGACCTGACATTGAATGCTCTCTATACTTAGGTTTGACACTATTTCTCTATCCATGTTTTATATTGCTTTCCTAGTCAAAGTGAATTGCTAGTTGTTCCCCCAAAATGACATTCCATCTTCAGTTTCCAGGCTTTTACACAAGCTGCCCCAATTCCTAGATAGCCTTGACTCCATCTCTACCTATTACATCTTTATCTATTTTCATGGTTCAGCTCAGATGTCAAGTCCTCCCATGAAAGCTTCCCTGATTTTGCAAGTTGTCAGTATTCTTCGAAACCCCTTTTATTTATTTGCCTACCTATTGTACTCTCCCCTCCCTCTCCCCCAATGTAATGTAAGCTATTTGAAGGCAAGAATGTTCATCATTTGTCTTTGTACACATAAGGTCTAGCACAATCCTTGGCACATAGTGGATGTTAATAATAAATGACAGCTAAATTTAATCATGTGTACCTTTGAAACTGAGGTAAAAAAGGACTTAAGGAAATTATTAAGTAAATAGAGTTAATGAATTTATTAAAAAAGATAATAATATTTCGATATAGTTATTTTCCTTTACAATGTTATATATTTTATAAATTTAAAATCCTTATTATGAGAAGGGTTCTGTAGGCTTTATCGGACTGCCAAAGGAGTCCACTATACAAGAAAGATGAAGAACTCTGGCTCTAAAGAGACCTCTGAATTTTTTTTCCTTTTAAATGATTGTGGTGTTGTTGTTTTTTTTTAATAACCATTTTAAGTCTTTAACTCATTATCCTTATCTGTTAATTACTTCCTGGTCCATTCATTCTAGACATTCAGGTAACCATACTATTAAGACTGACATTTTCATGACTTTATTATTTTGCTATTTCAATGACTGAATTGGATTGACCTATATTTAATGAATGACATTGACTTGCCCTTAATTTATGAAATGACATGATACATAGATCAAATGAATATCAAGCATTAGTTGCATTTTTGAAGCTTTTCTTGAGTTTTTCTGAATGCCATAATCTCATGAACAAATGAAAAACAAAAAAAAAACTAAGTATTTACTGCATGTCAAACACTGTGCTAGGTGCTGAGGATGAAAATACAAAAGCATAATAGTACATGCCTTCAACGAGTTTATATTCTCATTAAGAAGGAAGAGACAGAAAGATTCATCAGCAGAGCATTTTGTCAAAGCCTTCAGTTTCTTAGAATTCAATGGCAGGGTAAATGACAAGGTGCAGCTAACTAGAGAGAACAGTAGAAGGCAGAATGGTAAGACAACTATCTAGAGCAGGGGTGGCGAATCTGTAGCCTCGAGATCACATGTGGCCCTCTAGGTCCTCAAGTGTGGCCCTTTGACTGAATCCAAACTTCCTTTTAAGGGCCTTTACAACAGAGTAGCTTCTCCTTCATAATAGCCTGAGCCTATCAATTTCTCTCCAGTCCCTAAGGCTTAATCTATAAAGAAATAAAATCCAGGAAGTGTCCTCAAAAAATCAAAAAGATGTCAATAGGTAGATCTTCATATTCCATCATTCCTCCATTACCTGGCCCTCAACAGAATGTTAAGTTCCCTGAAGGCAGAAATATTTCATTTATGTTTTCCTAGTATAGTTTCTGGCACATAGCAGGAATTTAATAAATATTCATTGATTGATTACTAAAGGGATTTTTGTCCTCTACTCATCCTCACCATGCTGCCTGTTCTTTTACCATCATCTTCACCTCCCTCCTACCAGATCTTTTGACTATATATCTATATTCCCTAGATCTAGAGATGAGCCTTTTTGCCTTATTTTGTCCTACAATAAACCTCTACTAAACTTCCTCACATCCTGCTCTTTTTCTAACAATGCAGGCTTCCTTGAGTTCAGGGAACATCTTGATTGAGATTGTATTTGTATTCCTAGAACTTAGAGTACCCTACATACAAACAATCTTTACATTCTAGAAAACTGGATTATTCTCTACCCCTCCATTCTTGACTTCTTTTATCTTATTTCTTCTAGGTCCTTGGATGTGGCCTTTTGACTGAGTCCAAGTTTTACAGAACAAATCTTTTTATTAAGAGATTGGATTCAGTCAAAGGACTACACTTGAGGACTTAGAGGGCCACATGTGACCTCAAAGCCATAGGTTCCTTATCCCTGGAGGATACAATGGCAAGGCAAATGACAAGGCTTGGTTGTTTGGGAGAAATGCCTTTTTTCTGAACCAGGAAGTCATTGTGTAAGTCCTAGGCCACCGTATTCCCAAAATATTCATTTAAGAAATTAAGGAAAACTAATTAATATTTCACAGTTATCTAATGAGTAATAAAAAAGTTCATAATATAATGAGCTTGACTAAGAGAATACTTTTTTTGTTATTGATTTGTAGTTTTTATTTTGTTGTTTTGAGATGTTTAAGTGAAATCTCTTTCATAGAGTATTTAGAAAAACAAAAAAATCTCAAGTGTTGGAAAAGAAAATTTCCTTAAAATATTCAACTTTTTGATGCTTACCTTTCTTGGTGGAAACTTCTAACTAAAAGCTAATCCCTAATGAATTACTCAGAATAAAAATTAATCCTGTGTTTTACCTGATTTATTCTGTAACCATGGCTAGGCTTCTTGTTCTGTTTATTCAGTTGTAAAATGGGGATATTAAAACTGATATGAATGTTTTAAGGATGACCTAAAGATGTCTTTACAACCTCTTGCAAGTATAAAATTTTATAAAATGCCAACTAAACAGAATACTTATTGTACTGTTTCTTCATTTCAAAGGAAGTGAGGGAGAAAGGCAAACTTGTGTGTGTGTGTGTGTGTGTGTGTGTGTGTGTGTATAAGAGAGAGATCACTACAATACTAGTCTCTAGATAATTCTCAAATTATGATAACCTCCCTCTGTTTTCTGAAGGAAACTTGGTTGAAAAGATCTTGAAAAGGCTATAGGGATGAGTATTAGGGAAATTCTTTTCCATCTGTCACTGCAATTATGGGACTTCTATTATTAACAACTTTAAAAAGAAATGCAATCCTTGATTTATTTATTTATTTTTATACAGACAAACTTGTTGCCATTGCAGTAACCAAAAAGATGAAAATTTGTCCTTGTATGTTTTGTCTCTGTGGTGTAATATGTAGGCATATTTTGGTGTCATTTGGTACAAAGTCCTAGAGGCAAGAAAACTTTTTTTAGGGGGGGAGTTATTTGTTTTTTTCAGTATGTGTTCAGAATGTTGTTCTGCAGACATTCTTTTTTTTTCTTACAAACAAGAAAATCGCATTGCCTTTCTTGCCAAGAAAAGATGGCAAGTGAAATTTAGCAAGACTGCTTGTGGTAAATGATAGGGAACAAGCTATCCTGTAGGAGATGGTTTTTTGTTTGTTGGTTTGTTTCATTTAACAACTGAATGTGCAAAGGAGCAAGAAAAAGCTGCTGTGGTTCCAGATTCAAATGTAGCTACCTCTCTCTTGCTCTGAAGTTGTGTGTTTGCATATGCCAGCTATGTTCTCTTTCATGTTGTCTTTTTGAAATATAAGGAAACAGGGACTTGTTATCATAGAACCGTGAGAGTAAAAATTGCCCTCCCGTCTGTCTTCTAATGAGAAAAGGGTTCATTTTCTTCCATCTCTGGTTTTCAGGATGTTCTTACATCATGGAAAACTCAAACTAATTACTTATTTCTTTTCCTCACAGAACATAGAAAGTTAGTTCCTTCATAGCCTTATAAATATCAATTTATAAATAAGACCAAAGTAAACCAATAAAAAAGATCTGGACCATGGGAACTACTATTTGACATTTTCACCAGGCTAAACATCTTCAAAGATGATTTCTGTCAGTGGTAAGAATGGAAAGTCTCACTCTCATTAGACTCATCATTATAGATCCTGGTTTCTCAAATGTTATATAGGCCAGGGGATTGCAAGGTCTATCAATTTAGATAATCTGGAAAGGCTTCAAAGAGGAACTCCTTGAAAATGTCTTGTGTCCATCTGCTGAGGCCTAACCTGCCTAAATTTAGAGATGCTCATTCCTATAGAAGTAGCCACTTGTTTTCGGTAAAAGGAAAAAATGAGAAGAAGCGTGCTGTGGTGGACCTGGCATCAAAAAGACTTGGGTTCAGATTTCATATTTAACTAACTGTATGTTCACAGAGAAATTACATAATGACTTTGAGCTTTAGTTTTCTTTCTCTGTGAAAAAGATATAATCAGTATATCCTACCTAACAGAGTGAGGTTGGACAGCTGGGTGGCACAGTTCATAGAGACCTGGACCTAGAGTTAGCAAGATAGTTTTAATGCAGCCTCATATCCTTACTAGCTATGTGATCCTAGGCAAGTCACTTAACCACTGACTCAGTTTCCTCATCTATCAAATATAGGCATTATCATAGCTCCTACCTCCCAGGTTGTTGCAAAGACAATATGAATTTATATTCATGAAATATTTTGTAAACTTTCAAAAGCTATATAAAGACTAGTTAATGTTAACTACTACTTTTAAGTATAAGTAAGCACTATTGATTATTGTTATGAAGCTGTGAAAACCACAGGCAAGTAGAGGCAGTATACTACTCACCAAAAATCATGAATATTTTGAGGCATTAAAGAGTAAGATACTTTTTGTAACATTAAACTCTTCTAAGTGGGGGTGGAAGTGGGTGAGGAAGGAATACTAGTAGCAAGTCCCTCGATACTAGGACTCTAGACATGGTTTCTGGGGTCAAATGTTAGACAGATGTTCGATTGCTCTTTCTTATAGCTCTACCCGTCTCTAGCAACACCTTTCCAAAATTACCATATGAAACACCTTTTATATGTTATAGGTTGAGTAGTTCTAATGTAGAAGGTATATTTGTTGCACAACCAAAACATGCCATGAAAAGATATTCCTAAATTAGATCCTGAAGTAATATAATTTTAGTCCTGCATATTGCAGACAATCAGAGCAATGTGGTCATTTTAAAATAGAATTTATCATCCAAATATAATTTTCTCCCCTTCATATTCATATCCTGTTCTATTTTAAACATAGTGCAATAGTGTCCACTTGAACAGATGTTTATAGTACAGTAGTATGTACGCATACTCTGTCATGGCTTCTATCATTTTTGAGCTTACATTTCTGTCTTTTAGTTTCTTATTTGTCAAAAAATAAATAAATAATTTTCCTTCCCTCCTGTGAGACATGTAATCATTTCTAAGCCATTATAGACATCTGGAGACATCAACAATCTCCCATAATGAATGGCAAGGGACACTAGATAAAACATTTTCTCTTTGTGAGGAGAAGCTGTAGCTAGAGGCAAAAACTTGATTCTTTGCTTTTTATTCTTGTTCTCTGCCACTGAGGTAAAACAGAAGGGATAACCAATGTGTTTCTAATAATGACAGCTCTCAAGTAAAGCAAGATACAAATAAAATGACAACAGAAATCATAATTATGAAGGGACCTTTCTCTAGGATAAGGTACATCAGATAATTTATACATAAGCTTTGGAAATATTAAGTTTTAAAATTGTCAAAATGCAATCTCAGAAGTTAAACTATTCCAGGGCATTGGAGTGATTTAGAGAGGGCCTTCTTTGAACTCAAAGGTCTGTGCTACCTTCAAGTTGCATGTTGCAAATTAAAAGTGCACTTTGGGAAATAAGAAGGACATTTATAGTAAACAGGTGGCTTCTGTTCAAAAGAGATTTGTCGGGGCCAATTTTATGACCCTGCTGATGCTGTGACATATTAAGTGGAGCTTGTCACTTTTCCATCTGGTCTAGACAACTGCTGGAGGCGGAACCCATTCAGGGAGCTGCACGCTTCATGCAGCTGTTCCCGAATGTTTCCTAAATAATGAACAGAAATCATTGATTCTCTCAGCTTTATTAAACTCAACTTATAAGAATCATGTCATTGTTCATGGGGGAAAAAATGGTCTCCAGAGTATGGCATTTAAGGAAATTATTATCAAATTACATCACTTTCAAGCTTGACTCATTGCTAATTGGGAAATTGCAAAGTGCCTACCAGGGGTTCTATTGGGAGGATTATTATTTTTTTAATATACATGACTGTGCTTAATCAAAAGCCCAATATATTAAGCATAATGCCCTCTTGCCCCATAGGATCCTTGAGTCGACTTGCTTTAATCTCCCCTTGCACATTCTATATTCTAAAGTCTTATCTGAAAGAAGCAGTTGTTGCAGAGTTTGATGTTCTTTGTATATATCATTGGACTAATTTTCTTATTGATGCCTTTCTTTTATAATTCACAGATGAAAGCAGACTGTTACAAGTAAGGTCTTCCCAGACTGGGTCTTCTTTACTTTAGACAGTGGGTAGTTAAAAGAGATTGTAGCTGAAGAGCAAGCAAGAGCCATTTCCTGACTTAGTAGCATCTAATAGAGTGAATATTTTGTTCATAAGTTGCTAATCTTGAACTAGTATTTTTCTCTGATCAAAACATCTTGCCATAGTAAAAAAGACTGGTTACATATGTGTATGTGTGTTTTTCTCCTACTTTTGGCCTGTGTTGTGTTCCAATAGAACATTAGATTAAATGGCTTTAAGTACATGTGCTTTTTCTGTGAATGACTTCACGTTAGGAAATTTTGACTATTCTTGGCAGAACTTTCTCATCTGTCATGATGTCACTGGATGATAAAACACATGTAACGACTAAGTTAGAATCATGTCTGTTGGCTTCCAATCTTTTGGAAAGCAGAATGATTCTAGTCTCCATTCACCTTCAAAGCCCACAATATGTGGCAGGCAAAGAGAGGAACAGTGCATTGGGGAGACTTTGAAGAGTTCTTGAAACATGTTCTCTAGTTGGCTGAGAAATTAAACCCAGTGTGCAATTTAACATAGCCTCCCAAGATATAAAGAAGACCCTCCATTCTCTACCCTCTGTTCTCAATGCATACAACTTTCTCAGGTGCAATAATTGCCCAGAAAATGAATTCAGTGTGGGAAGATGGACCAGGCTAGATAGACATTACTGTAGAGATAATGAGATTAATACTTATTTCCACCTCATGAAAATTCATACAACATTTCTTATATAGTATAGACTTAGTTAGCCATGGATGAGAAAAAAAAAAAAACTAGCATTAACCCACATATTTGCCCACAGAGAGGCCACCCTCAAGAACCTTGAGAAAATTGAGTTCTCTAGCATTATAATATCCCAGTTGTAGAACTGGAATGGATTCAAGATATCATCTACCAATTCCCTTATTTTACAGGCAAGAAAGTGAGACCAGAGAGATTAAATGACTTGTCTAACATCACACAGAGTGGTATCAGCCACCAATGCCACAAATTGACAGAGGCAGAGAGTTTTCAGGAGTCAGTCTATTAAAGACAGTTATTTGAGACACTAGGGATTTAAAACTGGTTCTTCAGTGACTGAGATGCCAACTTACCTTAGTTGTAATATTTTAAAGTAAATTTTCCCCAATTGTTTGTATACACACACACATACATATGTATGTATGTGTAGGCATATAGCTATCTAATCTTCCACATTTTCACAGGAAATTAACATACTGAATTATTGGTTTCTTCCTATGACACATTCTTTAAGTTCATCACAGTTTAGTCCCCATTATATGGAACTCTACTCTTTAATTTGTATTAGTGAATTCATGTCACTAACATACCTATGAAATATATATTTTAAAGTATGATATTAGTTAACTGAAAATGATAATACAATCCATTCTCTCATGTATTTTTTCATGTTTTATTTTTTTCTAAATGTTAGTTTTTTTTCTAAACAAAATTTTTTTCTGATTTTAAAATTCTGTTTTCATTTCCATTTTGTCCTCTAGTTCTAAAATATCAGGGCAGTTTTCCTTGATAATTTCTTGAAAGATGATTTCTAGGCTCTTTTTTTGATCAAAGGCTTTCAGATAGACCAATAATTTTTAAATTATCTTCCTGGATCTATTTTCCAGGTCAGTTGTTTTTCCAATGAGATATTTCATGTTGTTTTCTACTTTTTTCATTCTTTTGAAATTGTTTTACAGTGTCTTGATTTCTCATAAAGTCACTGGATTCCAATTGCTCCATTCTTATTTTTAAAGAAGTATTTTCTTTAGCAGGTTTTTGGACTTCCTTTTCCATTTGGCCAGTTTTGCTTTTTAAGGCATTTTTCTCCTCATTGGCATTTTGGACCTCTTTTGCCATTTGGGTTAGGTTATTTTTTTAAGGTATTGTTTTCTTCAGTATTTTTGGGGGTCTCCTTTAGCAAGCTGTTGACTTGTTTTTCAAGGTTTTCTTGCATCACTCTCAGTTTTTCCTCTGCTTCTCCTACTTGCTTCTCAAAATCCTTTTTGAGCTCTTCCATGGCCTGGAACTGATTCATATTTTTCTTGGTTTGGATGTAGGAGCTTTGACTTTGTTGTCTTCTTGTTGTATGTTTTCATCTTCTTTGTCACCAAAGAAAGATTCTATAGTCTGACTCTTTCTGAGCTGTTTACTCATGATCCTAACCAATTACTTGAGTTATAAACTTTTTGTTGAGGTAGGAGTCTGCTTCTGGTATGGAGAATGTACTATCCCAAGCTTCAGGGGGTTTTGTGAAGCTATTTTCAGTGATACTTCTAGGGACCTGTAAATTTTCAGTTCTTCTAAGATGCTAAGATCAAGGGTGAGGTGTTTACTCCTTTCCTGGCTTGTGCTTTGGTCTATGAGTGACCACAAGCACTCTTTTCTGTCTTTGAACTGTGAGGAGGATTCTCTCTCCATGACCACTACAAGCTTCACTGTACCAGTGTTCCTCCTCACCCCTGGACCACCACCAGAACTGTGACCCAGATCCAAGCACTGGCAAAGCAAGAGAATTCTGCACCAGAAAAGAGATCTCTACAATCCCCCTCTGATCAGCCACTCAATTACCCATCAGTCTGTGGGTCAGAAGCTACCGAGACAGAAGCCCTGGACCCAGGCTCAGGGATTGGGGTTGGGACCCCAACATGTTTCTCTCTCACTACCACAGAAATAGACTTTTCCTACTGACTTTCTAAGTTGTCTTTGGTGTTTGTGGGTTGAGAAGTCTGGAAACCACTATAGCTGCCCATGATTCAGTCCTCTGAGGCCTGCTCCAGGATCGTTGCGGCCTGCTCATCCATGCGGAACTGCATTCCTCTCCCAGCCCTATGCGATATACATTTCTGATCAACCATCCAGGCTGTCTTGGCCTGGAAATTTGTTTCACTCTGTCTTTTTGTGGATTTTACTGCTTTAGAATTTGTTTATAGTCACTTTTTACAGGTATTTGGAGGGGCTTGGGGGAGAGCTCAAGCAAGTCACTGCTTTTACTTAGCCATCTTGCCTCTGCCCCTCCACTGAAAACAATTTTTAACATTTGCTTTCAAAACTTTGGGTTCCAAAATTTTCTGCCTCCCTCCCTTCCCACCCACCATTATTGAGAAGGCAAGTGACTCAATACAGGTTATACACGTGTAGTCATGCAAAACACTTCCATAATAGTCATGTTATGAAAAACTAAGATATTTCCCTTCATCCTTTCCTGCCCCCCATTTATTCTATTCTCTCTTTTGACCCTGTCCCTCTTAGAAGTGTTTGCTTCTAATTACCCCTCCCCCAATCTGCCCTCCCTCTATCATCCCTCTGATCTCTTATCATCTTTCCCCCTATTTTCCTATAGGGTAAGATAGATTTCCATTCCCAATTGAGTGTGTATGATATTCCCTCCTTAAGTCAGATCCAAAACAAATAAGATTCACTCATTCCCTCTCACCTTCCCCCACATCCCCTCCACAGTAAAAGCCTTTTCCTGTCCATTTTATGTGAGATAATTCACTCCATCCTACCTCTCCCTTTCTTCTTCTCCCAATATAATCCTCTCTTACCCCTTAATTTTATTCGCCAGATATCAACTCTACATCTTCAACTCACCCTGTGACCACTATCTATCTATCTATCTATCTATCTATCTATCTATCTATCTATCTATCTATCTATCTACCTATCTATCTATCTATCTATCTATCTATCTATCTATCTATCTATCTA
>NW_020954599.1:26518937-26529668 GCF_900497805.2 Vombatus ursinus
ATCTATCTATCTATCTATCTATCTATCTATCTATCTATCTATCTATCGATGTATATGTATATGTGTGTGTATATATATATATATATATATACATATATATATACATAAAATTTTTTCCCTTCAACTACTCTAATACTGACAAAGGTCTCATGAGTTAAATATAATCTTTCCATGCAGGAATGTAAACAGTTCAACCTTAATAAGTCCCTTATGATTCCTCTTTTTTTTTTTTAGGCAATTGGGGTTAAGTGACTTGCCCAAGGTCACACAGCTAGTAAGTGTCAAGTGTTTTGTCTGAGTCCAGATTTTAACTCAGGTCCTCCTGACTTCAGGGTTGGTGCTCTATCCACTGTGCCACCTAGCTGCCCCATAATTCCTCTTTCCGGTTTACCTCTTCATGCTTCACTTGAGTCTTGTATTTGAAAGTCAAGTTTAAAACAAAACAAAACAAAACAAAAAAAACTTTTGGGGGCAGCTAGGTGGTACAGTGGATAAAGTACTGACCCTGGATTCAGGAGGACCTGAGTTCAAATCCAAACTCATACACATAACACTTACTAGCTGTGTGACCCTGAGCAAGTCACTTAACCCCATTTCCTAGCTAAAAACAAAAAATTAAATTTTCTATTCAACTGTGGTCTTTTCATCAAGAATACTTGAAAGTCCTCTATTTCACTGAATGTTTTTTTTTTCCCCTGAAGGATTATACTCAGTTTTGCTGGATAGGTGATTCTTAGTTGTAATCCTGTCTCCTTTGACCTCTGGAATATTATATCGCAAGCCCTCCAGTCCCTTAATGTAGAAGCTGCTAAATCTTGTGTTATCCTAATTGTGTTTCCACAATACCTGAATTGTTTCTTTCTGGTTGCTTGCAATATTTTCTCCTTCACATGGGAAATCTTGGATTTGGCTAGGAGTTTTCCTTTGAGGATCTCTTTCAGGAGGTGATTGGTGGATTCTTTCCATTTCTATTTTGCCCTCTGGTTCTAGGGTATCAGGTCAGTTTTCCTTGATAATTTCTTGAAAGATGATGTCTAGGCTCTTTTTTGGATCATGGCTTTCAGATACTCCAATAAATTTTAAATTATCTTCCTGGATCTATCTCCCAGGTCAGTTGTTTTTCCAAAGAGATATTTCACATTTTTTTCTATTTTTTTCATTATTTTGGTTTTGTTTCACAATGTCTTGATTTTTCATAAAGTCACTGGCTTCCATTTGCTCCACTCTAATTTTTAAGGAAGTATTTTCTTCAGTGAGCTTTTGGATTTGCTTTTCCATTTGACCAATTCTGCTTTTTAAGGCATTCTTCTCCTCATTCAGTTTTTGGACCTCTTTTGCCATTTGGATTAGGCTATTTTTTAAAGTGTTATTTTCTTCAGTATTTTTTGGGGGTCTCCTTTAGCAAGTTGTTGACTTGTTTTTCATGATTTTCTTGCATCACTCCCATTTCTCTACCAAGTTTTTCCTCTACTTCTCTTACTTGCTCCTCAAAATCCTTTTTGATCTCTTCCATGGCCTGGGACCAATACATATTTTTCCTGGAGGCTTTGGATGTAGGAGTTTTCATTTTATTGTCTTCTTCTGGTTATATGTTTTGATCTTCTTTGTCACCAAAGAAAGATTCTATGGTCTGACATTTTTCTTTTGTTCAGTTTGCTCATTATCCCAGCCAATTACTTAACTCTTTGTTAAGGTAGGGCTCTCCTTTCCAGTGTTGAGAATGTATTATCCCAAGCTTCAGGGGTTTTGTGCAGCTATTTTCAGAGATACTTCTAGGGACCTGTAAATTTTCAGTTCTTCCAGGGTGGTATGATCAAGGGTGAGATGTTTACTCCTTTCCTGGCCTGTACTTTGGTCTATGAGTGACCACAAGTACTCTTTTCTGCCTTGGAACTGGTAGGAGGAATCTCTCTCCACCTGCCATTACAAGCTCCACCATTCTAGTGCTCCTCCTCATCCCCGGACCACCACCCAGAACTGTGATCCAGATTTAAGCATGGTTAAAGCAAGAGAATCCTGCCTCAGCATAGGCAAAGAAATCCCTGCAATCCTTCTCTGATCAGCCACTCAGTTGCCCCTCAGGACAATTTTCTTTAGTTATTTCTTGTGTTTCTGTACTGATTCTTTTTTTTTTAATCAGAATTTACAGGTAGTTCAATTATTCTTATGTTTTCTGTTTTTGATCTGTTCTCTAGATCTGTTGTTTTTCTTATGAGATATTTCACATTCTCTTCTATTTTTTCATTTTATGTATATATATATACATATATGTATATATAAACATATATAATTATATATGTATATATACATATGTGTATATATGCATATATTTGTATATATAAATATATATATATACATATGTATATATAATTTTCTTCATCTCTTCAAACTTTTCTGGCTTCCCCTTGCCCCATTCTGATTTTTAAGGAGTCATTTTCTTCCTTAAGATTCTGGATCTCTTTTTCTATTTGGTTGGCTTTTCATAATCTTCTTTTTTCTTGTATTATTCTGATTTTTCTTTTTAGTTTTTCCTCAATCTCTCTCATTTGATTTTTAAAGTCTTTTTTTTAAAGTTCTTTAATGAATTATTTTTGGGCAGGTGACCATTTGACATTACTCTTTGGTGTAGAAGGGGGTTTCTTTGCTTCATTATGCTCCTCTGAAGATGCATCCTGATCTTTTCTATTCCCATAATAATTATTTATGGTTGAATTCTTTCTCCTTTGCCTGTGCATTTTTTATTTTTATTTTTGTAATAGTTTAGTTTCACCTGCAGTTCTGGGGTATGGTGGATGGTGCCTTTGGCTTCTGATCCTCTTCAGTTCTCTCTTCTGACATGAACTCAAAACAAGACCTCCAGCTTTCTGTAAATGCCCACAGTCACCAGTAGCCTGCCCCACTGCTTCTCCACTCAGTGGGCATGTGCTGGTTCCTTCTGGCCCCCACTGAGTCTTCTCAACACAGCTGGGTCTAGCATTCCCAGGCAGCAGAGGTTTGTTTCCTCAATCTTCCCCAGGTCAGATGCCCAACTCCCCTCACTATCCCTTGGGTAAAAGTTCCTGTGGCTGGGGCTGAGGCAGCCTCCTAAACCAGCTAACCTCAGGGCTTGCCACTTGTTGCTAAAGTAGACCCTAGCCTATGAATGTTTGCTCTTCACAGGGAGGAAATCTCATCATGGGATTTTTCTTCAGATGTTCTCCAATTTTCCCAAGAGGACCCATCTTCTGCCCCTACTTTTATTTGTTTTTATGTATCTAAGTTCATACAGAGGGACTATTTTCTTTCTTTTGTGAAGGTAAATGTTGAGAGCTTGAAATTTTCTGACCTACTCTGCCATCTTCCCAGAGTCCTCTCCCGGGAGCATGATTTCTAAACATGTTTTATGATGTCTTTTGTTTTTGCATCACAGTAATTCCTGGTATAGTCTGCCCACACCAAATGAGTTTTTCCTTGTAACAGAGGAAAAAAAGAGAGTTAATTAGGCAATGATTTAGATTCTCATTTTTGCTTTTCTGAAAGGTGCTACTTTGGATATTTTGATATATGCCAGACCTTTCTGCCTGTGACCTATGTCAGGTTCTTTGTCAAGTAATGGAATTTCTGAGTCAAAGAACATAAATAATCGTGATGTATATAATTCTATACTGTTTTCCAGAATGATTTGAGAAATTAATAGACTACCAACAATGCATTGTTAATGGACCATTCTTTCCACAGCCCCTTCAGCATTAACTATTTCTATCTCATATTGTCTCTGCCTCCTTTTTGATGGGAAAGTCAAATCTCAGAGGGGCCTTCATTTGAATTTTGTTAATTTTTAGTGATTTTGAGAAGCAATCCTTAAAGGTCATTCATAGTTTGCGATTTTTTCTTTTGAAACTGTACATAAACTTGACAACTTTGAGGCAATGTGAAGCAAGGAATTTTAATATTAGTAAGTAGATACAATAATAAGGATGTCAGAGGATGTTATTCCTAGTAAGAACGCAAAAAAAGAAGGATATACATATTTTAAGAAAATAGTTATACAGGATAATAGTGAGTTAACATAAAACTATCTTTTGATATGTAGTAATCAAACGTAATTATATAGTAATATGGTATGATATAAAGTTACATGTAGATTTAGAAACCTGAGAATAGAAAGATATTGAGGTGAAGGTAAGAAGACATAAAGAGAGTTTCTAATAGTATAAAGTAGACTTCCTTGTCTAGGTAAATGGAGGATATTGATGATGCTTTTCCAAGACAGAATTGAAAAAAAAATGATAGTGGTAGGAAACTTCCATTAACTGGACATGTTCTGAAAGGCTCAAGCTCAGCATATTACTAACAAATGTGAAAACATTAGAGAAAAATTGCACATCCATATGGAGTATTGATGTTTGAAAAACACTTTGTATAAATTTTCTCATATCTGTCAGGTAGATAGTGCAAATACTTTTATTTTCCTTTACCAGTTCTGAAATCAGATGGTGGGAAATTGAGTATCTTGCCCCAAGTCATAGCTAGTGAATATAGTTGATGTCTTACATAAAAGAAATATGATCCTGTATGAGTCACTTAGCCTCTGCCTGCCTCATTTTTTTCATTTGTAAAAATGGGAATAATAAATCACTGATTTCCCAAGGTTGTTATGAAGATTAAATGGGATTATATATGTAAAGCTCTTTCTAAGCCTTAAATTGATATATTATATTATTGTTACTATTATCTATCTATTGGGTGTTTTTAAAATTTGAAAAAAATATGATTGATTTTGATTATATCTTTAAATATGGATCACTGTACTTTTTAGTTTCTTTCTGATTCTGTAACCTGTCTTGAATTTAACATTTTTTCCTAATATCTTGACATTATCATTCTTTATTTTTTCAAAAGAAGATTCTAGATTTTTTATACAATAAACATTTATTAAGCCTCTACAGTATTATAGGTGTTGTGCTAAGCTCTAAGGACATAATTAATAAAAAGAAAAATATTCCCAGCCCTCAAAGAGCTTACAATATAAGAGAAGAGACAGTATGCTAAAGGAAGCAGAAAAGTTTGTGTGTGTGACACCAAAGGGCACCTGGTATGGGGACATCTTGTTTGGTGGAGCTGAATCCAGAGTGAGCAGCAGATGCAAAGTGTGGTAAGTTGACAGTCCAGTGTCTGCCCTCTAAAAAGAAAGTCATTGGGTGAATTTTGTTTATATGCTCTTTAGCCTTCCATCTGAGGGTGGATGAGGGAGGTAGTATTAATCAAGGCTTGAATTTGTAGCATAAGGATGAATTTACAATTCCATAGAAGGAGCATCTTGCTCTTTGGAATTGAAACCAGGCAAAGCAGGCAACATAAAGTGGGAATTTCCTCAATCATTTTTTTAAGAGGGGAGGGAGAGTTGTCCCAAAAGTTAGAGTAATGTTTTAAGATGCACTAGGATTTTTGGGACAACCTATTTATTCTGTATTTATTTATTTATTTTTGAATGTCTTCTAAGTTTATTTCTGCCCCAGAATGTAAATGCTTAGACAACAAAAACAGTCTTATTTCTTCTTGTTGTTGTTGTTGAATGCTTACTAGAAAGCGTGGCACACAGTAGGCATTTAATAACTGTTCATTGATTGTTAATTAATCCATTAGATGCATAAACAATGTTTTTGAAACAGACATCAGTTTAACTGATAATTAAATAAACAGATAATGAAATTTAACTTAAGTTGTATTGTTTTTCTATTTTAAAAAATGACCTTATTGGCATTTCTTCTTTACTACTTTAAAAATAATAGTTTTTAGGGCACAAAATCATTTTTATAGTACAAATACTTTGCCAAAGTAGGCAAAATTTTGAAAAAAAATACATTCTATCTTAGCATTTTATTGCTTAATTTGCTGGTAATCCTCAAGAAAGTCTTTCCTCAATCTTCATTTTAATCAATAATTGTAATATATGAACAACTTATAAAAATTGCATTAAAATTCAGTTCAACTTAAGAACAAAATAATGACATATCTATTATTATATAATAATATTTGTTATTATTAAATTATAACAAAGTCCTGTGCTGACCACAAAGGATACAAGGCATATATTTTAAAAAGGAGGTTACAGTCTCTTTTTTTGTAGATTCATTTAAAAATTTTATTTATTTATTCATTTTAACATTCTTTTCCTTTTAAATTGATTTCCAAATTCTCTCCCTCCCTCCCTTCCCCATACACTGAGAAAGCAAGCAAAATGATATCCAGTATACATTCAAAATCATGCAAAACATTTCTGTATTAGCTATATTGTAAAAAAAAAAAGCTGGAAAGCAAGAAAATTATACTTAATTTTGTACTCAGAATTCATTGGTTCTCTTTCTGGAGGTGGATAACATTTTTTCATCATGAGTTCTTTATAATTGCCAGGCCATACTTTCCTAGAGCTTACAGTCTAATGGGGGTGTGCAGGAAATGATAATACAAATGGAGTAGTGATGAAAAAGAGATTAATATAAATTACTATGAGACATTTGAGGAGGGAAAGACAACTTTTTCCTAAGTAGGTATTTATTAGGAAAAGGATTTGCCCTATATAAGGACTCACCTGAGTTGAACCTTGAAGGACAGAAGGGGCTTAAAAATATGTTGGAGGCATTTTATTCCAAGCAAAATATCAAAGATACAGAAACAAGGTTAAAAAAAGTCAAGAATGGAGGGGCAGAGAATAATAGTACCTATTATATGTAAGGTACTGTGCTAAGTTCTGGGAATACAAATGCAATCTAAATCAAGATATTCCTTGAATTCAAGGAAGCTTGCATTGTTAGGAAAAGACCAGAATGTGAGGAATTTTAGTAGAGGTTTATTCTGGGACAAAATAAGGCAAAAGGCTCATCTTTAGATCTAGGAAACCCAGGTATGGAGTCCAAAGATCTGATAGGAGGGAGGTGAAGATGATGGCAGAAGAACAGGCAGCATGATGAGGAGTAGTAGAGGATAAAAATTCCTGAAATGCACATTAAGTAATTAATCAATGAATATTTATTAAATTCCTGCTATGTGCCAGAAACTGTACTAGAAAAACATAAATGAAATATTTCTGCCTTCAGGGAACTTAACATTCTGTTGAGGGCCAGGTAACCTTTTGAGTGGACTTTGCATCTCTTAATGGAGGAATGATGGAATATGAAGATCTATCAAAGTATAGATATATCCTTGAATTTTTTGAGGACACTTCCTAGATTTGGTTTATTTACAGATTAAGCCTTAGACATTGGAGATGAGTTTATTGGCCCAGGCTATTATGAATGTAAAGATCCTTAAAGGAAAGTCTTCTCCAGGGACAGAGTGAGCCCTGGGAAAAATCCTAAGCATTCTGGACACATTCTTTTTAAAAGCATTAAATATTATTTAGTAAAATCTGGACTACCCCCAACACAATATAGATAACGTCTCACGTATAAATACAAAGAAACTGAAATACCTTTCTGATACAATTGAACAGTCTGCAAAACCCCAATCATTAGATACAAGCCCAGGACACAAGTAGATAGAACAATGCTAGATGTGAGGTCAAGAAGTCCTGAGTTCAAATCCTTATTCAGACACTTACTAGCTATGTGATCTTGGGCAAATCACTTAACCTCTTTATACTTTAATGTTCTTATATATAAAATAGGAATATTAATATTACCTACATCCCACAGGTTGCTGTGAGATTAAAAGGTTGGAGAACTCCAGCAACAGTCTCATATGCGTATACCCGCATTATCCCCCCAACCCAAGATGGATCCATATAGCCCAGTTTCCTAGATAGAGTTCATGAGATTTCTTGAATATAAAAATTATGTAGCCCTTTTTTATTCAAAATTCTAGGTCATACTTCTCTATCCCCTCACAGAGGGGATGTGTTTAGGAACAAGTATAACAGTTTAACAGTCAAATAAATTCTCCAAGGTCCCCTGCTGGTCCTTTATAAATGTTTGTTGAGTTTAATTAAAATCACTTGAACTGAAATCTTTTGTGATGCTGAATGAGAATGAATTCCTATAAGAGAATGAATATTTGTTAGGCAGTGAAAGCTAATGGGACAAGTCAGTGGTTATTCTCTATTTGTTCAGGGAACCACTGTTTTATTTCTGAGGATGTCATTCTAAATATCATATTTGGCTGAAGTAGAAGAATAGTATACAATTGTGGTAGACATATCCCATGTTGACATTGGATTGTGCTATCTCACTGAAAGGAAAACAAACAAACAAAACAAAACAAAACAAAAAAACAAAAAAAACCTCAGTCCAATTTCTATTTTGTAATCCTCTTTTAGAATGTTTGGTATAGGTGAGGTTAATGTCTTATTGTTATGTTGGGTTTTATGTTTTTGCCTTGATGTGTTGGTATTACATTTATATCAAGGGATTGAAAAACATACTTTGGAAACATGATAATATACACTTATTGGAAGAAGATTGCTGTTGTCTTGATAGATTTCCTTTATTTAAAGAAAAATCTATATTGTAGATTCCTAAAGGGCTAGATTTGTACCTTCTGAATCTTGTCATAATGTTTACTGTAGTGCTTGGCATAAAACATTTATTTGGTAAATAATGTTGACTAACTGGAGACATTATCTGTTAAATGCTACTTAGTAACATCTGGCCTACCCCAAAAGATAATTCTTCATACAAAAATACCCAACATAATGCCTCTTATCAATGTTATCAATTAAGTTGAACATAGTTTTGAGGAGAAATAGCCCATCCTTAGTACTAACCCAATGATTCAACCCAATTTCAAAACTTTGTGTCTCCCACACTAATAAAGAGGAATACCAGAGAGGACCAGGAATTCTCTGAACAACTGTGCAACCTATTTGATATTATTTGTAGTCAATTGATTTGATAATAGAAGTTTCAGGAGAAAATAATTTTATTCCCCACTCAATTCTGTAATGAATAAACAAATGAGTCTAGTGTGGAAAAATTCAGTTTCAATTTGCTGTTGATTTAAACACTGAATTCATATTCAGACATCAAGATTGAACCATTCCTGAGGACATTGGAGCTCTTATTTTAAATGATTTATGACATTTCTGTGAGAACTAAAAAAAATATAGTTCTTCTTGTCAGTGTCCTTTTCAAGCCAGGGTCTGCAAAAGATATGTGGATTTAAATGGGAAGAATTTTTCGTTTATTAGAAAATGTCTCTGTTCTTTCTATTGCCTAGAAATCAACATATCACTGAAAATGAACTTAAGTGCCTATCACTATGCTAACACCTCAAGATATAAAGAAGAGAAAAAAAACTCCCTGTCCATGAGGAGCTTGTAATCTTAAAAAGAGATTATATCCACAAATACATATATTCAAAGATACATATGAAGTAGATACAAGACACCTTTAGAAGAGATAACACTAAAAGCTGGTGAAACAGGGAAGGCTTCTAGAGAAAGAAGTGTACCTGAACTGAATCTAGAAGGAAGCCAAGGGTTACTCCAAGGTGGAGCTGAGAAAGTAGGAATAACATTCTAAGCATGGAGAAATGTCAGTAAAAAGTAGAGAAATGTGAGTTAGAGTATGCCCCCTGAGTCATGGCCGTATGGCAGTCCAATCAGTATGATTGGACCAGAGAGCATATGGAGACAAGTAATGTTTCAGAAGACTTTGAAATTAGAGAGGAGGTGATGTGAGGAGTTTGAAATGCAAAGAGGAAGTATGTCTATTATACCCTAGTGATAATAGGATGTCACTGGAGTTTACTGAGTAGGGGATTGACATGTCTAGATGCATACTTTAGGGGAAAATAAAATCACTTTGGCAGTTATAGGAAAGATCAATTTTAGTGGAGAGGAATTTGAGGCATTGGAACCATTTTGGAGGTTATCATAAAAGCCCAGGCAAGAAATAGTGAGAATGTGAACAAGATTGATAATTGCATGAGTGTAGAGAAAGTGATAAACCCAAGAGATTTCAAAGAGAATGAAATGATGCTATTCAGCAACTGATTATTTAGTGGGATGAGTGGAAGTCAGGAATCAAGGTTACAACTTGCTAGTCCTAAGTTATCATGTAACTTTCTTTTTTTTTCTTCTTCCCTGCTCCCCCACCCCATGGCTACCATTAGACACACATATACATATACATATACATGCACAAACATACATATATATTTATATTTAAAATCATTCTATACATACTTCTATTTATCAATTCTTTCTCTGGATTCATATAGTGTCTTCATTCATAGGTCCTTTGTAGTTAATTTAGGTATTTATAATAGTCAAAATGACTTAGTCCCTCAAAGCTGTTCTTAAAACAATATTGCTGTTACTATATAAAACATTCTTTTCATTATTTCATGAAAGTCTATCCATGCTTTTCTAAAATCAATGTGCTCATCATTTCTTACAGCACAGTAGTATTCCATCACAATCATATACCACAACTTGTTCAACCATTCCCCAATTAATGGGTATCCCTGCAATTTACAATTCTTTGCCACCACAAAGAGAGTTGCTATAAATGTTTTAGTACATATAGGTTATTTTCCTGTCCCATTACTCATCTTATATATGAAAAAATCTGCAGTTTCATGTGCAATCATCTTTTTTTTTAAAACTCTACTATTTTATGGACATGTTTTATTTCATAAATTAAAAATCCACAATAGATTGTCCACAAACACTTTAATTCATGTTTTTTTGACTCCAAACTCAATGCTTCTTCTTCTTCTTCTTCTTCTTCTTCTTCTTCTTCTTCTTCTTCT
>NW_020954599.1:26529678-26530041 GCF_900497805.2 Vombatus ursinus
TTCTTCTTCTTCTTCTTCTTCTTCTTCTTCTTCTTCTTCTTCTTCTTTTCTGCTATAATATTCAGAGGAATACAAATTGGACCAGTAATTTCATTTGTGCAGAAAACTCCTGGATGAAGAAACTCATCCAGTGACTCTTTATTATCCTAAAAAACAACAACAACAACAACAACAACACTAAAAGGGAAAGCTAGTGGATAGAGTGGATAGAGCACCGGCCCTGGAATCTGGAGGACCTGAGTTCAAATCTGACCTCAGACACATAACACCTATTAGCTATGTGACTCTGGGCAATTCACTTAACCCAATTGCCTAAACACACACACACACACACACACACACACACACACACACACACACACA
>NW_020954599.1:26530051-26547551 GCF_900497805.2 Vombatus ursinus
CACACACACACACACACACACACACACACACACACACACACACACACTAAAACAAAGCCAATTTTCTATTTTTAAAAATTTATTAGTTCAATTTTTTTCTTACAATTTTATTTTTTCCTTTGATCTGTAGGATCTTTATTTAGGTGTTTAATTAGAGGGTTTTAATTTGTTTTTCTAAATTTATTTTAGTTGCATGCCTAAATCTGTTGAGCTGCTCTTTCTTTCTTTTATTAATGTAAGCATTTAAAGAGATATTTTTCCCTAAGCATTGTTTGACAATATCCAACAAATTTTGATATGTTGTCTCATTGTTGTCATTAATTTTAATGAAATTATTGATTATTTCTATTATTTGTTATTTAACTCATTCATTCTTTAGGATTAGGTTATTTAATTTCTAATTAATTTTAATCTGTGCTTCAGAGGTCTTTAATTGAATAAAATTTTAATTGCATCATGGTCACAAAAATATGTATTTGATATTTCCTCTTTTCTGCATTTGTTTGTAAAGTTTATATGTTATAATAATTTGTCAATTTTGTGAAGGTGCCATGTAGACCTAAGAAGACATATACTCTTTTCAATTCCCATTCAATATTCTCTAGAGGAATATTGTATCTACTTTTCTAATACTGCATAAATGCATTCACATCCACTGTATAAATTCTTTCTTATGTGCTTCAACTATGTGAGATAATTTCCCCCATTCTTTTTTCCCCTTCCCCCTTTTCCCAATGCATTCCTCTTTCTCATCCTGCCATTCATCTTTTGAAATGTTTCTAACATGACAGAATCCCATCCATACTCTTTGTCTAAGTACTCTCTCTAATAGCCCTAGTTGTATGCATCATCTTCAAATACAAGAGTGTAAACATACTACCTTTATTTTGTCCCTCATGATTTCTCATGCATCTTTACTTTTTGTGCTTCTCTTGAGTTTTGTGTTTGAATGTCAGATTTTCTATTTAGCTCTCGTCTTTTCATTAAGAATGTTTGAAATTCCTCTCATTAAATATTCCTTTTCCCTATCTATATGATTTTACTCAGTTTTTTTCTGTGTAGATTGTTCCTGGTTTTCATTTTAGTTCCTTTTCCATCCATTGCTTTGTAATGCTAGCTACCAAAACTTGTGTAATCCTGACTGAGGCTCCATAAGATTTTAATAACAAAAATATAATAAAACAGTAACAATTGTTGTTGTTGTTGTTGTTGTTGTCTGGCTGCTTGTAGTATTTTCTAATTGACCTGAAAACTCTGAATTTTTTTTGTGACAATTCTGGGAATTTCTATTTGGGTATTTCTTTCAGGAGGTGACTGATGAGTTCTTTACATTTCTAATTTGCTCTAGTTCGGTGATGTCTGGGCAGTTTTCCTTTATAATTTATTGGACTATAATGTCTAAGCTCTTTTTAAAAAATTATTCTTGGCTTTCAGGTCATCCTGAATTCTTTGTTAATTTCAATATTTTTTTCTCCCAATATTTCCCCTATCACTAATTTTTTCACTCCATCTTCTCAAGTGTTGTTTCCTTCTGGGATGGATCTTAAGGGGTATCCGTCTCTTCCTACACTGAACAATTCATATTTCACCATACTAGGTCTCTGCCTCAACTGAATTTTTGATGGTCAGAGCGAGCACCAGCTTGATGCTATGCTCTTTGCCTCAGGCTTAGTGGAGGATTGCAGAGCACCTGAAAACTTGTGTCTTGTCTTTGTGTTCTGTCTCATTTTATTTCAATCCCTTAATTCTTTGCCCCAGCACCAATAGTTCAGAGCTTTGCTGAGCTGGTGCTAGAGTTGAATGCCCTGACTCTTGGCTCTGTTGTTATTATGGGGTTATTGATCTGGTTCCAGAATTCTGGTGCTACAGATATGTTGGCCAAAGCACTGACAATTCTCAGGTTTGCAGTGCCGGTAGCACAGGGTTGTTGTCTCCATCAGGCTTTTGCTCCTAAGAGTCTGTGACAACCTAGGTTTCTTGAAGCCAGAGAAATTTTTGCAGCCTGGAGTCACGGTTTTCACAGCACTGGAAAAGGGGAGAAGGACCAATGTGTTTATGTTGATTTTATGTAAACCTGTGTTATGTCTGGATCTAGTAGTTCAATTTAATGCTCGTAACATAGAATATTATGGAGACTTGATGAGTGAGCTCAGAGCTAGTGAGCATCAGTTCATGCTAGACTTGTGCTCAGCTTGCCTCTTGGGGAATGACTGACTTGAATTGTCTTGTGTATCCTGCTACTTTCACAGCTTAGTATAGAAGCCTGTAAGTTTTTGGTACACCCAATTTGGCATGATCTAGAGAGAGACCTGTTCATTGTCCTCCTGATTTGTACTCTACCCCTTACATAGATAGGACTTCTGCTCCTTTGTAACCATGACCACTTAACTCCACCCTGGAATTGTGACTAGTATTTGTTTTCCCTGGGATCTCTTTCTGCCAAAGTATTCAGTCTTGGGCTGCTTGTTGCTGCTGCTGCTTCTCTGTCCCATCCCACTGGCATTTCTGCCTATTCTGGAGCTGCTGCTGCTTCTGCTACTGCTGCTGTTCTGCACTGCTGGACAACTTATGTACTGGTATCTTCAGATCTCTCTGTCTTATTCCCTAAGCTGCCCTGGGCTAGAAAAATAACTCATTGTGACTTTCTCTTTGCTTTCTTGGTCAGATTTCAGTTTGGTGGACTTTCTAAATCATTGTGGACAAAGTGAAGGCAAGAAATTTCAGTTAAAGGTTAGTGATTAATTGGCAGTTTAATTGAGGCACAGCGTCTGCCTGAACAAAGGGAATGAAGGCACATTTCAAGCAAAAAGTCAGAAGCATGAGTGAGTACATCACACACAAAAATGCAGAACAGCTGCTGCTCTAAAGATTAAGGGTTTAGGAAGTGGTTTATATGATTTTGCAATAAAGGAAGGCAGGAGAAAAGGAGGAATGCAGAATATCAGGTACCAGGATGTTTGTGCAAGCTCTGTCTGTTTGGAACTGGTATGAACCAGTTTGAGCTGGCCCTGTGGTTGCTGTCAAAGCAGAGATGTTCTGGGATCACTCAGTGGACACCACAAAAGAGCACTGGTATTTAAACTTAAGCAACACTCATTCTGCCTCCTGACTGGCTAATTTTGATTCTCTCTCCTGAATAAGGGAGCTTAGAAAAATCAAGGTACTTAGTAAAGTCATTATTCATAACATTTCTACATTAGTGAAAATAAAGGTGTATTTTTTTCATCCATTAAACTATACAGACCCCATGAAATCTATTATTCCCTAAATAAGAAATGCTATTCTAGAAAAGGTTTCTAGATGGTGAGAGAAATGATTATTAATAACCAATGATTTGGGGAGATTCAAATATCCCTCTTTTTTTTTTAATCCTCATCTCAAGACCTCAGTTTCTGAAGGTTGAGCTAACCTCCACTGTGCAGATCCCACCTAGGTAGGGCAGCCATTGTGTTCCATTCAGGTTTTGGTGGGGGATAAATTCTTTAAATAGATTGCCCAAGGCTGTTGTTAACTTAAGAAGTAAATGACATAATCAAAGTTCAGGTTTAGCCTCCATTGGAACATTCATTCTCTCATTAGTTGTTAACCAATAAGAGTTGATTGCCAGACTCAGAAATACCCATTATTTGAAGGGCATATAAACCGTGAGCAGGTAGCCATGATTGTCTTTGATCTAAAAGAGAGAGAAAGCCAAATAACCTTCCTTTAATTAAAATGCTGGCATCATTAACAAAATGACTAAATTACTCAGAAATTGTCTCTCAGACATTTTAAAATCTCACAATGGTGAAGGAATTTCAGTGCTAAACAGAAGAGTTTATACTGTCCCTCCATGATAATTTTATATTCAAGCGGGACTTTTGAGGAAAAAAAGAAAGGTAATCATGAATAATACTGAATATTACTCAGAATATTATTGGGAAAATATAAAACCTTTTAACCTTACATATGTGGGTTTAAATAACTTTCAATAACACATATGTGTATGATATATATATATATATCTATGTATGTATGTATATATGTATATATATATGTATGTATGTATGTATTAGAGAAGGAACAGTTTCTATTATGTGTTTATAATTGAAATGTGGACAATATCTTTTGTAGGTTAATTATTTCTTAGCCCATAATCCCCTGTTTTCCATTCTGACTTGATGTCATAGTAGAAAGCACCCAATTATTTTTCTGGTAATGTTTATAATATCTAGAAAAATTAAATGAATTTGAGGAGTATACACAAAGGACAATTTCACCTAAAGTATATCCTTTTATCAATGTCTCTGTCATACTCAAAATGGCAAAACTTGCATTTCCTAGATGAAATTGAGGTCCAACAAACTCCTTTTTGACTATGAGTAAGTGTATAAGTGCTCTACTTCATTTTTTCCAATCCTTTGATCAACTGTTTCCTTTCCTCAGTTACATTTCTGATCATGAAATCCTCTTCATAATGGTTTGTACATCATCTTTCATTTGAGCTCTACATAGATAAGATTTTTAATAGTCAACATGCAATTGATATACCTTAAAACAGGATTCCATAATGTCTTTTGTGTCATGGATCCATTTGGCAATCTAATGAAATCTATGGACATCTTGTTAGAATAACATTTTTAAATTCTTAGAAGAAAATTCATAGGATTACAAAGGAGACCTGTTATATTAAAATATGGTTATCAAGAGAGCAACAAATCTGCTGATCTCTGGTTAAAAGCTTTTCTATATAAAGAGGTTGAAGATGTGTGTGTGTGTGTGTGTGTGTGTGTGTGTACACATTCCAAATATTCAGGGTTGTTACTTGTTATATCAACATAGTGCTATTTTCAAAGACAGAATTCTTTAAATTATAAATAATAAAATAAAATTAGAAATAAATAAAAAGCATGCCCCAAAAGTATTTTTTTAAAAAACCATGTGAATACTTTCACCAAAGAAATTTTCTTCCTGTTAATTGATGATCTTTCCTTGAAGATGCAACTATGCTTCTGAGACCAGAGACTATGATTGGCCTTGTAGATGCAGCAGTAAGAAAACCTGCCCCTTAGGCTGACTTATTAGTATTCTGTAGCATTTGCTAAAAAGTGAAACTATTTTTTGGGGTAGAGGTCATTCGATCCTTTTTTCCTTGGTGTATTACATTTCATTTCCATATATATATATATGGAATGTATGTGTCTGTATGTGTGTGTGTGTGTGTGTGTGTGTGTGTGTGTGTGTGTGAGGCTACACTGACAAATTTTATAGGTAAGAAATAATTATATTCTCACAGTCCTCCCTTACCTTTCTTTTGTTAGCTGAGATTCTTTAAATTTTTTATGCTTCAGAATTCCAGATTTTCCAAATAATTCAACTTGTACAAACTAAAAGTGGTGAGTGCTTTAGGTGAACTGAAGTCACATTTGGAATATCTTGAGCAATAAAAACACCACTACAAATTGTTAGGAATTAGTGAAGGCCTTGCAGAATGAACAGATTCCCTGATCCATAAGAATTGGTTTTCATCTTGATTCAGGACAGTAGCTGTTATGGGATTTAATAGGTATATTTTAATTATTTAATTTATTAATAAGTATACCTTGATGGTGTTCTTAAAAAAGGCTAGAATTTGCCATTAACAAAAGAATAACTTTATGATTTAGGTTTTCTTTCCTCATCAAATTAATTTTCCTTTTAGTCCAAAGCACATCGCTTCCTTTGGAACTCTGAGGTCAATAGTCAAATTAACCGACCTTTGCTATGCTTTGCATTTTGGTAGAAGAAAAATGGATAGCTTTTGCACTTGGTCAGTTGAACCTTTCATTCAATAACATTGTATATAAAATTAGCTCAGTGGTTAAAGTGCTGGAGTAAGATTTAAGAAGATCAGAGTTGGCGTCCCATTTCAGATGTGTTCTACTTGTGTGTCACTGTGCAAGTCACTTCCCTTCTCAGTTTCAGTTTCCTTAGATAAAAAAAAAACAAAAAAAGAAAACAAGAAGATTGGACCTGTAAGGTCTCTTTCAGCTCTAAATCCATGATCCTATTAAACTGTATGGGAGATCATTGTATCTACCTGCCTGTAAAGATCAGAAATGATCTGATTGAGTGTCTGAGGTATTGGAGGCTAATTTCTCCTATATCTAACTGATAGGACAGTGTAATTGAATAGACAGCTTGGGCAATTTTGCTAAGATTCTAGTTCAGATTTTGCCTTTGCCCAAGTATAAAAATCTAAAATACTTCATTTCTCTTTTTACCGTGAAAATGTTTTAATATGTAGTAGTTTAGATAAGTGTTCTCTTTAGTTTCTCTTATTAAAATGGAGCAGTAAATGGAGAATTTGGCTTAGAGTCAGCAAAACCTGAATTAAAGTTCTTACACTATTGTAATAGCTGTGTGAGTCTAGACTACACAATTCATTTAATCTGTTTGTACACAAAGTAACGCAGACCATAAATTATAGAATACTTGCCTATTTTCATTGAGGGAAGGTATTTATTCACCAGGAGTTACTTATACTACTGAAATAATTTGCTGTTTGGTCATTTCCAGTTGTAACTGTTTGTGATCCCATTTGGGGTTTTAGTGGCAGTGATACTAGAGTGATTTGCATTTCCTTCTCAAGCTCATTTTACAGATTAGAAACTGAGGCAAATAAGATTAAATCCTAGATCTGGAGAACTCTTTCCCTACACCAATTATATAAGTATATAGTAAAGGTTCATGAAATTAAAACATTGCTTTGTATCATAAAACCATGGAATTTTATGGAAGACAATATAAAAAAAAATGAAAGAAGACTTTGATCTTAGAATCATGGGTACTATGACAGAAAAGACTTTAGAGAGTATCTAATCCAAACTCCTTATTTAATAGATAAGGAAACAGAGGTCTGGCAAGGATAAATGACTTGCCCAAAATCACATGGTCAGATTTTGGATTTGAATCTTGATACTTTGACTGCAAAACTGGTATTCAGAAAATCATACCTTACCTTGTGTCTAGATGACTCAAGAAGTACATGGGCTGAGTTTTAAAATTACTTTTCCATGAAAATTAAGTGCTTAGAGGATTTGGCATATATTTTCTACATTTGTGTTGGAATCTTCAATGGCATTTCCACAGCTCCCTTCAAAAAATAGAAGATTTGAGACATGACTCATACAATTGCTGTTTTTCATTCAGATACTGAGCATCTTGAAACTACACCCAGAATTTTGTATCAGGGTTCAGCAAACAACACCTTAGAAATGTTTATCATAAACAAGAACATTTCCCCTTACATGAGGATTTTTCATCGATGTATATTATTGATCAAAAATAGTCTTGCCAGGTGCTAAGTGAATGGCCATTGAATTGAATATCCCAAACTGAGTGTGATTGGGAAGGTGGTTTGAAAGCTGTCAACATTTTTCAACTGTTTCCATATCATAGAAACTTAACACAGCAGAAAGATGATTTTCTCTACAACCTGTCTTCCTCCTTTTTGTTTTTTTCTTATATCAGTTATCACTCTCTTAACTCTCCATCATTCTTGCCAAAAACTGCAAAGGAGGGGCAGAGTTTGGAAATCAAGATATCTTAACATAATGAGTTCCTTTTTATTATTCACCAAAGTATCATTTCTGGTTATCATAATATAATTGCTTTAAAGGTGGAAACATAAGTAGAAGCCTCCTCATTGTATAGACAAGAAAAGTAAGCCAAAACAGGAGAAAGTGATTTGTTCAAGATCACAATAGTAGTGAGTGCCAGAGCTGGGATTAGAACCCACATCCTCTGTGTCCAAATTCAGTGCTCTTTCCTCCATAATATGCTGTATCCCTTATTGAGAAAGAATGACTTAGCAAATTAATTTGTCAACCAACATTCACGGATTCATTCTTTTGCTATATCACAAAGTCTTGGCATTGTCTGAAAACAGATTGTGTGGTGATGAGAACATTGGATTTCACGTCAGCAGATCTGGATTAAAATCTTGGCTCTGTAACTTATTAGTTGCATTAACTTGGGCAAGTGTTTCAATTCTCTGTACCTCAGTAGCATCGTTTAAAAAATGGAAAAGTCTGAAAAAAAATCTATGAATATGATCATATCCATAGCAATCTCACAGGATTTATTTAAGAATGAAGTGAGAAAATGGATAGAAAGTCATTTGTAAACATTAACGTGTTACATCAATATAGATTATAACATGACCTTCTGACTTGATTATGATTCTGTCCTTTGTCTGAACCTCTTTTCTATTAGATAATCCAAACAGGAGTATGTATAGTATAGTTTAAATTAAATTTAACAGTGAATCACTGCAGTACTATGCATTTTAGGGTTTAAATTTTGCACTGAGATTGATATTATGCTTATGCAGCACCCTTTTTCCCATTTTTGATTATTCTCTCATGAGAAAATAGCTTAGAAAAAGAAGAGATTCCTTTGATGCCAAGTTATATTCCAACTACAATTCTGGAGAAAGAAGGACTTCAACCCTGATCTTCTAGTCCCTGAGGCCAGCTCGTCATGCACCACACTACATTGCCTCTCAAATATAAAGTATATACAAAAAGTAGACAGAAATGATGGGCTCAAAGCCAGGAAGGTGTGGGTTTAACTCATGCCTTTGGCTCATACTGACTGTTTGACCCTGGGCTAGTCACTTAATCTCTTTAAGAGTATAAGTTATAAAGAAAGTGATGAGCCACACTGACAAAGGAAGTTTCCTGACCTTTGAGTTCTTTATCTAAATTAAATCACAGGTCCTGACCTTATCCCTGTCCCTAGTAGTACTACAAAGAAAATTCCTAAATAAGGAATGGCCCATGCTTGTAATTCTTGAAATGGTAAGGCAGACCCTGGCAGGTCACCTGAGCTCAAGAGTTCCAAAGGGCAAAGAGATAAGCCAATTGGATATCCACACTAAGCTGAGCATTAATATTTTGAACCTTCACGAGTAGAGGTGGAGATATAAGGTGGCCACCAGATCTTCTAAAAGAGGAAGAAATTGGCCCACGTCCAAAAAGGAGCGGGTTAAAACTCAAGGGTTACTCAGAGTAGGGTCTTCTGTGAGTGAGAAGCCTCACTACTTTTAATCTGTATGAGATCAGAAGACTTAGTTGTTAAATAAGCACACACATGTGTGTGAATGCCAGTAATGGTGAGGAGACAGGGAAATTCAGGAAAGCCTTCATGGAAGAAATACAGTTTATAAAACAAAAAGGTGTATATATTCTTTAACAGTTCTTACTGGTTTCTTTGTTGTAGAGGAATCAAAATCTTTGGGTTCCAGTTCCAGCTCTGACATTAGCGTGTTTTGTAATCTCAGGCAAATGATTTCAATTTCCTGAGTCTCAGCTTCCTTATCTATAAAATGGAGAGCCTGGAAAAGATGAGCCATAATATTCCTTTTAACTTTAACATTTTATAACATTAGGAATCTATGAGGTTATGTTGTTGTTGTTGTTCAATCTCCCGAATTAATAAATCTAAACAATTCATGGTGAAGAAACTCTTCACCAATGCAAATGGGTAAGTTAAAATCTTACAAGTTTACTTACAGTATTGAATTGTTAGGTGACTTGCCTATAGTTAAACAATTAATATTACAGATAGATTTGGAGCAATGTTTTCTTTTTCTTTCTCCTAGGTGAATGGGTATTGTCTCAGACAACCTGAGACCTATGAAAGACCTTAGCTCAAAAAGGCCAAGATCTCCCACTGAATCGTGGGCCATTGCCAGTCATCTTGATCTATGTCTTGCCACTGGACTCTGCTGACTCTGGAGGAGAGAGCAGGACTGATGACTTTGCATAGTTCTGCCTCTCTTAAATCCAATTCACTTGATGTCATTTGTCCTTTTTGAGAACCAAAGATGAACATGGTTTGCAACAGTGGAGCAGAGAAGGAGTGGGCAGCTTTCAGAGAGCTGGTGTACAGCACTACATTTACTTACCAGAACACTCACAAAGATCAAGGTTGGTTTGACAAAAAGTTATTGGGAAATTCAGAAGCTGTTAAATGAAAACTGAGAACTGTACAGGGTTTACCAGCAGTATATTTCATCCATCTCTTAAAAGGTAGCTTTTAAGTCCATCAAAAGTAAAGTGCAAATGAGGCTTAGAGAGATGCAGGATTCTTGACTCAGTAAGAAGACAGATAAAATTCAGTTTTACAGTGATAGTAACAATTCAAATGGCTTTTATGATCCTATGAAGGCCATTTATGGGTCAAAGATCTATAGTGCCACATTAATTAGTGATAAAGACATCATCTTGGAGAGATGAATTGGATACTTTCATAGTGTTCTCAACAGTCCATCATCAATCAATGCTGAAGGCATGGACTGTGTGTCTCAAGTGGAAGTCAATTCCTCTCTAGACTAACTTACAATTGAAGAAGAGGTTTTGAATGCCATGGGACTCCTGTCATGTGACAAAGTGCCTGGTGCTGATTCTATTCCAGCTGAGGTTTGCAAGGCCTGGGGTTCACTGCTCATACAAAAGTGAAAAATCTTCTGTGCTATGTGGAAAGAGGAAGTTTTCCCTGACAAGTTTAAGGATGACTCCATTGTCCATCTCCATAAGGGTAAAGGAAATGGGTTGCCCTGTAACAATTACAGGAAGGTTTCTTCCTTAGTCATTGCCAGAAAGATCCTTGCTCCTTAGTAAACTGATCCTTCACCTAGAAAATGGTCATCTACCTGAGAATCAATGTGGCTTCTGAAAGGGCCTAGGAATGGTTTATATGGTGTGTGCTGCTCAACAACTCCAGGACAAATGCCAGTTGGAGAACAGAGTTCTGTACACAGCATTCTTCAATCTGACTAATGCCTTTGATACTTTCAGTTGTGAGGGATTGTGGAAAATTATGGCAAAAATTGGTTGCTCAGAGAAGTTCATCAGTATCGTATATCAGTTTCATTATGGCGTGCTTGCCCTGGTTTTGGATGATGGGCAAGGAATGAAATAGGACTGTGTGCTTACTTCCATGCTTTTTAGCATAATGGTTTCAACAATGTTGTTGGACAACTTCAGGAAAGACAAAAATGACATCAAGGTCAACCACCACACTGATGGTAAATTATTTAATTTGAAAAGGCTGTTAATGGAGGGGTAGTTGGTGTATGACTTTTTGTTTGCAGATGACTATACACTCAATAAACCCTCTGAAGATGACATTCAACAAAGTATGGATCAATTCTATGCTTCCTGTGCTAATTTTGGCCTAACATTTAACACCAAGAAAATATAGGTTCTCTACCAACCAGCACCACACGATTCATAGGTAGAATAATCATTTACAGCAAATGGAGAAATTTTGAAAGCTGTGGATAAGTTCACTTACCTTGGCAGTATCCTTTCTGAGGATGTACACACAAATGATAAGGTTATGCATGCATTGCCAGAACTAGTTCAGTCTTTGGGAGTTTCCAAAGGAAAGTGTGGGAAAGAAGAGGTATTAGACTGCCTACCAAACTGAAAGCCTATAGAGTCATTGTGCTGATCTCACTGTTGTATGCCTGTGAAACCTGGACAGCATACCAGCATCATGCCAGGAAACCGAATTGCTTCCATTTGAATTGTCTTGGGAAGATTCTGAAGATTACCAGTCAAGATAAGGTACTGGACACTGAGGTCTTTTCTCAAGCTAAACTGCTAAGCATTCAAACTCTCCTTCATGAAGTGTGATTCTGATGGGCTGGCCACATTGTTCAAATACCAAAAGTACATTTACCTAAAAGACTATTTTATAAAGAACTCTCATAAGGCAAGTGCTCACAAGGAGGTCAAAAGAAAACGTATAAGGACACTCTTAAGCTGTCTCTGAAGAATTTTGTAATTGATTTGAGACATAAGAGACACTGGCAAAAGACCATTCAGTTTGGTATGTCTGCATCAAAAAAAGGTGCTGTTCTCTACGAGCAAAGCAGAAATGAAGTACCTTGAAAGAAATGTGAGATGGCGGAGCCAAGATGGAGAAGTAAAAGTAGTGACTTGCTTCAGCACTCCCCCAAACCCCTCCAAATACCTATAAAAATGGCTCTAAACAAATTCTCTGTCTAAAAGACAGAGTGAAACAAATTTCCAGGCCAAGACAACCTGGATGGTTAATCAGAAAGGTCTATCACACTGAGTGGGGAGAGGAACACAGTTCAGCATGTGTGTGTAGATAAAGACCAGGCCTCAGCGAACTGGGAGCAGCACTCAGAGGACTGAATCAAGGGTAGCTGTGGCAGTTTCCAGATTTCTCAACCCATGAACATCAAAGAGAACTTAGAAGGTCAGTAGGAAAATCTGTGCCTCTGGTGAGAGAGAAGTTCTGTCCCAACCCCAATCCCCACATGGCCCAGGGTGGCAGCTGCTTCCAGAGCTCTTGGCCCACAGACTGAGGGGGAATCGAGTGGCTGATCAGAGGAGGACCACAGAGAACTCTTTGTTGGTGCAGGATTCTTTTACTTTGCCCATGCTTGGATCTGAGTCACAGTTTTGGGTGGCCTTCTGGGGCAAAGAGGAGCACTGGTGTGGTGGAGCTTGTGGTGGTGGAGAGGAAATCCTCCTCACAGTTCCAAGACAGAAAAGAGTGCTTGTGATCACTCACAAACCAGAGCACAGGCCAGGAGAGGAGTAAACACCTCATCCCTTATCATATCACCTTGCAAGAACTGAAAATTTATAGGTCCTTAGAAGTCTTTCTGAAAACATTTGCACAAACCCCCTGAAGTTTGGGACAGTACATTCTCCATGCTGGAAGCACACCCCTACCTTAACAAAGAGTTTATAACTCAAGTAATTGGCTAGAATCATGAGCAAACTTTGCAAAAAGAGTCAGGCCATAGAATATTTCTTTGGTGACAAAGAAGATCAAAACATACAATCAGAAGAAGACAACAAAGTGTCACTTTAGTTCTCTTCAAGCACAGAGGACAACGACCAACCAACCAGTATACATTCAGAGGCTTATATTCTCATTTGAGAATTAATTTTTTTTCATATTATCATCAAAATTCCAATTTTATGGGTATCATTTGATAATATTCTTTAATATATCTTAAAAAGGACCTCATTAGTAGCTTAAGGGTATCTTTTATTTTCTCTCTAATTTATTATTATTATTATTGTTGTTGTTATTTTACTTTTAGTATTTTTCTGCAATTTGTTATAATTTTAATTCTTGGTCCTTTCTTTTTTTATGTTTTTTTTAAAAAAAGTTTTACTCACTTGGATCATTAAAATTAAACAGCATTAGATGAGAAATGAGCTTAAGTATGTGTTTATAGAAATGCAATAGAAAAATATTCTGAGAATCTTTTTGAAACCTAAACACAGGTGTATCATTATAACAGGAATACATTTGTTTAAAGATAGCAAAATTCATGCTATGTTTATAAGTGTGTGTGGTGGCGTTTATATCTTTATTCATAAGTGGTTTCATAATTACTTCCTGATTACAACAGGAAATGATCAATTTAGGAATCCATAATAATTTAAAAAAATAATAGCTAGTAGTTATATAATACTTTAAACATTTTAAAGACTTTTCTAAATATTATCATACTTTATCATAATCAATCCTATGAGGTAGTTTCTGTCATAATTCTTATTTTACAGATCAGAAAACTAAGGAACATATGGGCTAAATGACTTATTCAGGGTCCCTCAGGTGGTGTGTCCAGAGGTCAAATCTGAACTCATATCCTTCTGAATCCAGGTCTCATGATCTATTTACTGTGCTACCTAACTTCTTCTGAAAAAACAAAACAAAACAAAACAAAACAAAACAAAAAAAACTTCTGAATGTAATGACATGTTGGATAGACTAAATTGATATTGTGATCAAGCCTCAAGCAGAAATCTATTGGCCTAAAATACAGCAATAGTTATTTGCGGTGAATGTCAGTGTAATTATCAATCAATAAAGATTCAATAAATGCCTGCTATATTCTAGACACTGTAACAGATGCTGAGATACTAGAACATTTTTTTTAAAATAATGATTATTAATTTTAATTACACCTTTATTTTTGACTTTACATGTAGACTTTCACACTAAACTCTGAGGTATGGGATTTTTTTCTTTTCTTTTCTTTTCTTTTTTTTTTAATGATTTAGGAAAGGAAGACACAGAGAAGAGACAGTGCTAAGATCCAAATTCATATCTTCTCATTTCCAGGATGAGTCATCTTTATCCTAACAATACTTACTGTGATTCAAGGTTGAATTTGGCTTATTTTGCTTGTGGGTGATGTTTTCCTCATCCATCTAGTTCTGATGGGATCATTATTTTCTTAATGCATCTTCTTTCTTGCTCCCATAACATGAATAGATTTTACATAAAAGAAGAAAATATTGCCCCCTGCTACCTGATTGGCCCTCAATACCATAATACTCCTTCCTTGTCATGTAAGGGCATAGGAACAAACAAACAAACAAACAAACAAAAACAGACAAGTAGAGTGCAGATAGGCCCCTCAGGCCTGGTGGATTTTTGAAGCCTGCTGGAGCTGCCTTCCGCTTACCATCTCCATGTGAAGACAATGAGAGCTATTACCAGAGATACTAATTGCCCTGTATCATTTTCCATATCTTTGTTGTGTTAGGATGAAAATCATCTATTTTTTCAATGATCTGAGTACCTCATTTCATCCCAACATGCAGCATGACCTAATAGAGCTCTGTTGCTATAGCCTCACAATAGTGGCAAACCTCACTTGATTAATAGAGTTAATAGATTAATAGAGCCTGAAGGTCGAAGACATGGGTATTATTCCAGTTTCTACCATTGCGCAGTTTTCTTTCCTGGGACAATTCCATTCACCTTTCTCGTTCTCAATTCTGTATGATTCTATAATCTATAAATAATATCATCAATCTGTTTGATTCTGGTAGATTATGGTTCTGTAGACACACAAACTCTGAATTTTAATAGAGAGTCATATTTCTAGTACAATTTTATTGAATCAAAAACTATATTGAATTATAACATTTCAGAACTGGATATTCTATTATCACTTATCTGTTCCAACTTCCTCATAGACGTGATATGATAGCATGGTCCTATCATGGGGAACCTGTAGCATGTGGCCTTCTAGGTCCTCAAGTGTGGCCCTTTGACTAAATCCAAACTTAAATCTAAACTTCAGAGAACAATCTGTTCTGTGAAGTTTGGACTCAGTCAAAGGGCCACAGTTGAGGATCTAGAGGGCCACATGCCACAGGTTCCCCACCCCTGAAGTCTAGACAGTTACTCTAATTTGTCCCCACTTTTGTATTAACAGGGGTACTCCTTCCAACAGCTCCCTCATGCCTCCCTTTGAGTGTGACTTTCCCTCCATTGAGTCTCTCAACTCCTCCCTTCTGGAGAAGCAAGGGTTAACAATTAATATCTTTTGTTATAACTGAAAAGATAAAGCAAATTGGACTGCAGGAAACAGAGGTGAGGAATGTGAAGAAGGCCTTGCTCCAGTATCAGCCCAGCTAGTCGTAACACCCATGACTCATTCACTGCCTAGGGAAAGGACCCAGTGTTCTTCGGCTTTGGGCAATTATAAAATAAAATGAATCCATAATTCTCTTTCTACAGTTCTGAGACCCTAGACAGAGAATTACTTTAGCAAAATACTGAAATTATAAATCTGTTTCATTATTTTCCCAGGTACTCCCTTATGACCCCACTCTGTTGCATTTGATCAGGCCAGCACAACATACAGCCAGAGAAAAATGTAGAGAATATAAACCTAAGTTAAGATGTAACGAGTGCTTTGTCTGTAAACTCGCCTTCCACTAGTCACTATTGTGCCTGTCATGTAACTTGGCGGGTGGGATGCAGCTGTGTACACTGTCCTGTTTGTCACATGATCTGTGGCAACCAATCATCATCAGTCTATCTCTGAGATGAGTGAGAGTCGTATCTTTTTGCTGTGTTTTTCGTCATTACTAAACGTAATCAGTAAGAAAACTTGAAAATGTATTAAAATGTATTAAGACTAAGCTTAGCAAAGTAATTTTTTAACATCAATGTGATTTCATGATTAATACAAATCTTAATAAATGCAACTAATAGATATCAATTGAAATTTCCTTTTTCTAAAAATATGGCTTATTTGCAAAATAGTTTAATCATTAATTATACCTTTATTGGAAAAGTGAGCCTCTAAAAACCTATCTGTGGCCTGAAGAAGTTTGCCTGTGTTAATTTTGGCTGCTGGGTTGTGCAGTTCTTCATTTAAGCAAGGATAATATAGGTAAGTAATGTGATGATTAACATGTATCATTCTGAAGATACAAAGTAAACAAGAAGGCAAATAAACTCTTGAGAAACAGAATAGCAAATTGAGAGATCTTGGAAATAGTTACATGTTCTCAGTAAAATGGGAAAAGAGGAAGAGGAGAAGGGAAAATGGGGGATTCACTAGCATCTGCATTGGTATTCTAGGTGGTTTCAGCTGCACAGCATTTATCTAACATCCTTTGTATATGAGAATAGTTTTCTATCCTGGAGCAGAGAGCTAAGAACCTCAGTCTCTTACAGCTTTACTCTCTATCTGTCACTTCTGTGATTATTAGCATCACTGATTTGCAGGGTGGATTCTGCCCTGTTTCTACTGATTGAGTCAGAACATTTACCTGCTATTCTCACGGGTTTCTGTTGTCAATGTTCCCTTAATATAGAGAAGATGGGTCTATGAGTTACATCTTTCCCCTTATGACAGTCCTCAGCAATAGGGTACACTTTATGCAAGGATTGACAAAGGGCAAAAGACTTGCAGGTGTCTGTCTGAAACTAGCAGACACTCATCTTTTCATCTTATCTCCTAGGTAATGTCAAGAGAGTGCCACATTCTTATTTGATGCATGAAAAAACTAAGGCCTAGAGATGAGACCTGACTTGCAGAAGGTAGATAGTAAGTTGCAGATCTGGGAATCACAATTAGTTGGTTTTGTTTCTTTGTTTGTTTGTTTTTACCTAAAAACTTGGTACTCCACTTTGCATCTGCTACTTTGTATAGTTTCAACTCCACAGAACAAGAACCTTCTCCCAGGAGCTCACCATTTCTAATCTCATCACCATGCCGCTAACTCAAGCCTTGATTCACTCCACAAACCTCAGGTTTCTCTGGGGGGGCCTAATGGGTGGAGTACCAAACTCTTCCCAATGCCTTCTTTTATAGAAGGCATAAAGGAAATTCTCAGCTCTCTCCTTTTTTTATCTGCTGTTCCGCCTACATTCAATTCCATGGAACAAGATGCTCCCACATTGTGTACAACTTTCATGTTCCATTCCCTACTCCCTGTGTTCCTGCCTTCTTTTGCAAATTGTTTCCCCCGTTAGATTCTAAACTCCTTGAGGGAAGGAACTGTTTTCCTTTTTTTATTAGTTGTATCTAAATCACTTAGTACAGTGCCTGGCACATAGTAGGCACTTAGTAAACGTTCATTGGATTGAACTGGAAATAAACGAAAATAGCAAAATTAGTCACTGTAATTTAAAAATGTGAAAAAAAATTGGGAAGATAATTGTTTTG
>NW_020954599.1:26552551-26593885 GCF_900497805.2 Vombatus ursinus
AAATTCATATTTTAGTAAAGTTTATTATGCCAGATACATAATTCTACTATAAATGTTCAATTTAAATTATGTGTACATAGTGTGTTGGAAAGAACACTGAATTGAAATTCTGAATCCCTGGGTTTGAATTCTTGTCCATACGACCTTAGAAATTTTCCCTTACCTTGCAGGTTATTTCCTCATCTGTAAAATGGAGTAGTTAGACAAGCTGATTTGTAGGGTCCGTTCTGGTTTTAAATTTTATGTCAAAAATATTAAGTATATTTATTTGAATTGTATTAGTTTTTATTCATTTCCACACTTTAAAGGATTCCTAGATTTACAGGGTATTTAGAAACAGATAATAAACCCCAGTTTGTGAAAATATAGCCAGGGATTTTATGAGAGATGTCAACTTTAGTACATGCTGGGGAGTCTCTAAGTGATATGGAGAAGGACTGAGATGAGATAGGGAGGGTTAGGGAGAGAAAGCTTCGGGATATTAACACTATGTCTCTCACACAGAGGAGGAAAAGAAACAGAGGCCACACACTTATCCTGCTTCAAAATGTACCATTATTTTTCCTTGGAAACAAAAGTTAACACAGTTCTTTGGACCAAAGGAAGGAATCAGTGATATTGTATGTAATGAAGATTGGCAAAATGCTACTATCTTTCTATATTTAAAGGAGAGAAGAAATAAAATGCTGAAGTTATGTTTAAATGTAGGGATCGGGGCGCTTTATGTAATGGCTTCAGGATAGATTATTTATTATGTTTAAAGGCCTATCTGAAGTTGTTTTTTTGCAGTGGTTTCACAAAATCTCTACTGCTCCCTCTTTACCTTATATCACCTTCATTGATTAATAAAAAAAAGTCTATTATTTGCTCAGCCCTGAAGATACAAACACAAAAATGGAATTCATTCAACTAAATGTCTCTGCTGCTTATTATCTATTTAACCTTGGGCAAGTTATTTAACCTCTTTGACAACATTTTCTTCCTCTGTTAAATGAGGAGATCAAATTAGATAGCCCCTAGATAAGGCAGTTAGGTGGCACAATGGATCAAGCACTGGACCTGGAGTCAGGAAGATCTGAGTTCAAGTCAACCTTAGACACTTATTAGATGAATAAATCACAGTGACCCTGGGCAGGTCACACAACTGCTCAGTTTCCCCAAATGCAAAATGAGGATAATAAAAGCATCTTTCTCCTAGAGATGATGCAACGATCAATGAGATGCTATCTGCAAAGTACTTAGCATGAAGTAGGTTTTTCATAAAAAATATTCTCTTATGCTTCTCCTTACCTTACAGTTGTGAACTTATGACTTTACAGTACTTAATATGCTTTATAGTAAAAAAAAAAAAATCCCTTTGGTGCCAGATCATCAGTTAATGTGTTGAACAAGAAGGAAATCTACTCATTTAAATCTACATATAGTCATGCCAGTGGATCAAAAATCAGCAGAAGAGTTATCTCTCTTCCTTAGTGAGCTTGGTAGGGGAACCAGAGACCACTTTTTGAGGGTCTTTGAAGCTTATTCCTACATCTGTGCTGAAATATTGGCTGTGAAACAACTTTGTGCTGGAGTATCTGAATGTGAGAATAGAACGGGTAGGTATCATCGAAGTAGCTATCAAGACAAAGTGTTGTGCCTCCATAGTCCCTGTGTCTAGCAGGATCAGGATCTGTTCCTAACCCCCTCCCCCCAAAAAAGTGGCTCTTTGACTACATTCAAATAATTGGAACCTGGTAGTAATTAATTTAGTAAGTTTATCATTTGGCTTGTAATTCTTCCTCCTCTGATCCCATGCTGGCAGGGACATTGACATTGCAAATACAGTTCCTTGAAATAAGAGTTAGTGCTCCCAAGGCTGGCCTCACTCCACACCACAATGTCTTTCTTGGCTATTTTTTGTAGCAACAGCAGTTCTATTATTTGGGCAGGGGTGAGTGTTTTTAGACTTCAGAGGCTACTGTGGCATCTTGGAAGAGAAGCAACAGGTTAGCCCAGAAAAGATAGTAAAGCCACCCCCATTTCCAAACTAGCAGTCAAAATGGAAACAGATACTAGGCAAGGAGGAATGGCAAAATTAGCTTCTCATCCAGATATCAATTGTACTCTTTCTTTCCAAACACAACTGAGTATGCATCTTGTATCTGGTAATTTATGAGATTCCAGAATAAGAGCTGTTAACACAAAGAGCTGCATGCAGAATTACAGAAGTGAAAAGTCGCTGTTTTCTTTGAAACATATATGTAATCAGTAATGCATCCTTCTCTTAGAAAACAGAGTTAAACATAGTTTATTCCCAATGGCAATAACTCTACAATGGAGTATAAACCAGCCAAGCAAATGTACTGATTTTGTGCACTGTTAAAGATCAAGTGCCATAGAAGAGGGAATTATGCATATGTTTTTGTGTATTTATGTGTGCAGCTATCAGTATACACAAAAGCACATACACATAATTTACATACACAATTAAATACAATGAGAACATTCTGTAGTGCTTCTGAAGATTTCTTTTTGTGTTTATAGAACTCCAAGTTTTGTGACCTGAATATGAATGGGCCTGAACTCACCATGGCACAAAAAAAACATGAAAGAGGAAACAGGTGTAAATGATCAATGCTGGGGTATTTCAAATGGCTGAACCTTAAATTTGTACCTGGCTTTAGAATGGTTTAATTACCAAGCTGTTAAGTACCCTAATGCTGGAAGCAAATGGAGGTTGATTTTTGAGCATGAACTGAACATGTTCATGCTGCTATAACATAAATACATATATTCAGAACAGCTCATGTGAGCTTTATTTTTGACATCTTCTTGATATGCTCCATGTTGAATCATTCCAGCAACTTGTCTATGTTTTTTTAATGGATAAAGGTCAAACAAGTGGTGAAACAGGTAATGATTTTGGATAAATGGGACCACACATAAACACAAGTTCTTCTTATTCAAGGCTGGAATAATTTTACTTATGATTGAAGTGTTGATCATTAACCAGGGTTAAGGTATTCAATCTCTTTATTGCAGTTAAATTCTACAAGCTTTAATGAAGCACCTACTGTGTGCAGAACACTACATTAGGTGTCATAAAGACTTTAAATATAATCAAGTCCCTGTTCTCATGGTTCTGTAGTCAAATAGGATATGTGGCAAATATTTGTGATTGAAAATGACACATGACAACAGTACAGATGATTAAAAAGATAAATTATCCCATCAACCACTTCCATGGCTTTGTACAACCCTTACTCTATTGCTAGGGTAATTTCTTCCCTTATATCCACGGAAATTCCTAGTTCTATTCAAGTTTCAGTTAAAGTTTAATCTGTTTCCTGTTAATCTCAAGGGATTAACATTACATATATTTTGTATTTATTTTTGGTATATGTATAGTTTTCTTATAATAGAATGTAAGTTCCTTGAGGAAAAGGATTTAAAAAAAAAGTTCTGTCTTTGTATGTTCAGTTCATCCCAGTACCTAAAACAGATGAACTTCTGTTCTACTAATGGAGGGCCAGCATTCAAAGTAACTTGGAAAATTTTCCTCTGTGGTTATTTATGATATCCATAATCTCTAGGATGCTGAGCTACTGGAGTTTTGTTTTTGTTTCCTTTCTCTTACCTTTGGGTTGATGGTGAATGCAGACCTCTCACTTGCTGGTAAGATCCTGAGTGAATAGGCACACTCTATTTTGTCTCCTCTAGTTAGGGGCAATATTAGCAGCCCTGGGCTGGGCTTCAAGCCTTCCTTTCACTTCTGGGATTCAGAGAGTTCTTTGAATTTTACCTCTTCCAGCCTTCCTTATCATTATGCTGGCTTTGCTTTGATCTGATCTGAGATGAGCATAATTAATAAATAATAATAATAGTAGGAATAGGAGTAATAGTACTAGTAGCAGTAGCAATAACAATAGTAGTAGTGGTAGGAAAAGCTAACATTTATACGTTCTTTGAAGTTTACAAAACATTTCACAAATATTTCATTTTATTTTCAAAACTAACCCTGAGGAGTTAAGTCCTATTATTGTTCTTTTTTTTTTACAAAGAAGAAACTGAGGCAGACAGAAGTTAAGTGGCTTGCACCCGGGGTCACATAGCTAGAAAGTGCATGAGGTGACATTTGAACTCAGGTCTTCCAGACTTCACATCCAGCACTCTGCCCAATACGCCAACGTGCTGCTTAGCACAAGTCTAGCTTGTTTTTGTTTGTTTGTCCACCTCCAGCTGTTCCCCAACCCCAAACACAGACACACACACAGATACACACACACACACACACACACACACAGACACACACACCCATGCTTTCTTTCCTTTTCTTTACATTAAAAAGTTTGAGGGAAGAAGGTTCTTGTTATAAAATTGGGCCTAGTAGTCTTAAGACCACCATGACAGATTCCCATTAAGGGAGGCTGTGAGCATATAGAACATATTCATGGAAAAATACTGACAATAACAGTTTTCAAAGGTTGGTATAGCTGTGTCCCCCAAATAATATTTTGTTTATCTCCAGCTTGTCTTTTTTCTCTGGTAATAAACCTCAAAAATACCCTTGATATGCAACGTAGCCAGTTCCAGGGAGGCCATACAAAATTATAATATAAAAACCTCATTGTCAGAAGGGTATTTTGGAGCGCCTCTCCCCCCACCCCATCCAGCAGGAGCACACCTTCCTGTTGGAGCATCTCCTTCCTCCTGAATGGAATTATGTCTCTACGTTCCCTAGGGCAGTGTTGCCAATATGTCAGTTATGCTCTGTGTTAGTGTATATGCCTGAGTTATATTCTGAATCTTCCCCTTTGCTTGCAATAAATCTTTGCATGGAACTGACTTGCATTGTTTTACATGTTATTCTCAGCCCCTGAACTCATTAAGGGTTTGTTTTCCCCAATGTCTCTGGCTGGCCCACCAGCCTTTCCTTATACATCACCTGGGTACCCAGACAAGGACTTAACCTATCAGCAGCTCTACCTACATCAGAAGAGTAAGGAAATGTGAGTCAAGTTGTAGAAAGCAAAGGTCAATAGGACAATACAACATCTTCCCAGAAGGCACTACTTTATGCCAGAGGACTGTCACAAAACAGTCCTTCAGTTCAAAATTCAATTCAACAAACATTTATTAAATGTTCAAGTTGTTTGTTTGTTTGTTTGTTTTAATAATTATCCATTGTGGGATACTGGGGAATATATCCTAGGAGAGGTTATGTTTGGATTAAGCTTTAAATGGGTGGTAAGAATTCATCATGCTGAGGAATGATGGGAAAAGGTATTTTAGGATTAAGAATAGTGTGAGGAAAAGTACAGAGGTAGGGAAATGTAAGGTGTATTAGAAAATGTGGTGAAGTCTAGTGAAATGGTATAGAGAGTATTAGGAAGAGAACGATATGAGATAATACTGAAAAGAGGGTTTTTTCAGGTTCTGAAGAAATCTTAAATGTCAAATATAGAAATGTGGATTTTACTTGATAAGCAATAATGAGTCAATTTAAAAACTTAGGAACACAAAATGACATAACTAGATTCTTGTTTAAGGAGGATAGATTGATCCTGAAATGATTTGATGGAGACTTACAATGAGATAAAAGTCAAAGAAGGTAAGATCTATATTATTAGAGTATCAATAGTCAATAAGTATTTATTAAAGACTTAATATTTACTAGGCACAGTGATAAATACTGGTGGTACCAGTGAAAATAGAACAGAGGGAAAGGAATTTAGAGTGCAGTTGAAGCTAGAGGGTTCTCTGTAATTTATAATGAGAAATATAGTCTTTTGTAAAAAAAAATAGTTTAAATCAAACTTTGAGTACCATAGTTTAACCAATGAATTTCACAATTGTAGAAACCATGGACAATAAGCAAATTTCATTTAAAATTCTAGCTAGTTCTGGAAGAAGTAATTTGTTGATATCAGAGGTATCACTAAGATTTAATGAGTTGGGGTCCAGGGCTAGCATATTGACTTAGAAAGCTTTTTTCAAAAATTACAAAATACTGAAATTGGAAGTCAGTCTTAACATTACATGTTAAAAAGATGTGAGGAAATTTAAGAACCACTTTTAGGGAAGTATGTTATAAGGTATGCCATTAAAAATTCATGGAATTAGAAATAGAAACAATATTTTTGTCTATAAACTATAGGTCACCTGGAGAAAAAGAAGATATAGATGTGTTTGAAAATCAGATCACAAATCTAATGTGAGCATGATTTAGTAAGAATGATCAACTTCAATTATCCAATGTCCAATGATTTTCTAGAGCTTTCTCTTTCAAAATAGAATTGCTAAGAATCCCTTGCCAGGCCTAAACAATAAAATCATCTTTTAAAATGTGAAGAGGGAAAATGGATATAATGGTCCTGATTCTGATCAGCAAAGAGGACCCTGTTGGCTAAGTAAATAGAAATTATAGTGCCTTGGGGGAAAAGTATAATGCAATTTGTTATTTCTGATAAAAAAGAAGAAGAAAGATGACCATATTGGAACACAGATTTTAGGGGAAAATTTATATGTTTCAGAACCTTACAAAATCTAGCATACCCCAAATCTATTGAGGGCCACTTCTCTTAAGATCTTCTGGGCACCAAATAGTAAAGTGATTTGAATTCTAAGTTCCAGAAAATGAAAACCCACTTTCATTCAAGGGATAAGTATGTTATTGGGACTATGAAGTACCTTATGATGTTTTAAAGGATGATGTTTGCTTTTCCATAGAGGAAAGCCTTAACTCAATAATTAATGTAAAAGTGTATTAAATGTTGAGATATTAAAAAAAAGAGTTGGCATTTATATTTCACATATTATTTCATTAATATCTCACAGAAACTATGTTAGATATCATTACCTTCTTTTTACAGAGAAGGAAACTGAGGGTCATAATCACATAAGGAATATCAGAGCTGGATCTTCTCAACCTAAAGTCTAACTTTCTATCCACCATGATATAATGTTCTTCTTTGTAGCTAACTGTAAAGGAAAAGTCCTAGCACCCTACAAAATAATCAAATCTATAAAGAACTACTTCTTTGTAATCAAAATAGAATCTATTTCAACAGAGCTAGTGCCTGATTAGTGTGAACAATGAATCTCAGGAAGTAGTCACATTATTTGAATTTGTGCCACATATTTCCATTGTATTAGAATCAATTATCATATTTTACATAATTATAACTATAAATATGCTGAATTTGAATACATATGATCACTGCAGGAGATTTTATTTTTGCACTAGTTGGGACCTAATTATAATAGAAAATATAAAGTATTCTTTTTTTTTTAGAGTGTCAGTGAGTAACATCTTCTATGCCCAATTATGCCTGTCTTTTTGTGTATACCTGAGAAATCCAAGCAGAGAAAATAAAAAAGGAAAAGACAAAGGCTGAGGTTTATTGCTTAGAGATAGAGAAGACTTTTTTCTAATATTGCCCACAGAGAATGCAAGGAGTCACTAAGTTACCTATTACTATATCCTCCTGAAGGAAAGAGGGGCAGAATAAGAAGAGAGCAGAGACTAAAATATGTCTCTTCTAATCACAAAGTAAAGAAGAAAGAAAGGGAGTAGGGCCAAGATGATTTCACTCCCTTGACTTTACAGCCTTGCTACTACTTCTAGTTATTAAGTCTTGTTTCTTCTTGCTAGATATTGAAGGGCTTCATAGTTTCACTGTCCTAGGGTTAGATGCAATATCTTACCTACTCCATTCCCATCAGATATGAAGGTCAGAATGCCCCTTCCCTTTTTAATTAAGAATCAGTTTTGTATCAAGGAGGTAACACCCTATTATTAAAAGAAGGCCACACCCTCAACATGTTGTGATCCATAGGGTAACTGCTCTTTCCTTGTATTTATTAAACTGTCTGGAATTGAGGGAGGAATGATGACATATTCATCTTCTTGCACCCCATCCAAAAAGCTTGAAGGGAACTTATTGTCATTTAACAACAATGTTATGTTCAAAGATGGATGAATCAACATTCTCAGAACAATAGAGATGAGAAGAAAGAGACCCATGGCCTAAAATTCTAGTCATCCAAGGAGGAGTAAAAAACTCTCAGGAAAGAACTTCTCAATTCACAAAAACCAAAACAAAACAAAACAAACAAAACCAGTACCTTGGAAGGGAGCAGAGTTGCTGTGTAAAGAGATAAGACCAATGAACAGGGAGTAACTTGAATTTTTAAAACACAAATAGCAGGTGGAAACAAAAGCAGGCAACAGGAAATGGATAAAAAATGTGGCATAGTCCTGTAAGAATACTCTCAGGAAGGCTACATTTCAAAATGATTTTAGGCTGGCAAAGAATGCTAAGGACATCACAAGGAGAGGGGGGGAGAGAGAGAGAGAGAGAGAGAAAGAGAGAGAGAGAATTTTTTGGCTGTGTTAAGGGAAAGAGATAGATAAAAAAAAAGACCTCTGATCAGGTTGAATGAGACAATGATAACATATAATGGAAAGAAAACATAACTTCTCAATTGAGGTTTTACTTTTGTTTCTCTGCCAAGTTGAATAACTTATGAATTGAAAATGCAGAACAAAAAAAGGCAATGGAAGGTGGAACAGAAAATAAGAAAGCAGATGTTGAATACCAACAACTTCACTTGATGAGGTCATCCTCAGGACCAAAGTTTTGCAAAAGCTAGCAGATATGATTGCTAAGCCATTATCAATGACATTTGAAAGATTATGGGAAGTGAGGTAGGGGCTACTAGCCCAGAAAAAGACAAAAGTGGTTCTGATTTTCAAAAAAAGGGAAAAGAATGAAGTTTGCAAACAATAAATCACCAAATTTAATTTCAATACATGGCAAAACTCTAGAATGTATTGTGAAAGAGATTGTTAGTGAGCTTAGAAAATGAAGTAGAAAATGGCAAAGAGAGCATGGTTCCTCAAAGACAATTCTTAACTGTTATTTCTACAAAAGGTCTACTCAACTGATTCATCAAGAGTTCTGTGGATATAGGTTGCCATATTAAATGGAACACTTGGTTGAATCTTTTATGCTATTCTCTAGGACAGAATGAAGAAATGAGAGTCAAAAATAGAAGTTTGGTAGAAATTAAGCTGATTTCATGGGCACAAATAATAATCATTAATAGTTCAATATAAGCTTGGAAATAGGACTATAGTGGAGCAACCAAGGAATCTGAAAATAATCCTATGCCTTTTATGGCTTTTAATAAATAACATGAGCAAAATCAGAATAGGTGTGTTTACCACATTTTAGATGATTCCTAGAGAGGACAGATAAGTGGAATATTGAGTGGCAGCAAGGATTTGAAAGACTTCAGAAGATTAGAATCTTGGACTTAATATAATTAGACTAATAGGGATAAACATAAATTTTTATATTGTATTTTAAATTGCATTTTCCAAGTATAATGCAGATTTTAATGTAGAGTGGGAATATAAAAGAGCTAAAAGATCAAATAGTTTTAGTGGACTGAATCCTCAATATGAGCAAGCAATTTGACATGGCAGCAGAATTTTAAAAACAAAACTTCATTTGATCTCTGGCTTCATTAATAATTTTTATTTAAACAGTGGAGATGCTAGGCCTACTGTGATCCTTCTTCATTATGAGCATATCTGGATCATTGTCTTCAGTTCTACATAATATATTTTAGAAAGGGCATTGGTAGGTTTTAATACATCCAGAAGTGTCTGATCAGGATGATGAATGACCTCAAGGCCATGACATTTGAGGAATTCCTCAAGAAAGTCAGTGTGTGTGTAAGTGGGAGAAAGGAGAGGGGAGTCAAGATGTCAGAGAAAAGGCAGGAACTCACCTGAGTTCTCCCCCAACCCCCCTGAAAACCTTTAAATAATACCTTAAAACAAATTCTGGAGTGGCAGAATGAACAAAAGGATGGTATGAAATATTTTCTAGGCAAAGACAACTTAAGAACAGGAAATGTCTGTCACACCAGAGTGAGAGAGAAGCAGAGTTTAGTGCAGGCCATGCCAGCAAACCAGGAGCAAGCCTTGTGAGCTAGTGAATCATCAGCAGCTGCTGCTTCCAGAGCTTTCAGCCTGTAGACATTAAGATGGGGTGGGCCTCTTACAGCTATTCAGAAAGAGATTACAGAGGGAGCTTTGCAGGCACTGGGGGCAGAATTCTGTTGTTCTGCCCTTAGTTGGATCCGGGTCCCAGGCCTGGGGGAAATCTCAGGGCAAAGAGGAGCACTAGCACACTAGAGCTTGTAGCTACAATGGAGTGGGGACCCTTGTCACAGTTACAGGGCAGAAAAGAGAGCATGTGGTCACTTGCAGACCAGGGCAAAGGCCAGGAGAGTAGTAAACATATGCCTTCTTAAATCATACTGCCTTAGATGAACTGAAAGCTTACAAGTCACTAGAAGTATCTCTGAAAACAGTCACACCACACCCCTAAAGCTTGGGAAAGAGTTGCCTACATCCTGGAAGCAGAGACCTACTTTAGAAAAGACTTAAAAGTCAATAAATAGACTGGAGAATTGAGCAAACAACAGGAAAAAAATCTGAGCATAGAAAGTTACTATGATGATAGGGAAGATCAAAACACATTCAGAAGAAGAAAACAAAGTCGAAAATCCTACATCCAAAGCCATTAGGAAAAAAAAAAAATACGCATTGGTCTCAGGCCATGGAAGAGTTCAAGGAGGATTTCAAAAACTAGCAAGAGAAACAGTGGAAAAATTGTGAAGAGAAATGAGAGTGATCAAGAAAATAATGAAAAAGAGTCAACAGCTTGGTCAAAGAGGCACAAAAATTACTGAAGAAAATGGCACATTAAAAACAGTCTAGGCCAAATGGTAAAAGAGGTACAAAAATACATTGAGGAGAAGAATGCCTTGAAAATGAGAACTGGCCAAATGGAAAATGATATGCAAAAGTTCACTGAAGAGACAAACCCCTTAAAAAATAGAATTAGCCAAATGAAAAAGAAGCACAAAAATTAACTGAAGAAAAAAACAAATTTCCTTAAAAAGTAGAAGTGGCCAAATTGAAAAGGAAGTACAAAAGCTCATTAAAAATAATAATTCCTAAAAAAATAGAATTGAACAAATGAAAGGTAATGGTTTTATGAGAAAATAAGAAATAGTAAAAACAAAGTCAAAAGAATGAAAAAAAAAGAGTATGAGAAATATCTCATTGGAAAAAAAAACTGACTGGGAAAATAGATCCAGGAGAGATATTTCATTTAAAAATATTGGACTACCTGAAAGTCATGATCACCAAAGAACCTAGACATCATCTTTCAAGAAAGTATCAAGGAAACTTGCTCTGCTATTCTGAAACCAGAGGGGTAAAAGAGAAATTGAAAGAATCCACCAATCACCTCCTCAAAGACATCTTAAAATGAAAACTGCCAAAAATATTATAGTCAAATTCAGGAGCTCCCAGGTAAAAGAAAAAATATTGCAAGCACCCAGAAAGAAACAATTCAAGCATCATGGAGACACAGTGAGGATAACATAAGATTCAGCAGCTTCTACATTAAAGGAGCAGAGGGCTTGAAATATGACATTTTGGAGAGCAAAAGAGGTACCATTACAATCAAGAATCATCTACCCAGGGGCAGCTATGTGGTATAGTGGATAGCTCACTGGCTCTGGAGTCAGGAGGACTTGAGTTAAAATTCAGTCTCAAATACTTGACATTTACTAGGGGTGCAACCCTGGGCAAGTCACTTAACCCCATTGCCTAGCCAAAAAAAAATCATCTACCCAGCAAAACTGAGTATAATCCTTTGGGGGGAAATGGGCATTCAATGAAATAGAGGACTTTCAAACATTCTGGATGAAAAGACCAGAGCTGAATACACAATTTGACTTTCAAATACAACTCAAGCATAAAAAGGTAAACAGGAAAGGGAAATTGTAAGGGGCTTAATAAGGTTAAACTGTTTACATTCCTACATGGAAAGATGATATATGTAACTCAAAAGAACTTAATCATTATTAGGATAGGTAGGAGTGTATATATGTAGAGAGGGCACAGGTGTGAGTTGAATATGAAGGGACAATATCTAAAAAAATAACATTTAAGGGTGAGAAAGAAGAATTTTGAAAAAAGGGAAAGGTAGAAATAGAATGGGGTAAATAATCTCATATAAAAGAGGCAAGAAAAAGCTTTTCTTAGTAGAGGAGAGCATGGGACAGGTTGAATGGAATGCTTGAACCTTACTCTCATCAGAATTGCCTCAAAGAGGTAATGACATATGACTCAATTGGGTATAGAAATCAATCCTACAAGAAAGTAGGAGGGAGAAGGAGATGAGAAAAATGGGTGGGTGGAGGCATGATAGAAGGGAGGGATAATTGAGAGATGTAGTAGTCAGAAGCAAAACACTTTTGAGGAGGGACAGGGTGAAAGGAGAGAGAGAATAGAATAAACAGGGGAGGTAGGATAGAGAGAAAGTAGTTATCAATAGTGACTGTGAAAAAAAATCGAAGCAAGTTTCTCCAATAAAGGCCTCATTTTTCAAATATATAAAGAATTCAAATTTGTAAAATTAAGAGCTACTCTCCAACTGATAAATGATCTAAACATATGAACATTCAGTTTTCAGATGAAGTAATTAAAATTATCTATAACCATATGAAAAAATGCTCTAAATTGCTATTTGAGAAATAGAAATTAAAACAATTCTGAGAATACTTATTAGTTTACTTGCCAAGAAAAACCCAGGAACTACATGAACACAATTACAAAACACTTTTCATACTAATAAAATAAGGTCTAAACAATTGAAAAATATCAATTGTTCATGCATAGGCCAAGCCAATATTACAGAAATGACAACTCTGCCTAAATTAATTTACTGATTGAGTGTCATACCAATCAAACTACCCAAAAGTATTTTATAGAGCTAGAAAAAATGATAAAATTCATCTGGAAGAACAAAAGAATAAGAATGTCAAGGGAATTAATGAAAAAAATAGAAAGGAAGGTGGCCTAGCAATACCATATCTCAACCTATATTATAAAGCAGTAGTCTGCAACTATTTGGTATTGGCTAAGAAATAGAGTGGTGGATCAGTGGACTAGATTAGGTACATAAGACACAGTAGTAAATAAATAACTATAGTAACCTTGTGTTTGATGAACCCAAAGACTTTTGGGATAAGAATTCAGTATTTGACAAAACTGCTGGGAAAACTAGAAAACAATAGGACACAAACTAGGAATAGACAAATATCTCATGTCATGTGCCAAGATAAGCTCAAAATAAGGCATAATTTAGACATAAAGGGTGATACCATAAGCAAATTAGAAGAACAAGGAATAGTCTACCTGTCAGATCAATGGAGGGGGAAAAGTTCATGACCAAACAAGAGATAGAAAACATTACAAAATGTAAAATAGATCATTTTGACTGTATTAAGTTAAAAAGCTTTTTTATAAACAAAACCAGTGCAACAAAGAGTAGAAGGAAAACAGAAAGCCAGGAAACAATCTTTACAGCAAGTGTCTCTGATAAGGTCCTAATTTCTCAAATATATAGAGAACTGAGTCAAATTTATAAGAATGTAAGTAATTCCCTAATTGATAAATGGTAAAAGATATGAACAGGCAGTTTTTGGGTGAAGAAATCAAAGATATCTATAGGCATATGAAGAAATGCTCTAAATCAGCACTTCTTTTTTTGTTTTTAGCTTTATTGTTTTTTTGTTTTGTCTTTTTAAAATTAATTTATTTTTCAATTATTAACAATCACTTCTATTAGCTTTTGAGTTTTAAATTTTTCTCCCCCTCCCTCCCCACCACCTTCCCCAAGGTGACACATAATCTGATATAGGCTATACATATACATTCCTATTAAACTTACTTTCCCATTAGTGATGTAAGTAAGTGATATAAGTAAGAATTAGAACCAATAGGAGGAACCACCGGAAACAGGAAACAAAACACAATAGGAGAAAAAAATAGCAAATAGCATGCTTCGATCTGAATTCAAACTCCATAGTTCTTCTTCTTGGTGGATAGCATTTTCCATCATAAGGCCTTTGGAGATATCTTAGATCCTTGTATTTCTGAGAAGGGTTGAGTCTATTAATATTAGTCATTGCACAATGTGGCTGTTACTGTGTTCTCCTGGTTCTGCTCACTTCACTCAGCATTAGACCATACAAGTCTTAAGCTGTGGATCCTGATCACATATGCCGTCACAAAAAGTTGGCACCAATAAAAAGTTTCTGAATATGCAACGGCCAACAATTAATTAAAAATCAAATGTGTAATGTATCTGAGGTATTTCTGGCAGTGCTTGCCTGTATTGCATCCTTCACTGTAACTTTGGTTCTGAACACAAGGCCTGTGCACTTTGTACTACCCATGCCCGCAGGCCACACAACACCAGTGAATGCTGCTGAAATGTGGAAAAGGGTCCTGAGTGGAAAAAGATTAAGAAACCCTTCTCTAAATCACTAGTGAGTAAAGAAATGCAAATTAAAACACATTTGAGATACCACCTATCAGATTGGCTAATATGACAGAAAAAGGAAAATGACAAATGCTGAAGAGGATGTGGGAAAATTGGGACATTCTTACATTGCTGGTGGAGTTTTGAACTGATCCAACCATTCTGGAGAGCAATTTGGAACTACGCTCAAAGGGCAACCAAACTGTCCATACCTTTTGATCTAGCAATACCAACCACTATTAGGCCTGTATCCCAAAGAGATCATAACAATGAAAAAGGATGTACATGTGCAAAAATATTTATAGCAGCCCTTTTTGTGGTGGCAAAATATTGGAAATTGAGGGGATGACCATTAATTGGGGAATGGTTAAACAAGCTGTGGTATATGAATGTAATGGAATACTATTGTGCAATAAGGAATGATAAACAGACAGATTTAAGAAAAACCTGGAAAGACTTGTACTAACTGATGCAAGGTGAAATGAGCAGAACCGGCAACACATTGCATACAGTATCAACAACATTATGTGATGATGTGATGATCAACTATGAATGACTTAGTTCTTCTCAGCAACACTATAATGCAAGACAACTACAATGTACTTGTGAAGGAAAATGCTATCCATATCCAGATAAAGAACTGATGGACTCTGAATGAAGATTAAAGCATATTTTTTTCACTTACTTTATTCTTTCTCATTTTTTCCTTTTTGATCTATTTCTTCTTTCACAACTGGGACTACTATGGAAATATTTTTATGACAGTACATGTTAAAACTTTATCAAACTGCCTATCATTTTCAGAAGAGGGCAGGGGAGGAAAGGAGGGAGAAAAATTTGTAACTCAAAACCTTGTAGAAATTAATGCTAAAAAATTCTTGACACGTAACTGGGAAAAATGAAATACTATTAAAAAACACACTGAAATATACTTTTTAACTTTTTTTCCTTGAGTTTTCTTTCTTTCTTTTTTGACTAAGTACTGGGGATCTAATTAATAAAAAGACAGACAGTCCCTGACCTCAATCTGACAAAATTGGGGGTGAGGGAGAAGCCAATACACAAAAAGAGGCCAGAAAGTGGTGGATAGTAAGGAAGCAGCATGGAACCCCAGCTTACCTAATTTGGGAGCATCTGGTTCTGTGGATTTGAAACCAGAAAGAGCAGTGGATGGAAAGCAGAGGTAGCTGAAATTTCAGTCTCTGGCATCTTTTAATGAAGGCATCAGAAGGAGTCTGGCACTCTACCTCCCAGCCATCTGAGCAAAGGAGAGAGATGACTGAAGGAGGCAGTATCAATCAAGGCCTGAAGTAGTAGCACTGTGATAAGATTAGAGGCAATAAGCTGATCCTGGAAGGGGTACCTCATTTAGTAGAGTTGAAACCAAGCATAGCAGCAGATACAAACAAGAGCAGCAGATATAAACAAGAGCAGTAGATATAAACAAGCCTTTGTCCTAAGTGATTTTCTTCTTGTTGTTCTTGTACTTCTTTTTATTATTATTTAGAAACAAATAAATTTAAGCTGAATGGTTGTGAACTGTGAAGGTTCACAGAACAAATAAGTGTCTAGGTTAAGGTTTGAACTCAGATCTTCCTTACTCCTTAGCTAATATTATCTATTCCACTGCTTAGCAAGATAACCTAGCAGAAAGTGTGATTAAGCTTGTTCTGCCAGCAGGAGAGAAGTTTGGATATAGCAGAGAGGCAGATTTCAGTTTGACATAAGGAGCAGGGGAAAGAAACTCTCTAATAAATAGAGTGGAAGGGAATAGAATGGCCTGTCTTGGCAGGTAGATCAATTCCATTCCCCATTATCACCACTCCCCTACTCCATAAAACACTGTTTGAATTCTTCAATCAAAGGCAAGATGACCATTTGTTAGAAGGGGTTTTTATTCATGTACCACTTAGACGAGTTTGTCTCTGTGAGTTCATAATGAATCACTGGATAACAACCAAAATATTTATAATACAAGGAAAATCAAGACAAGAATGAGAGGTAGAGAGATTTGAGGAGAAAAATAATTTCAAATGGGGGAAGGTCAAAGAAGGCTTCATGGACAAGGCAACAATAATGTTGGATCTTGAAGGAAAAGAAAGACTTAAAGGCATGGAGATAATAGGAAATCCATTTGAGACAGGTCAGATGGTATTGCATAGATACAGAGATGAGAAAAAGTAGAATAAAAACAAGGGACTGAGCCATTTATCTTGAAAATTGTAATGTAGACTCAGTGAAATGAAGCCATATGAGATAAGACTGGAAAGAGTAGAGTCAGACTCTGGAGGCCCTGAATGCCAGGATAAAGTCATTTGAGATGTATTAAATTGTAATCTTTTTAAGGGAAGGAACTAACCTATAAGGTGTCCACTCAGAGCTTTGCATGAAAAAGTTACTTAATGAAGTTTATCAATATAGACATCATTTTGAAGAGTTTGCACTTACAGATTTCAAACTTTCAGATCTTAACTTTGAAAAAATCATTTAAATGGAACTTAATGAGATATTAAAAGAAAGGAAGCATGTTTTAAAATCTTGGAGGAAGAACATTTCATTTAAAGCTAGTAGAATTTAGTTAATGGTTTATCCATATTAACTCTGCATTAATGTATAATGTATGCATGAATCCATATATGGGTAAATGATACAGATCTTCATGTACATGATAACTCTTTATTTTCCTTGCCTGATTTTTTTTTTGCTAAGCAATGTGGTTAAGCGACTTGCCCAGGGTCAGACAGCTAGTGAGTGTCAAGTGTCTGAGGCCAGATTTGAACTCAGATACTCCCTACTCTAGGCCTGGTGCTCTATCCACTGTGCCACCTAGCTGCCCCTCCCTTATATATTTTAATTCCATCTTTCTTATTAACTTTCTATTCTTATATTTATTTAAAACTTAACCTGAAATTTCATTTGTCTAGGACAGGCTTTCTAAATCTGGGGTCTATGAACTTTATATATTAATATACTAAAATATAATATAACATGATATGATACACGATATGATAAGTAATTATACACACATATATATACACATCTAAATATAGATTTTTAGTTAAATGTAGATCTAGATTTCTGTGATCTAGATTTCATTTTCTATGAAAAATGGCATGAAAGACACTATCAAGAATGTCGTGCAAAAAAGACCAAGTAGTCAAAAATAATAGATGGGCAATGTGAATGCTGAATTGACATCAATAATACACTTAAAGAGCCACAGGAGGGACTTCAAGGCATTTGGTATATTCTCTGTGGCAGATTTATGGAAATACCCATTTAGAAAGTATGGAGATATAATAATGTAGACCTAGATTTAGATCTATATAGATAAATTAGATTCAGATCAATAGGTAACTGTGTGTTTGTGTGTGTTTGTGTGTGTCTGTGTGTGTGTGCATGTGCATGGATTTCTGTGTTTTAATGCATTATTTTAAGAAAAGGATTTTGACTTCCCCAGACTGCCAAAATTATGCAATATACATATAGTTTGAGATGTCCTGCTGTAGGGAAATCTCAAAGAGGAAACTCTTTCTATGTAATTTTTAATATTTGATTTTTAAAATGAAAAAGTAAAGGTCATTATAATGTCCTTTACCAAAAGCAAGAGAATATTTAATACCATGATAATTCCACAATGAAAATATCTAGAATAATACAAACATTTGTCTTTCAAGGACTCTAAGTACATAATATATCAATTACTGATTAATTACAAATAGGATTCTGTTTTTCAGACGGGCTATGTATGGTTATAGAGAGCTCTTTAACAATTTGACAATTTTATGTTGATGAGAAGCCATCAATTTGCAGTTAGGGATGTACAAATCCTTGGAACCAATGGCTTTAAAAGAAGCATTTGAGTCTAGCCAGTGAGACATGGAATTGTTTGCAAATAGAACTATGATGTCCCCTTTGTTCTTGAGTTGAAATGAAAATTTGGAAAATAAATGATTTTTTTATTTTTTGCATTAACCCATAAAATTTCCAAAAACAAACAAGCACCTGTCAAGACATATTGGTCAATATTTTTTGTTGTTGTTTTTAAAGATTACTTTGCAAATAAGAAATGTCTTCAAGATACTCTAATAAGTTTATGTGGAGATTATCCTTGGACCTATCTGGAATCTGTTAGGTGACAGTCTTTGGAGTCTGTTTACTCAAAGCATTTTTCCCCATTCTAGGTGTTCTGTTCTTGGGTTTGTGTTATGAGGCAGAAACACACCTGAATAAAATTTTGGCTCTTTTTATATAGTAACACAAATGCAATCAAAATATTGAGCAGTGTTTTTCATGTCATTGATTGGTACCATACCAGGAAAACTTTGGCAATACAAATGACTTCTCTATCTGTTTTGGTCTCTTAGGGGAAAATCCTGTCATTAATATATTACCAGAACAATTCTGTTATCTTTTATTTCCTTCTCTTTTTGAAATAACCTAAATATGTAAGTAAAAGGTCTACCCATACTACTAAAATCATGGATTCTGGAAAACTGAAGTATTAGTATGTATACATTTTGCTGAATTTTTTCCATAAAGAAAGTCATTATCTATAATTGTCAAGGACACCAGCATATGACCAATCACCCAGCTTGGCAAAATCAGGCTGATCCTTAACTACTCATTCACATTCATCCAATATGTTCAATAAGTTGCCAAACCTTTTTCCTACCTCTAAAGCATCTCTCATATTAATCCCTGTCTTGACATTCTCATATCTACCACCCTAGTTTAAACCCTTCTGATCATTCACCTACTGCTATTTCAGTGGCCTCCTAATTAGTCTCTCTGCCTCAGCACTCCTGAATTCAATACATTTTCCACATCAACATCAGTAATTGTTTTTTTAAAGCCAAGGTTTGACCATGCTAAATAAACCCTGCTCATTAAACACCAGGAGATCTCCATTTTAGAATCATTCAGTTTGAGAGTTGGAAAAGATCTCAACAGTAATTTAGTGTTTTAGTCATTCCATCAAAGGAATTTACACCTTAATACATCTATCAAGCAGTCTAAGGAGAGGGAACCCACTACCTCTCAAGGCAACCCATTATTTGGCAAAACATCAGATCAAGGATTGACTGGTCTGTTCTTCTTTTTAAATCATCTTTAAAGCCTTTTGTATATGGCTACAACCCACCTTGTTCCCTTTAATTCTATCTACAGTCTAGCCAACTGTCCTTCCCTCTGTTCTTCACACATGACATATGCATCTGTTTTCCATGATTTTGCATTTGATATACTTCATGCCTGGAATGTGCTTCTTCTTTATCACTATGTATTAGAATTACTAATTTTCTGCAAAGCTAAGATCAATTACTGATATCTATAGAGTCCCTTCCCTGATCACCCTCATTTCTGATGCTCATACCAAATATATTTCCTAGCACAAATTTTGTGTATACTTATATGAATATGTTTTTCCTTCCTTAACATAAAATCCTTGAGGGCCAGGACTTATACAAACACATACACACATAAACACATGTGTATACACAATACATATATATGTATATGCATACACATTTGTATACCTGTATATGTATGTATATATTCCCCAAACCTAGTACACTGACTGGAAGGTATCAGGCACTTAATGAGTATATATTAATCTGACTCTTAAGTTTTATATAATCCAGCTTTTTTCTGCTTAAACTGTAGGAGTGAGTGGCATGATTTGGATTCTGTAGTCTCTCTTCTTCCAGAAAACGTTCATTGAGAGGGAGACATTTGAAGTCCTTTCCAGTTCTCAGTCTAGGATCTTAAGATCCTCTTATCCTCTCCTAAGAATAAAATTTTACTTAATAAGCTCAATGCTCACATTTCTTCCCAAGACAGTGAGATAACAAGATCTCAGCAATTTGAGAAGCATATGCATAGTAGATTGTAACTAAGCTCCTTCAGCCAATAACATATTTCATTAATTTATCTGTCTCACTTTCATCCTTAGACTGAGGGTGGATAAGGATAAAGACAGTTTAGTTAAAAAAAATTGTTGTCCTAATGGTCCATATATTCATATTGTTTTAATAATATTTTATGTTTTCCTTATTTAATGCTAAGACAATTTTTGGTATTCATTTATTTTTATTTTTTAGCATTCACTTTTACAATATTTTGAGTTCCAAATTTTCTCCCTCCATCTTCCACCCTTTTCCCTCTTCCTAAAATGAGAAGCAACTTGATATAGTTACATATGTGCAATTATATAAAATATATTTGCATATTAGTCACAGTTGTGAAAGAAGAAACAGATTGAAAGAAAAAAAAACATGAAAGAAGATTGAGTGAAAAAAGTATGCTTCAACCTGAATTGAGAGGCCATCAGTTCTTTATCAGAATGTGGATAGCATTTTCCATCATAGTCCTTTGTCTTTGTCTTGGATCATTGTGTTGCTGAGAAAAGCTAAGTCACACATAGTTGATCATCGTACAATGTTGCTAATACAATGTTTCCTGGTTCTGCTTGTTTCACTTTGCATCAGTTACCACAAGTCTTTCTAGATTGTTTTTTTTTCCTGAAATCTGCCTGTTCAACATTTCTTATTAGTATTCCATTACATCCATATACCACAGCTTGTTCAGCCATTCCCCCATTAATAGGCATCTCCTCAATTTGCAGTGTTTTGCCAATAAGAAAAAGACTACTATAAATATATTTGTATATGTAGGTCCTTTCCCTTTCTTTATGATTTCTTTGAAATACAGATCTGGTAGTGGTATTGCTGGATCAAAGGGTATGCACAGTTTGGTTGTCCTTTGGGCATAGTTTCAATGTGCACTTTCTGGAGGGGAAAAGCATTTTTCGTTACTGGTCCTTCAGAATTCTTTTGAACCATTATACTGATCAGAGTATCTGTCTTTCACAGTTGATTATTGTGTCAATATTGGTGTTATTGTGTATAATGTTCACTTTGCATCAGCTCATGTATACCTTTCCAGGTCTTTCTGAAAATGTTTCTTTCATCATCCATTACAGCAATATGATAAAATCACATCACAATCATATACCAAAACTTGTATACACACTTATGTGTGTGTATTTGTATTATATGCATATATGTGTTATGTATACATACATACATATATACCCACATATATGTATGTACACACACTCACACATATTCCCTTTAACTTTGATTGCTTGGGGTATAGACCTACTAGTGGTATTACTGAATCAAAGGGTGTGCAGAGCTTTGCAGCCCTTTGAACATAAATTTTTCTCCAGAATGGTTGGACCAGTTCACAGGACCACCGCAAGTGCTTTAGTGTAACTAATTTTCCATATCCCCTCCAGCTTTTGTCATTAAGGTTAAGTAAGTACAGGCAAACTAAGTACTTTAGTAAATTAACAAGTTAAGTACTAAAAAAACTAAAAAAAAAGATAATAACTATATTTCAACATAATTGATTGCCCTAAGTAACTTTAGCTGATTTTCCATATCCCCTCCAGCCTTTATCATTTTTTCTTTTTTCTGTCATGTTAGACAATCTGATACGTGAGATGTTATCTCAGACTTATTTTAATTTGCAATTCTCTAATATTAGTGATTTAAAACCTTTTTCCATGTGACTATTGATAGTTTTGATTTTTCTCTTCTAAGCATTATTCAAATGCTTTGATAATTTTTCAATGGGGAATGGCTCTTATTTTCATAAATTTATCTCAGTTTCCTATATATTTGAGAAATAAATCCTTTTTTATAGACACATGCTGCAATGGCCCCCCACACACACATTTCCTGTTTTCCTTCTAATTTTGGCTGTTTTTATATTCATATATGCAAATCTTTCTCAGAAACCCCAGGAGACATGTTATACCCATGTTACAGATGGGGAAAATGAGATTCAGTGACTATTCTGGTGACCTGGCTAAGGAAAGACTAACCCAAGTGTACTGACTCAAAGTCTAGAATTTCCCTCATATTCCACACTGTCTGCAATGTAGTGATGTTCAGTCCACATTTCTGGAGTGAATGAATAAGTGAAAATAATAGAAATATTGCAGTGGAAGTTGGTGACTGAATACCACTTACTCTTTATAGTATTCCTGTTTTCTTTGTTGTGTTTTTTTTTCTCCTCGGCACCTCCTGCCCACTCCAAGGCCTGACTTGAAAATAAAATGCAAGGAAATGATGGTGTTTATCATACTGAAATGCAGACTGTTAAATGAGCCATCTGAAGTTTAATAGTAAAGTGAAACTAATAATCCATGGGCAGGTTGGGTCTGTCAAATAAAAAATGAATTGCCAGAGACCCAGTGGTCTACATAAGTGATAAAAGTGACATAAAACATGTTGCTAGGGGTTGAAATAAGGGAAAGCTATTTTTGAAGTAGGGATTTATGTACTTAAAGCACCTATCGGAAATCATTCTGAGGCAGCACAAATAAACTTAGGAGAACTTTGTAGGCAGGTTGAAGGATGTCATGTCACGTATCAGTAGAAGGAGGCAAGGGATGACAAGGCCTTCAGTTTGACAAGTTCTTTATTACTGCAAAACTATTATAGGCTGACTCTATCCTAAATCACTATGGCATACATAGCACCAAAACTCAAAAAAGAGTACAACATTTAGTAATGAACAAAACTTCTATAGACACATAATAATTTAGTCAGTAAGAGGGTTCACTTCTGTGTATGTCAATATGTCCTTATGTCAATAGCCTCATCTTGAATTAAAAAAAATGTGAGTTTTAGTCTGCTACTTGTACTTAGTGACTGCTTTCCTATCTGACAGTGAATGTAACTTCTTTGTGTCTCAGTTGCCTCATCTATAAAATGGTTTAGATTGTTTTGAGGAAAATGACTTGAAAGTGGCAAAGGACTATTTAATTATGAGTTAATGATGTAGAAATACCAGGGGTTTGCCTTAACTGTGGCCATCAAAAAATATTTCATTATTTTCAAGGTCTTGATAAGTCCTAAGGAAATGAGACTTAAAAAAAATCATATTTAATTATTTTAAATGGTGTGTTTCTAATCTAGAGTGTCTAGGACACAGTTCTGTCTGTGGTATCAAAGATAGTGACAAGAAACCTTCTTTCAACTCTATACATATAGAGGATGTTGAATATCAATTTGGAAGAGAGAAACGTAAAATAAAAATCAGACCAAGTTGTGCTAAGGTGTATGAGGAGACCCATTTCCCAAGGCTTGAAGAAGAAGTAAAAACAAAAACAAGAAAACTATAGCAGAAATTCAAGCATTTGCAAGATCAAAGCAAAATACAGGGCATGTTCCAAAGCAACTTTTTTGGCACTCAATATTTCCCCAAAGTTCTGATTCTTTTTATGGTGGCTAGCTTTCTATACATATTTGTGCACATACACATACAGTTTATTGGACCAATGCAGTATGATATATTATCCACCAGTTATGTTATCTCCCATACAACCTCTCAATGGAGTTGTACAGTTTCACTCTTTGGATTCTAGGATAATACATCTTCCAACATACCAGAATTCATCTTCAAATGTCAAAGTCATTACTTAGTTATATGGCAACACTCTAACTCCAAGTTATGCAGTCAGTCAGTCAATCAATTAATTAGCATTTATTAGGGACCCACTATGTGTCATGCACTATGCTGAGCACTGGCCATGATATGCTGGCTCTGATTCCATTTCCTCAGAGCTAGATTTCTCCAAGTCCACTAGGAAGTAAAGGTAATCCCTTTGCATTTATGAATCCAGAACAGAGGTGTCAAACACAATGACTCTGGGCCACCCTGTAATACTCTCAAGTGTGGCCCAAACTAGATTAAAATGTAATTTGGAAATATTTAGAAAAGGATATTTAAAAAGAAGGGAGCAAGGGCATAGCTAAGATGGTGGAGCATAGGCATCAATTCAGTTGATTTCTTCCTAAAATCCCCTCCAAATATCAATAAAATCAAGCCTCAAATTGATTTCTGGAGTGGCAGAGCTAACAAAGGGTCGAAAAGAAATATTTTTCCAACACAAGACAACTTAGAAAGTAATCAGGAAAACACTGTAACACCAGAGTAGTGGTCAGCTGGGAGGTCATCACCCTAAGTGTGGCACAGGCCAGAAGCCATACCTCCTAGTGCATTATCAGTAGCAGGCCTTGGAGGTAGCTGTGACAGCAGCAGCAGCAGTTTCTGGAGCTCTCAGCTCAGAGATGGTGAGGGGATCAGGCAACTGGTCAAAAAGAGATTACAAAAAGAGATTACAAGAGATTTTCTAGGTGGCAAAGGACCCTATTAAGTTGCCCATACTTAGTTCCAAATTGCAGTTCCAGGGTGAAGAGGAGCACTAGTGCTTGCAGCCACAAGAAGGGGCCTGTGTCACAATTCCAGGGGCAAAAGGAGCAATAGCACTTATGACCACAGTGGACCAAAGAAGCAAGTTCCAGGGTAGAAAATAGTGCTCATGGTCTTTCACAAGGGAGCATCTAAGTAATAAGCATTTCCATATATTTCCAGCAAGGTTCAATAAGAAGAGATAGAGAAATTATTTTTAAAATAACTGTACGCAAAAGAAAAGACTTGGGACTCTACCTACCAAGACAAACCCATGAGCTATATAAACACAATTTCCAAACACTTCTCAATAAAGAAAATCAGATCTAAACAATTGGAGAAAAATTTATTGCATGTGAGGATGAATAAATATAATAAAAATGGCAATCATGCAAACATTAATTTATTTATTTAATGCCATATGAATCAACTACCAAAAATTATTTTGTACAGCTAGATAAAAATGAGAAAATTAATCTGGAAGAACAAAAACTTAAGAATATCAAGGGTATCAATGAAAAGAATCCCAAGGAATGTGACTTAGCAGGACCAGATCTCAAACTTTATGACACAGTTGTAATCATCAAAAGAATCTGGTACTGGCTAAGCAATGCAGTGGTGGATCAGTGGAATGAAATAGGTATGCAATACACAGTAATAAAGGATTACAATATTCTGCTGCTTGATAAACCCAAATATCCAAGCTTTTGGTCCAGAAACTCACTATTTGACAAAAAAAAAAACTGTTGGGAAAACTGGAAAACAGCTTGACAGAAACTAGATATAGATCAATATCTCACACCATATACCATGATAAATTCTAAATGGGCACATGTTTTAGATCTAGGATATCATGAACAAATTAGGGGACCATGGAACATTTTACCTACTATATCTATGGAAAAAGGAAGAATTGATGACCAAATGAGATAGACAGGATCATGAGATGTTGAAAGGATAATTTTGATTACATTAAATTAAATAGTTTTTATACAAACAAAACCAATGCAACCAAGATTAGAAGGAAAACAGGAATCTCGGGGGGAGGAGAAACTATAAGTTTTTCTGATAAACATCTCATTTCTCAAGTATATAGAGAACTGAGTCAAATTTATGAGAAAACAAGTTATTCACCAATTAATAAATGGTCAAAGGAGATGAACCAGTAATTTTTCAGAAGAAGAACTTAAAGCTATTTCTAGTCATATAAAAAGTACCCTAAATCACTATAGATTAGAGAAATGCAAATCAAAACTACTCTGAGATAATATCTCACACCTATCAGATTGGCTAATATGACAGAAAGGGAAAAAAATGACAAATGTGTGATCCTGGGCAAGTCATTTAATCCCATTGCCTATATATATATATATATATATATATACACACATTTATTTATAGCAACTTTTTGTGGTGGCAAAGAATTACAAATTGAGGGGATGCTCATCAATTGGGGAATGAGTGAATAAATTGTGGTATATGATTTTTATGAAATACTGTTATACAGGATGATTTCATAAAATCCTGGAAATACTTATATGAATGGATGCAAGTGAAGTGAGCAGAACCAGGAAAATATTGTACACAGTAACTGAAATATTATATGATGATCAATGGTGAATTATGTAGCTATTCTGAATAATCTAATGATCCAAGACCATTTCAAAAGAATTAGATGAAAAAATTCTGTCCACTGAAGGGACTTTGGAAGGTAAAAGGAAGAGATGGAAAGTGTCAGGAATAAAGGAGGGAAGGAGGGTCCAGAGCTGATGGAAGAAGGGTCATCAAAAGTGATGAATCCTAAGAAGATGGAAAGACCAGAGAGACTGACAGGTAGCTAGGAGCCAGTAGAGAATTAGAATGGGGTAATAAGGCCAGGTGCATCAGGAGGACAAAATACTAACACTGATATAGACAAAAGGTGAAGAAGAAGGATAAGAGGAACAGAGCAAGAAGAAATGGGAAATTAGGGCAAAACTAAAACTCTGCAAGGGAAGAAGAAATTACACCCAAAACAAACTAAACAAATTTTTTTTTAGATTCTGATCTTTCTTACTTTTGTGGTTTACTCACTTTGTCTTTCTTTTGGCTAGCTGCTTCAAACAGTATTTCCATTCCTTCTACATATGTAGAGCTTTGTTAACGTTAATGTGCATATTTTGAACTATTATTTGAAACAACTATTTTGCTACTCCTTTGTAGCTCTGTGCTGAGGACTGTTTTTGTTTGTTTGTTTGTTTGTTTTTTTGTGGACCTATGATTTTATTGGCATTGGGAACTCTTGTTGAGGAAGCTCCCTTCATCAGCACATTATATGTGCATATTCAACAACTTGTAATCTTAGTTGCCTGGGACAAGATAAATGGCTTACACAGGGTTATAAGACTAATATGTATCAGAGATGAGGAGGGTGATCTCAATTCTTTCTGACTTTGAGCATAGCTCTCTACCCCCTAGACCAAGGGTGGGGAACCTGCAGCTTTGAGGCCGCATGGCCTAGGTCCTCAACTTTGGCCTTTTAACTGCATCCAAGTTATAAAAGGATTTTTTCTGTAAAACCTGGACTCAGTCAAAATGCCACAACAGAGACCTGCATGTTCCCCACTGCTACTCTATACCACACTGACTCTAAAGACTTGCTTATAGTACTATTATGTTGTCACTCCATCATTTCACTTATGTCTAGCTCTTTGTGACCCCATTTGGGGTTTTCTTGGCAAAGTTACTGGAGTGGTTTGACATTTCCTTCTCCAGCTAGCTCAGGGTCACACCACTAGTATCTGAGGCAGGATTTGAACTCAGGTCTTCCTGACTCCAAGCCTGGTGCTCTATCCACTGAGTTACCTAACTGCTCAATAATATTGTAAGGTATGATAATAAGAATAAATGTAAGATAGTGACTTGTTCTAAGATCCTCTTTCTCTGAACTTCATTGAAAAGGTGAGAAAAATGAAATAATGATGGTAAAAAAAAAGAAAAAAATGCTATCCACCTCTAAAGAAAGAACTAATGGAGTCTGAATGCAGATTGAAGGATTATTCCATCTTTTTTTTTCTTTTTTGCCAACATGGCTAACATGGAAATTTGTTTTGCATAATTTCACATGTATAATTGGTATCACATTTCTTGCTTTTCCAATGGGAGAGTTGGAAAGAAGTGAGAGAATTTGAAGCTCAAATTAAAAAAAAAAAACAACTGAATGTTAATTTTTTAAAGGTAGCAAATTCTATAAATGAGAGATAGCCAGTGAAAATTCAAGTCATGAGATGGAGTGTCCTATGCAATGAACAGTGTCACTGGATATCAGCACACTCAGACGATGAGGAGTATAAATAATAAATACTATCAAAGTAGAAACTACAGGCCTTGAAAAACAGATATGAGGAGAGAGAAAATGAGGAAATCATTCTTTTTATTTTTTTTATATTTATTTCTAAATATTTTCCCTCCCTCAACCTGTTTCCCCATCCATCAATCTGCACTCAGAATTTATCAGGTCTGTCTCTGGAGAGGAATAGCTTTTTCATCATGAATGCTTGAAAAATTTTTGGATCTTTTTATTGATTATAGTAGCTTTCCTTCACGGTTGATTACTTTTACAATATTAGTTTTTCTATGTATAATTTTCTCCTAGTTCTGCCCCCTTCACTTTGTATTAGTTCATGTAAGTTTTCCCAAGTTTTTTCTGAAAACATACTCTTCAGCATTTCTTACATCACATAACACATTTCTCACAATCACATAACACAGCTTCTTCAGCCATTCCCCCATTGATGGACATTCTGCTCAATTTCCAATTCTTTGTCACCCCATAAAAGAGCTGTCATAAATGTGTATTTTTCACATATGGATCATTTTAATTTTTTTTTATTTTGTTGTGCATACTAATCTAGTAGCAATATTGCTAGGTCTAGGGATATGTACAGTTTATAGCCCTTTTGACATAGTTCTAATTGTTCTTTGGAATAGTTGGACCAGTTCACAACTCAATAAATTGTGCATTCTTGGGCCTATTTTTCCATATCTCCAGCATTTATTTTTTTCTCTCATGCTAGCTAATATAATGAGTATACCTAAAAGTTGTAGAAATTTGTACTTCTCTAATTATTAGTGACTTAGAGCATTTTGATATGAGTATTGATAGGTTTGATTTTTTCCTTGAAAACTGCCTGTTATAAATTTGGTTCTGTTCCCTATATAATTGGGAAATGAGACCTTTATCAGAGACACTTGCTATAAATACTGCCCCACAGAGTGAAAATTAAGTCTATGCTCACTTTCTGCAATATTAACTTACCAGTTTTCCTAGCAGTTTTTGTCATATGGTGACCTCTTTCCCCAAAGAAGACAGCTTTGAGTTTATTAAACATTAGGTTGCTGTGGTCATTTACTTCTGCATATTGTTATTCAAATACTCTATTTCTTATCCAGTAAGAGATTGTTTTAATGATTACAGCTTTATACTACAATTTTATATTTAGGCCATCTTTCTTTCCATTGATTCCCTTGATATTCTTGACCTTTTGTTCCTCCAGATGAATTTTCTTATATTTTTTCTAGTTTTATAAAATAATTATTTGGTAGTTTGAGTGCTCTAGTGCTGAATAAGTTAGTTTTACTTTGCCATCTTGACTCTCTCTGCCCCTTCTCCCAGTTTATTTTTGAACCAGGTACTCAGACTTTAAATCCAGTACCCTGTCTACTGAACCTTATTGTATCTCTCCCAGTCAAATTAATGAGCCATAAAATACAGTAATATACATGTTTGCAGCAAAGTGGCACATTAGATAGAGTGCTAGATGTAGAATCAAGAAATCCTGAGTTCCATTCCATTTTCACACATTTAATATCTGTGTGACTATAGGAAAGTTATTTAATCTGTTAGCCTCAGTTTTCTCACCTTTAAAATGGGAACAAAATACCATCTCACTTCTAGGGATGTTTTCAGGATAAAATCAGATAATATTTTTAAAGCACTTTGCAAATCTTTAAGTGCTATGTACATACTAGCTGCTGTTGTTGCTCTTATTATATTGAAATCTTGTATCTCTCCTTTGTCCTTTGACTAGGCTGCAATTTTTGTTCTTTTAAGATTATGAGGTTTCTTGATTTTCAGCCGTCATTGGGAAAATATTCAGGTTAATGAGATTGCCCTTTGCAGAGCTAGAAAGTCAAGAAAAAATTGTGTAAATGATATCAAGCTGGATTTTTTTTTTTTTGCTTTGTACTAAATCTGGGAACAAAGATTTTTTTTGAAACATCTGTCCAGTATATGTAGTATGTAGGATCAAAGAAAAGACATGTAAGAGAGGTAACATGACAGTGAACCAAATGTTTTATGCTTGACTCTGTGCAAATCACTTAACCTATGTCTTAGTCTCCTCATTTGTAGATTGGGGACAATAATAATAATAACACCGGCCTTCCAAAGATGTTTTCAGTGTTACATAAAGAGATTTATAAAGTGATTTATAACCTTTAAACTACTATATAGATACTACTTCTACTACTCTTAATTATTATTGTTATTATTGCTTTCAGTGCTTTGTTGAACATTATTTCTCTAATTACGTCTGTCACATAATCTTGTATAACTTTTATAACTGCATTTTTGTTTTTCTATTTCAAATACTTCATTTGTTTTGGTTTGGTTTCCAAATAGTAGATTCCTCAGAGGGTGGGATATTCTATCTACTTCTTAGGCATTTGTGATGTTCTAAATGGGAGGGTCATTCTAACTACATAAAATTCTTTATGAAATCCTACCTGTTCATGCCTCCTAGTTTCTTCTAGGATATTACTGAAATTGTATAGAACATGTTCAAAAAGATTTTAAAGCAATAAGGAAAAGTCATGTGGGTTAGTTATTGACAATGTTGTCTCAGTTACTTTTTGGAATTATCAATACTAAATTTGTTCTTTTCCATTTTCTTAGAATTCTTCCTTCTTTGAGAAAGTTTTCAAACTGATGTTTGAAGGGCTTTAAAATTGTGCCATTGTCATATTTGAAGTATTAATCCAGAAATAAAATGTTTTTCATTTCTGATATAAGATCTTTATCTTTTATGTTATTTGAGAAAGTGATAGATCAGAGTTCAAAAAAAATTTGTGATTTAATTTAAAACATCAAAACAAAGTTTTTATGTGTGAAAAATGGCTTTTATCTTCTCTTATACTATTTTTTTCCTAACATCATCTATTCTCTCCTTTGTAACCGGTAATGGAGAGTTGCTGCTTGTCCTGTATTATAGATGATCAGCTACAATATCTATAGCTACATCATGCTATTTGACAAAATGGCTCCAAATTCAGTCTGCTTAAGACAAAGACCAGGAAAAAGAATAATCCATCTGTAATAAATCAAGAGGTCAACTTTGATTAGACAGTGATTCAGATTTAGATTTCTGCATCTTTTTCTTTCTTCTGTCTTCTTTCCTTGCTTTTTCCATTTCTTTTCTCCCTCTGCTTCTTCTGCCCCTTCATCTATCCTTATTTCTCTATCTCTAACTCTGCATCTGCCTTTACTTTCCCCTAAATCTCTGTCCCTATTTTTCAGCCTCTCCTACTTTAGTTTGTACTTAACAGTTATTGTACTTTCTGGAATTTAATAAATGGCTGTTGTTCATAGTTGGAGGTAGGATCAAAATTGCTTGCTATAGTGATAAATGCTTCTGTCTTCCTTGCCTCCTGCTCCATTTTCCTCCCTGTCCCTACCCTCCCTGTATCCCCAGCCATAGAATTATTGATTTTTTTTTTGCTTCTTATAGATTATGCTTGTGACACAAAAAATGCATGTGCTTTAAGAAAACACATTGTTTAGTTTTTTTTTTCTCAGAAAGGATATGGTAGAATAATATGTCCCTGAAATCATATACTTTTAAGTAGGCTATGTTAAATTTTGTTTATATTATGACACATAGTTTGTAAATAATTTGTATAAAATTTACTAAGCATTATTTAAATATTTTCAATAAAACCCTTTTTGAACTTGTGAAATTTGTAATACAGTACATGAAAATATAACTTAATTGTTTCGTTAAATATTATTGAACACCAATCATTATTATAAAACCTTGAATGTGATTTTCTTAAGGCACCAATAAGACCATGCCACATCCATATTCAATAAAATCCAGTGGCTCCCTTTACCTCTAATATTACTGTGTATTCTTCTTCTTGGTATTTGATAACCCCGCTAGACTAGGTTTTTCCTATTTTTTCTTTAATTTTTTCCCTTACACATTACAGCCCTCTGCTTCTTCTACAATTTAGCCATACTGACCTATAGGCTGTTTCACTCATAGGTCATACCATATCCCACCTCCTTGTCTTTGTACTGTTCCATATGTCTGGAACACATTTCCTCCTCATCTACACCTCTCAGTTTCATTTTAAGATTCAAGTCAGTTGTAATTGCCCAGAAACAGCCTTTCCTGAACCTCTCTACCCTTTCCCACAGCAAATGATGCCCACCTTCCCAAAATTACCATGCATTTTTTTTGTATATATCCAGATATTCTTTAGCCTGCACAAGATATCTCTCCAATTAAAAATGTAAATTTATTGAGAAGAGGACTGCTTCACTTTTTGTTTGTATCAATGCAATACAATAAAATACAATACAATGCTGCTTAGCAAAGTATCAAGCATCTAGTAAGTTTTCAATATGTTCTTATTAGTAGCTAATATTTTCAAGTAATGAATAGTGAATGGCTTCTGGAATAGAATGTGATAGGCACTAGAAAATTCCTTTGGAAGGTTTGAAAAAAAATATCCCCAAATAAGTTATAGCAATTGCCAAAGTTGATAATTGTTTAATAGGAAATGAATAACTTGCTCTTGTCTTTCTAACAATAATCAATCCTTTTAGTAGTAACATGAGGCAAGGCATCCACGTGGCTTATTGGACAGAAGGGCAGCCTTAGAGTTAGAAAGCAGGGCTTTTAGGTTATATAAAGATGCTGTGAAGGGGAATGGTGTAAGGTAAGTGTGGACACATAGGCTGAGGTCATATTGTGAGGTGCTTTAAATGCCAAGATGAGAAGTTTTATTTCATTCTCGGACAAAAGGGAGTGTCTGAGAGTTATTGAGCAGGGTAATATGTTCAGATTTTCCTTTATTTAATTTTTTTACATTTTGAGTTCCAAATTGTCTTCCTCCATGTCTCCCAATCCCACATTAGAGAAGGCCAATATCTGATTGATATGTGTGTGTGTGTGTGTTTGTGTGTGTAACCATATAATGCATGCTGCCATATGCCAGTTCTTTATAATTTTCCTTCATTAGTCTTTTATAGTTGATAGAAATTATCATATTACTCAGAGTGCCTTAGTAATTCACAATTATTTTTCAAAGAATGTTACTGTTACTGTATACAATGTTCTCTTGGTTCAGCTCATTTCACTCTGCATTATTTCATGCAAGTCTTTTCATGTTTTTTTTCTAAAATGAACCAGCTCATTGTTTCTTATAGCACAGTAATATTCCATCATAATCATATGCCACAACTCCAGCTGATGGAATTTCCCATCAATTTGGAAAATTGTCATTATGAGGAAAAATCCATGTGTGCCTAATTTCCTAATTTGGGAAATTCCCAAAGAATTTCCAATTCTTTATCACCATAAAGATATATGTTGTAAATATTTTAGAATATGTATGTTCTTTTTCCTCACCTCCCCCAATTACCTTGGGAAACAAATGAAATAGTGATATTGCTGGGTCTTAGGGTATACACCATCTTATAACTCTTTGTGTATAATTCCAAATTGTTCTCCAAAGTATTTGGATCAGTTAACAATTGCACTGACAGTGTAGTAATGTTCCTATTTTTCCACATACCTTCCAGAATGTGACATTTTCACCTTCTATCATTTAAACCATTCTGATAGGTGTGAATTGATATCTCAAAGTTTTTTTTTAATTTTCATTTCTCTAATCCATAATGATTTGGAACATCATTATACGACTATAAATATATACATACATACATATATATGTGTGTGTGTATGTGTGTATGTATGTATGCATATATGTATCTTAGATTTCTTCTTCCAAAAGCTTTCTATTCATATCTTTTTGCCATTTATCAATTGGAGAATGATTCATGTTCTTATAAATTGGACTCAATTCTCGAAATATCTGAACTTTGAGACCTTTTTCCAAGAAACTGGATATAATTTTTCCACATGTTCTTATATCCTTCTCATCTTGGCTACATTGATTTTATTGGTACAAAACTTTTAAAATTTAACATAATTAAAATTGTCCATTTTACATCCCACAATGCTCTCTATATCTTTTTAAAATGTATTAATTTTTCTCTTATCCATAAATCTGATAGATTATATGTTCTCTGCTCCTCTAATTTACTTATAACATCTCCCTTTATACCCAAGTTATGGATCCATTTTGACCTTATCTTGGTGAAAAAAAAAAGTAAGATATTTGTTTATGTCTAACTTCCATCAGAATTCTTTCTAGTTTCCCCATCAATTTTTACCAAATAGTGAATTTTTACCCCCAAAGCTTAGGTTTTTGCATTGATCAAACACAATATTACTTCAGTGATTTACTACTATGTACTGTAAAGCTACTTTATTTCATTGATCCACTACTCCATTTCTTAGACAGTACTATATAGTTTTGATAATTGCTGCTTTTTAATACAGTTTAAGATATATTACTGCTAGACTTCCTTACTTCCTTTTGTTATTTCATTAATTTCTTTGATGTTTTAAAACTTTTGATCTTCCAAATGAATTTTGTTATTTTTTTAGCTCAATAAAATACTTTTTGGTATTTTAATTGGGGTGAAACTGATTAGTTTATGTAGAATTGCCTTTTTTTATTATATTGGCTCTGCCCACCCATGAACAATTAATATTTCTTCAGTTATTTAAATCTGATTTTGCATGAAAAGTATTTTATCATTATGTTTATGTAGTTCCTGGGTTTGTCTTAGCCCGTATACTCCCAGGTATTTTATATTGTCTAAGGTTCATTTGAATGGAATTTCTCTTAATATCTCTTCTTATAACACTTTGTTGGCAATTTATAGAAATGCTGATGATTTATATGGCTTTATTTTACATCCTGCTACTTTCCTAAAATTAGTTGTTTCAACTATTTTTAATTGAATCACTAGGATTTTCCAAGTATACCATCATATCATCTTCAAAAAGAGATTTCATCTTTACCTGTTCTGATTCCTTCTATTCTTTATCTTGTCTTATTGCTATAGCTAGCATTTTCTAGTACTTTATTGAATAATAATGGTGATAATGTACATCCTTGCTTCACTCCTGACCTTATTCAAAGGTTCTTAGCTTATCCCCATTACAGATAGTACTTGCTAAGGGCTTTAGGTAGATTCTTCTTATCATTATAAGGAAAAAATCCACTTGTGCCTAAGCTTTCAAGTGTGGTTGATAGTTATAAGGATTATATTGTGTTGAAGTATTTTTTTTCTGAATGAAAATGACAAATATTGGAGGGGATGTGGGAAGTTGAGACACTAATGCACTAATGCACTAATGTTGGTGAAGCTGTATACTAATTCAACTATTCTGTAGAGCAATTTGGAACCATGCCCAAAGGGCTATAAAACCATGCATACTCTCTCTCTCTCTCTCTCTCTCTCTCTCTCTCTCTCTCTCTCTCTCTCTCTCTCTCTTTCTCTCTCTTCTCTTTTTTCTGTCCTCTCCCTTCCTACTACTCTTTCCTATTCATTGAAAAAATTGTTAAAAAAGAAAACAAGTAAAGATGAATTTAAGTATTTCTTTAGCCTTTAATATGACTTTTAATAAGATGATATACACACGTACATATACATATTCCACAAGCATTAAGTACTTACTATATGCTAGACACTGGTTTGAGGGCTAGGGATACAAAGGGAAACAATAAGAGACTCAATATATTCTGATGAGATAGAGGATAAATACATAAGTAGATGTGTGAGAATATTGATAGCACAGTACAGTGTATTATGATATAGTAAACCATTGGAAAAAATTTTAAAGACAAATATAACATACTGGTGAACTCTATGTCACAAAACCAATGATAAATACTGAATATGGTACTGAGTACTTCTGGAAACTTGGAGAAATTACTTAATATTTCTGGGCTTTAGTTTCCATATGTATGTGTGGTGTGGGGGAAGAGATATGGGAAAGGGGGGAAGGAGGGAAGGGAAGAAGGGAGGGGGAGAGAGAGAGTGAGAGATAGAGAGAGATTGAGACAGAGATAAAGACAGAAAGGGAAACAATGATAGAGACAGAGGTAGACACAGAGTTAGATTAAATTACCTCCAAAGTGTGATCCCATCCATGATCCTAGGGAAAATAAGGAAACAGCATCACCATTGGCACCATAACAATATCATCTTTTAACTATAGATTAAAGTTGCTTTTAATAAAAAAGAATGGCAACTTTTCTTCAGTCTTCTCCATACTCCTCTCTACCATCTTGTCCAGAATGCTATCTAGCATAGAGGTCAGGTGATATTGTTGTTGTGGAACAAGAAATCCTGGGTCAGACCTGTGTTCATATTACTAACTGCTTTTTCAATCCTTAGCATTCTTAAGTATAAAATAGGGATTGCCAAACTCAGAGTAGTTGAAATAAAATCATTTTGTCAACTTCAAACATAAGCTATTTTTATTGTAGTAGAATAAAATCAAACTTAGCAAAACAGATGTGAATTTGAAAGTATATGGTTATAGCCATGTGTTTTTTTAGCTACTCCTTGTTAAAGGAGCCCCATTGCCCAAGATGGGTTTACAAAATGTGGGAATGACTAAGAAATCTATAGAATATGAATGTGATTTTAGAGGAAAGAGACAATAACGGCATCACGGTATTAAATATAGTCCATCAGGACAGTTAAAATGCAAGATTATTTGTATTTTGTCCAAAAATATAAATAAAATGGCCCAAGTAGGAAATGAATGGTTAGCCTCCTTTTTCTACCAACCTTCTCCTCCTTCAACCAAAATTGCTACCTTGTAATCCCTGTGGCACATCATGTTTCCTCTCACACTTTGCCAATGATACTTCCCTCAGGCTGAATGCTTGTCCTCCTTCAACCTTTCTATTCAACCACATCCTTCCTACTCATCCTTCAAGGCTTAGCTGAAGTACAGCCTCCTACACATGTTGTTTCTTCACTCCATCCTGCCCACTCCTTTTCTGCTCCACTTTTGTGAACTGTATGTTGGCTCAATTTCCCCTCCAAGTTAGCAACAAACCTCCTGCTCGGAGAAGCCCTCTAATCTGCTGACATTAATTTTTCTTGTAGTAATTTTGCCTTAGGGCCACCACTTTTGTTGAATGTGAATATTTTGCTTGGAGAGGATAAGTGTATGATCAGTCCAGCACTCTACACCACACATTACTTTATTGTTCTAACTGTTTTTCCACTTAAAACTTGAACTGTAATTGTCAGCTTATTTTATAGTATCATGCATACTAATGTAATAATAATACTGTCATTAACAAAAACACCAGCAACAACAATAATGATAGAATTTATACATTGCTTTATGGTTTGCAAATTGCTTTACTAATTTTATACTCACAATAATCTTGGGAGGCAGGTGCTATGATTGTCCCTATTTTAGAGATGTGAAAAGTGAGTTAGGGAGATGATAAATCACTTGAATAGGGTTATACAGCTAGTAAGCGTGAGGCAAGATTAATACAATACTCTGTCCACTAAGCCCCTTGTATAGTAGAAAGGTTTATGCCACTGTCCTTCCAGCATTCTGATGAGTTTAAAATGTTGAGTTAAAATGTTGTATTATTTGATGACCATTTTCTTTGTTTATTACTTCAGTAGCTCTTAAGCACCATCACATACTGAATAAAGCATTGGTGGAGACAAGAAACTTGAATATGACAGTTAGTGGCTCTAAGACAAAGTGACTTAACCACTTGATTTTTCCATCTGTAAAATGAGGAAGCTGGACTAACTGGCCACTCATGTCCTGAAACTTGGTCTATGCTCTTCTTCACACCATTAACTCACAATTATATGGTGCTTTGAGTTCACAAATCATTTTCTTTAAAAAGGCCCTTTCACGTTATTATCCTCCATCAGGTATAGAAACACACACAGAAACATACAGATATATAGACAAATACTCTTAAACACATATATGTAAGACAATATTGTGCTTATTTCCACTTGCCATATGCTTCTCTGAAGGTGAATAGTGCCTTCCTTCATAAGTCCAAGTCTTTCCATATTTTTCTAAATCCCCCATCTCATCATTTCCTATACCACAATATGCCAACCCAATCACATTCTATATGGGAAATTTTCTATGAGATTTTCCTTCCAATTTTTCTGAATTCCCTCTATTCTTAGTTCCATAAGTTATATTTATACAGGAAAATTTTAATTTAATTTTAATAAAAATTATCCATTTTACACTTGCTTTCACCTTGTAATATAGTTTAAGGTCTGATAGTATTCAATCTAATTTCTTCACATCTTTTCCCTCTGGTTTCCTTGAAGTTCCTGACCCTTTGCTCTTCCAAATGAACCCTGTTATTATTTTTTCTGACTCAGCTATATATATATATATATATATATATGTAATTTAATTGGTATGGCATTACATAAATTAGGTAAATTTGGTGATTAGGTAAATTTTTATAATTATGTAATTATTAACATTAATATGACATTAATATGACACAATTATTGTCATGTTAGTGACAATTAGGTAGAATTGTCATTTTTTATTGTATTAGCTTTACCTACCCATGAACAACAAATATTACTTCAATTATTTATATCTAGCTTTGTTTGTATAAAAAGTGTTTTGTGTTTATATTCACATAGTGTCTGCTGTGCCAGGTATCCTCTCATTGTTTTTTTACTGTCTAGTTATTTTTTATGGTCTCAGACTATTGATTAATATGGTTGACACATAGTATAGTTTCCCTATTTTTCTCTTTTGATTAAATCTGATTTTTGTTTTAACTTTGTCTGAGATCATGATTACTACATCTACTTTTTACATAATAAATTCTACTCCTGACCTTTATTTTATATCTGTGTGCATATCTCACTTTTATAGCATTTCCTGAAAGTAACACATTGTTGAATTCAATTTTCAATCTGCTATCAGTTTCTATTTTATAGGTAAATTAATCCCATTCAAATTCTAAACTATAATTACTTGTATATTTTTCCTCCTTCATATCTTCCTCACTATCCTTCTCACCCTCTTCTTTCCCTTTCTCATACCTCTCCTTCTACCTGCTATCTTGAACTCCCATTCCTTAACCTACTCCCCCCAAGAAATCCTCCCTTGTCTTCTCCCTCTGCCATATCTCCTTAGTCTCTTATTTCTTTCCTGAATTTAGAAGATTTTTATGCCCTAAAATGTGTGGGTGTGTATATATATATACATGTATACATATGTTATTCCTTCTTTATCTCATTTCCATTAATCTACACACCCTTCTATGCCCCCATTTTTTCCTATTCAATATCCCTCCCTTATTCTCTTCACCCTTCATAGCTCTTTACTCCCTTATTTCTTCTTAAATTTAGAAGGCTTTTATACCCTTCTGGAGATATATATCTATATCTATAGATATAGATATATACATATATAGATATTGTTCCCTCTTTAACCCATTCCTGATGAAAGTAGGGTTCCAGAACTACCCACCCTCCTTCCCTATCTAATTGCTTCTTATCAGTTCTACTTCACATATCTCATTTGCTTGACATAATTACTCTTTTTACCATTTACTAAATTATTTTGTTTTTTAAAATCACATCATACTTAGTTCTACTCCAGTTTTTCTTTCAAACTATCCAATTACTAATAATAATCATAGAAAATGGTTCACATTTCCACACATAAAAAATAAACTATTTGTCCTTATTAGGTCCCTTGTAAAGTCTTGGATCTAATATTTCTCTTGTATCTTGTATGTCAAATTTTCTATTAAGTTCTGGTCTTTTTGCAATAAAATCCTGAAAGTCTGTCAATTCATTAAATGTCCTTTTTTCATTCATGATTATACTTCCCTGGGTACGATATTTTCAGTCATAACCCCAGTTCTTTTACTCTATGATATTTAATGTTCCAAGACCCAATGGTCTTAGAGTGTAGTCATTCTTAGGTATTGTGTAATTCTAATTGTGGCTCACCATATTTGATTTTTTTTCTTGTTGCTCATATTTTCTCCTTGAGCTGGGGTTTCAGAATTTGGAAATGATATTCCTGTAGGTTTTCCTCTCAAGATCTCTTTCAGGTGGTTATTGGTGTATATTTTTTTTCTATTTTTACCTCGCCCTTTTGTTCTAACACTTCAATTTTCATTAATTAGTTCTTGTAGTATTGTATCAAGATTCTTTTTATGATAATAGCTTTCAGGTAGTCTGATTATTCTTACATTTTCTCTTCTTGATCTATTCTCCAGATCAGTTGTGTTTTTCTTATAATATGTTTCACATTCTTTTCCATTTTTTTCATTCTTTATATTTTATTTTATTTTTTTTTGGTCTTTTGTAATTTTGTTGGTTTCCCCTTGCCCAATTCTAATTTTCAAAAGCAAAATCCTAACAGAAAGATTCATGAAGAAGGGAAGAATTTATGTCCAAACAAGAGATAGAGAAAATTATGAAATGCAAAATGGGTAATTCTGATTACATTACATTAAAGCATTTTTGCACAAAAAAAATCAATGCAACCAAGGTTAGATGGAAAACAGAAAGATGGGAAATAATTTTTACAGTCAGTGTCTCTGATAGAGGCCCCATTTCTAAAATATATAAAGAACTAAGTTAAATATATATATATACATATATATATATATATACATACATATATAAAACACAAGTCATTCCCCAATTGATAAATGGTCAAATGATATTAAAAGGCATTTTTTGAAGAAGAAGTCAAAGCTATACATATTTATATGAAAAATGCTTTGAAGCATTATTTATTAGAGAAATGTAAATTAAATCAACTTTGAGCTAACATCACATACCTATCAGATTGGCTAAAGAGATTGAAGGGAAAAATGACAAATGTTGAAGGGGATATTGAAAAATTGGCCCACTGTCGGTAGAAACATGTACTGATCCAAATGTTTTGGAGGGCAATTTGTAATTATGCCCACAGAATTTTAAAATTATATATACCTTTTGACCTGGTAATACCAGTATTATGTCTGTTTCCCAAGTTGATCAGTGAAAAAGGAAAACAGCATTTATCTTCTAAAATACTTATATCAGTTCCCTTTGTGGTGTCAAAGAACTTGAAGTTGAGGGGAAGCCCATCAACTGGGGAATGGTTAAACAAGCTGTGATATATGATAGTGATGGAATACTACTGCACTGTAAGAAAAGATGAGCTGGTTGATTTTAGAAAAAAAACAAACATGAAATAATTAAGAACAGAATGAACAGAAACAAGAGAACATTGTATACAGTAACAGCAATATTGTTCAAATACTGTGATTGACCAAGTTATTTTGAGTATTATAAATACTCAAATCAACTACAAAGGATGTATGAAGGAAGATGCTAACCACTTCCAGAGGAAAAAAAGTGATAAGTAGAAGGATGTGTATATGTATGTATGGAGAGAGAGAGAGAGAGAGAGAGAGAGAGAGAGAGAGAGAGAGAGAG